>NW_020185335.1:13758428-13783498 GCF_003031525.2 Neophocaena asiaeorientalis asiaeorientalis
GGGGTTCCTGGCAAAAATGCTGGGACTCAGAAGCCACCAGTATTAGATACTGGGTGATCTGTCCTAGAACCGCTGCAGCCCAGCCAAGCGTTCACGAACAGGAGATCAATGGTGGACCCAGCTCACCATCCAGGGTGTGTCTGCACGTGTGTGCGCACGTGTGTGCCTGTGTGCTGGTATGCATAGGTGTGTGAGTGGGTGTGTGTGTGATAAGAGCGTGTGTGGTGTGTGTCCAAGTGTGTACATGTGATTGAACATGTGTGTGTGCGTGTGAGTATGTCTGTTCCTTTCCAAGAAAAAAAAAAGTCTCAGAAGACAGCACGAGACCATTTGGTCAGCCACCATATTTCACGTTTTACTGCACCCCTGCTTTGGAAAAACATAAGCCAATAAATGTGAAACCAGTTCTGTGCCTGCAGCTTCCTGCTTTGGGTCAAAAGAAACCCTGGGATGGGAGAGTACTGGGAGATTCCCGACAACAAAGCAAAAAGTTCATAAAAGACAAGGACCCAAAACTCTGAGGACCCCACTGCATTCCCCGTCATGCTTTCAGAAAAGACCGTAGGACTCGAACAGACAGGGAGTGAACCTGTCCAAGCCCCTCGTCACCCAAGAACCCACTGATTCTGCCAGACAATCAGGCTGCCTGCTCCGGCCTCTTCCGCTGTCTCCGTGCCTGTCTTTCCACAAACGGGACCGGCAGTGCAGAGCTCTCAGAGGCCCGAATTCAAATCCCAGACGCACCACTCATCACCAGGCCCTTGTGCAAGTGAGGAATCCCTCCTGGCCGCTCCAGCGTTCCCATCCGCGGAAAAGAGAGACCACCACCAACAACACTGTCACCAACCCTGGTGCCGCCTGAGTGCTTCAGCATCTAACTGCGCTTACCCCTCCGAGGACTGGTGCCCTAAGGATGTACTACCGCACCTCCCGCAGGAGGGAACCGGGCACAGGAGGGACGCGGCGGGGAGGGAGCACTGGAACGAGGGCACTACCTCTGCCGCTGCCCACATTTCCAGGAGGGGCTCATTGCCCCCCACCCCACCTCATCTGACAGGAGTGCCTCTGACGGGTCTTGCAGGATTTCATCCTCACTGTTGTAAAGTTTCCTCGTGGAAAACACGAGCATTTCCTGGTCTCTTCTTTAACTTGATGTGTCCTAAGGAGGGTCAATCCCCCTCTGGCCCCGACGCCTCAGCTCTGAGAATCCCAGGGTCACTCCGTGTTTCCCAATTCAGGGCTCCTGTGCCCCAGGAGACAGCAAGGACTTGAGTCCCTTGTATTAGTGTCAACATTTGGAAATTTCCAATGCAAAGAGCCCTGGTTCCTAAAATGAGGCCTAAGAAGGTGCTCAAAATACTCACAGTCTCTGCTTTTGACTCCAGCCCTGTGAGGTCAGTGTGGTCTGCCCCGAGTTTATGATTATCAGAAACTTTGCCAGGAAGGTTATATCGCTGAATACCATTATGGGCAATAAGAATTACTCCTTTCCTGAACACACTGTCTGTGCTTGCTGTGTGCAGGGCACCCTAGAACGTCTCCCGACTACCCCGTAAGAGAGATAAGATCATCCCCAGTCAGCAGAGGAGGAGACTGAGGTTCCGAGAGGCTCCCAGACTCAGAATGACCAGGAGGGGTAGCAGTGAAGATGACTCTCACCTGTCTAACCCCAGAGCCTGCCCAAGCTGCCAGGCCAGCCTTCTCCCAAATGTTCCAGGTCAGAAGAATTACCTGCGGGTCTGGTGTAAGCTGTGAATCCTGGGTCCCAGCCCACTTCTCGTGAGTCTGACTCTGAAACCGGGGCCTGAGAATCTGCATTTTCAGACAACCATCGCTGCCCACTCTCCATCATACAACTAGATTAATTACCTATTTCCATGCACATTCCATGGCTTGATACATCTTTCAGATGCTGGTACTGATGGGGAGGGTGGAGGACGGAAACCTAGCCTGGGCCAGGCAGGCAGGCCTCCCCTGCCCTCACCCGCCTGCACAGCGCCCCCGAGGGCCATGCGGGGCACTGCGACCCCCCAGCCTCCCAGCAGGGAACCCACCCACTGCCCCTACAGAAAGAATGGGCGGAAATGGCCGCAGGCAGGAACTCACCCCTGCCATTTCACAGCGCTCTGCAGGGGAGGGCCTGCAGAGGAGCTGAAAAGGCCAGGGACAGGGAGCCAGCCTTGCGAGAGAGCCTGGCAAACAAAGCACAGCCCCCCCAGAGCAATCACCCGCCCAAATCTGCAAGCTCATCACGGTGCTTGGGAACCTCGAGGGGGGGACACAATACAGGACGCATCCTGCTCGGCAGAGATAAGAGAATTCCCAGGTTCTCACTGCCCAGCCTCCCCCTGGGGACAAAAGAGCTGGCAGGGAGCTTGGAGGAACGTGAGAAAGATGCCCGAGGCCAACACTGCGCGAAGTTCTGCACCCCGCACGCCCCACCCTGCACCTCTCACCCTTCACCCTTCGCTCATCCCTGAAGTCACTCCTCAGACTGACCTTCAAGCCCACCCTACGTCTCGCTGGCTGTGGGGCCCTGGACAAGTGGCTTTGCCTCTCTGCTCCTCAGTTTCCCCACCTGCAAAATGGGGCTGCAGGTGGGAACTACCTCCGTCCCTCCTCGGGGTTTTGCTGCAATCCATAGTATGTTTCTGGAGGACCCTCTGTGCCCTCGGCACTCTCCTGTATCACCAGGTCCAGTCCTCAGCCAGTCCCAGTCCCAGGAGCTGGGCTTTGGCACGAGCCCCTTGTCCCAGCACGGAGGCCCATGTGGACGTGGGGGAGGTGACGTGGTGGGGCCCGAGGCCGTGCCCGCCCATCTTGGAGCTCAGCACTGTGCTGAGAGCCTGGTCGGCACCAGCCAACAACACGAGTGGCGGCTCCAGGACTCCAGTCCCCTTCTTATCCGTGGGCCATGCCTTTAGGCTCCGTGTAATCCAAATACTGAGCATTTGTTTGCACACATCAAAAATGATAATAACCGCAAGAATGAAAGCTACTACTTACAGCCCGCTTTCCGTACGATGCCCTGGGAGGGTGGTGCTGTTATTAGCACCCCCAACAGTCAAGGCCCTTGACATTCTGAGAGGTCAGGTCATCTGCGCAGCGTCACCCAGTGGTGATCAGGGGAGTACTCTGCCTGCACAGTGCAGGGACCCAGCCCTCGGGACCTCTCTCTCCCCCTCTGGGAATTCCTTTCCCCCTCAAGGGCAGGGACCTCACCTGTCTCTCTCTGTGTCCCCAAAGGATGCCAGCACAGCAACCAGTCAATGGACAGTTCGAAAGCGAAAGTCAAATTGACTCAGATTTTATTTCCTGGGTCGCTTGGAGCACATGGTCTCCAGAATGGGCAGGAGGCGGCACCACGCTGCTCGGGGCATGTGCGAGTCAGGCTCCCACCTCTAGAGGGGAATTCAACGATAAGGAGTCCGTCATGGAGACCAGCTAGGAACCCAGAACCTGTCCCGGCTCTCCAGGCAGAATGGAGGTGGTGAGGATGCCCTCAGGACCCTAGTGGGACCACTCTGTTCAAAGTGCAGTGAGTCCTTTGGTCAGGACAGAGCTGACCCCCCCACCCTGTGAAACGGAAGCCCAGGGCACGGAGAGAGGGGGAGACACACCTCCCTCTGCCTCAATGATGCCAGAGAGGACCTGCCACTCAGACCTGCCCACACGTGCCCCTGGGGCACTCGAGCTCTGAGCGTTGCCAGGAGCCCCATGTGGTGCACATCCTCTCTTGTTCCCAAGTCAAGGAGGTTCTGGAACCCAGGAAAGCCAACTCCAAAGCCCAGAGCCTCCCCCACAATTCCAGAGGGGGAGATTTTAAGTCTCTTTTTAAAGCTCCCAGAGTTCCTGTCAACCACATCCCACTAGAAAGCTTTAAAGCCATGCCCTGAAAGCCACCACTTCCTCCCTCCTGGTGCCCTCCCCGGGAAGATCTGCTGAAATAAACTCAGGAGCGTGGGAAGGGGGCTGTGGCAGACACTGCAAGTGTGCTTCCCAGAGTCTTTGATGCCCACCTTCTCCCGACTGTGTACCTTACCAGCCTCTCTTGCAGCCAGACGCAGCCAGTGACACAGTTCTGACCCATTAGATGCCAAAAAGAGTCCGGGACACTTCTGGGAAAGCTTTTGCTTTCCTGATAAAAAGGGGCAGAGACCCAGCTGGTGCAGTCCTGGAAACCTGCTCCTTCCCTCCCCCCTTGAATACAGACATGATATCTGGAGATGCAGCAGCCATCTTGAGACCATAACAGGACAGGTAATGGAAATGTGGCAGACAGAATGACACCCACCTCCCAGAAGTGCCCACATCCTAATCCCCAGAACCTGTCAAAATGTTAAGTAATATGGCAAAGGGGAATTGAGGTTGCTAATCAGCTGACCTTGAAATGGGGAGAGCATCCTGGATTCCCCAGGTGAGCCCAATGTAATCACAGGGTCCTTAAAGGTGGAAGATGGAGGTAGAAGAGGGGATCAGAGAAGAGCTGTGATGAAGAAAGAAGGGCAGAGATGCAGCATTGCTGGCTTGGAAGATGCAGGAAAAGGCCAGGAAGTGGGTTTTCCCCTTGAGTTCCTGGAGGAACACAGCCCTGTGACACCTTGACTTTAGCTCCGTGAGACCCGTGTCGGACTTCTGACTTCCAGAACTGTGAGAGAATACATCTGCGTTGTTTTAGGTGGCCAAGTTTGTGGTCATCTGTCACAGCACCTCCAGGGCACTGACACAAGCCATACGAGATGCCGGCTTGCCCTTGTCGAGCAAACAAACTGAGGCCAGCAGCTGCCTTTCTCCAGACATCCTTGTCGTGTGAGAAGAATGACCCCATGCTGGTTTAAGCCACTTCAAGATGGACTATTTGTGACTTGAAGCTTAACACGTTTCTAACTGCCATCTGTGTCAGCTGGAGCAGCTTTCATTTCAAAATTCCTTTTGTGAGAGAGAAAAAGCATCACCAGCTAAAAATGTAAATTGAACCCTAGGACAGTACCCCCAAGGTCTGACGATGAACTTTGGGCAGCCCTGGGACCTTTCTGGGGAAAGGAAGGTATAGTAAGATCAGAGTCCCTTGAGCAATTCTCTTCATAAAACTTTCTCTCCATATAATGTCCTAAAGCCCTCAACATTCTAAAAAGGAAAACAGATTGTTAAGTAAGTGTTTATTGAACCATAAAGTGGACCTATGACAAAAAAGTTAATTGCAATAAACAGAAGGGTTACCTTCTCTGGGCACTGTGGCCACTACATGGCAGGGTCCCTGAGGTAACAGATGTGTTTGCAGTTGCCCACCTGATAGGACTGGCCGCGACTTCTCCAGTTTAATGGCCACTCAGGACTGGGTTCCTTGTGTCTTACTTTTTATGGCAGTCTGTTTATCATTGATATGACCTCTCTCTGACAGCCCTTTTTCAGAAACACAGCTTTACTGTAATGTCATTTCTGAGCTGAATTTTCCCAACCTATCTGATTGCTCACTTTACAACTGGGTTTCTAGGAGTGGGTTGTGGGAAGATGCCTTTGCTTACTCACGACGCGCAAGGAGACTGTGATCTGGGAAGGGACGTTTGTCGGGGACCTGCCTTGAGGGTCACTCGGCACCGGAGTGGGCAGCCGTT
Organism: Neophocaena asiaeorientalis asiaeorientalis; assembly: GCF_003031525.2. Taxonomy (NCBI): domain Eukaryota; kingdom Metazoa; phylum Chordata; class Mammalia; order Artiodactyla; family Phocoenidae; genus Neophocaena; species Neophocaena asiaeorientalis. The sequence goes on from NW_020185335.1 coordinate 13,764,044, forward strand.
TGACTCTCGCTGCTCCCGGTGTGGTCTGACCAGGTTACGGATGAAAGAGATAGTCCAGCGCAAGGGCTAGCAGAGGCCCGGCAGGTGACCAGTGCTCAGCAAACGTTAACTATTGAAATGCCCTTCTCTCCAGCACTCCCAGCAGCCCACAGGGTAAGTCTGGGGAGCGTTCCCACACTCCAGGCCAGGAATCCGAGGCCGAGCAGGACTCCACCACAGCAGGACAGCAGCCCATCTTCCCGCTCTCCCTGAGACGCCTCCCCGCGGCGCCCACGGCCATGCCTGAATGTGAGCGGCCGGGGTAGCCCCAGGTCCCGCGTTCTTTCCAAGGCCAGCACCGTGCCCCGCCTTCCTCGTTGTCCTCACGAGAGCCCTGTGAGGGCCCTTGTGCTGCTCACACGCAGGACGAGGAAGCCACAACCTCAGGGGGCCCTAGTGTCTTGCCCACCATTCTGAGACACTTGGAGACAGGTGCGAACGCAGGCGGCCCGACGGCATGTTCTGGGCTCTCATCTGTGACCCCACAGCCCCGCTGGCCGCAGCACAGCCTTCTCTGGCCCCACAGAGTGCAGCGAGGTCAAGCAGGCTTTCAGCCAAAAGCAGAGAGGGTCCCCTCCCAGGGCCAGGCTCTGAGCTCAGAGAACCGATTCGCAGAAAATCCCAGACTGACTGGGAGCCCAAGAGAGGTGTGGGGCCAGAGAAGGGAAGCCGTGGGCACCCCAAGGCCCACCACGCAGGGCCTCCCGGGACTGTGACCACAAAGGCCAGGCCCCCCGCCCTCCTCCCGGGCTCGCCCACAGGTCACCTGCGCCCACCTGGAGAGACCTTCCCGCAGCCTGCCACAGCAGCCTCTGGGCTGGGATCCTGGCGCCAGGCGAGAGTTTTGCCACTTGAACCCTCTCTGGTTCTGACACCTTGTGACTCTGGGCAAACCCCCATCCTCTCTGTGCCTTGATTTCCTTCTCTGTGAAATGACAGTCATAAAAGAAGGCTCCTGCTTTTAAGGGAAGTTTTGGCCCAAAACACCGACCCTTTATTTTCCCGACTGGTAGGAACACATTAATTCATTTTATTTTTAAAGAGGCCATGAGTGAGATATCCAGAATGTGAAGAGATAAACATCCCATCAGGAGGGTTTTTGTAAAGTAAAGTGTCTCTTTCTGCTTTGAATCAAGAGAGCATCACGTAATCGTCAGATGTGACCCACGCCGCCTTGGCCCTCTGCTGGTCACCCAACCACATCTGTTCCCCACCCCATTCCTCCCTGTTGACAGGATTCGGGTTTTGTTTGGTTTGGCAATGGACCCGACTAAAAATATGCAGTTTCCCAGACTCCTTTGCAGTGAGAGTGGTCAGGTGACATGGTCCCAGCCAAGGCAATGGAGGTGAGCTGCCCAGAGGGGCCCTTCCAGAGGGACAAGACGGTACAGCATCTCCCTGGCCCTTTATCCTTCCTGGAATGCCACGAGTCCCAAAGATGTGGCATTCACCTCAGGACCTGAGCCCACAGGCCCAGAGCCCAAAAGATGGAGAGAACCAGGCTCCCTGCCCAGTCTGCCCACCCCCACCTTCCCTGCCTAGGACAACACCCCTGTTATCTGCAGCTGACCCACGTGCACCTGAATACTAGGAGCTGCAACCCTGAACTCATCTTTGAGGAGTAAACACAGAAGACGTTAGACCGGCCATCTCCCTGGAAATAACTCCCACCCAGGCCAGGGGGCCCCACCTCCCTCTTGCCTATCAGAGATGATTGACATCAATAGCGTCCAATCACAGTGTTCTCTGTCTTCTTTGGGCACTGAAAGGCAGACACCTCTGTTCACTAATGTAAATATTGTATTTACTGGGGCTTATTTATTTATGCATTTCCTTAGTGGAAGCAGCCTTCAGGTTCCCTGAGGCGTAACATGACATGCAGGCTGCGGCGCCCTGGAGCTGCTGTCTCCTCCTGAAGTGGTGACTGATGGAGATGGCACTCAGGCAGAGGGCCTCGGCGTCTCCATCTGTGCAGTGGGGATGCCCAGACCGTGCCTGCCCGGTCCCGGGACTGCCCCCATCTCGGTGATAAGACCAAGGCTGTGGTCTCTGAGCACGTCCCCCCTCCTCCACTCTCCCCGTTCCGGCCCACTGGGAGGTCCCCACGCTCCCCTTGCTGGCCCCTAACCCAGGCCAGTGCCTGGAATACAGCTGCCCCAGCTCCCCTCCAGGCTGAGCCTTCACATCTCCATTCAGAGGCCCTTCTTAGGGCTTCCCCAAAACCCCCTACATGTCCAGTGCCCCATCCAACGCTCCCCCAAAGCCTGCAGCCGCCCAGCACAGTCCGGCCTCCTCGTGGACTGTGGGCTGAGATAGAAATGACCTTGCTTGTTGTTCACGGCTGTAAACCCAGAGCCGCCCAAGTGCTAAGCACGGAGTCAGGCTCCACAGACACTTGCTGCCCATGGAATGACTGGCGCTGACCTAGTGGGAGATGCTGTCATTTCACAGCGGTGGCTATGGAGGGCTGGGAGGTACAGCAAGGCCTCATTTTGCCACATCTGTGTTTTCTCTCCCACACACCACGTCCTTACACCTCCTTCCCTTGGGGAAAGGAGGAGAGTGTCTCATCTCATTGGCCCCGGTGCCGCGACAGGAGAGATGGCTAACCCCAAGTGACCGAGAGTTAAAGGAAAGACAGCCTAAAAGGACAGGAGGGAGAAGTGAAATACTCAGAATTCCCTTCAGTTCCCCACTGCACTGAAGCCTTGAGGCAAGGAGGTGAGTCACTAGTTGGAGAAGAGGGAACCGCACTTGGGGAGAAGGAACAGCAGGTGCAAAGGCCTTTGAAGAATGGCGGGTTGTGGGTGTGTCAGGGAACAGAGTGAGGAAGGCCGAGGCTAGACTGTGGTGGTTGTTGGTTTTTATAACACGGTATTACCATTAACTCTGCTTATAATAATGATAATGTCTGTCCAGCACCAACTATGTTCCAGGTACTTTACCTACACCATCTCAGTCCCTACACACCCCAGGAGGTAGGCCCTACTATTATCCCATTCTATAGAGGACAAACCTGAGGGCCAGAGAATCAAACTGACTTTTCCCAATACACCCGACAAGAAGGGGCAGAGCTGGGATCTCAATCCAGGCTCCTGGCTCCTCAAACGTTGTTCTCAAATGCCATTTTATACCGCGGTCCTTGCCCTTGGGCAACGTGAAAAAAGCTGTTTGTCACCCGGCGATGATGGATCACTCAGCTCTCAGCACATCCTGCTACGTAACGAAAGCACAAATCCTGTGGCACGTGAGGGTAGCATTTATACACTGTGTCATAACTGGTCAGGTAGGCGTCGCTGCTGACGCTGGCTGGGCTACTTACATGTCTGTAGTTCTGCTGGGATGAATGGGCGTCTCCCATCCTTCCTCAGCCAAGCAGCTCAGGCCCTGCTCACACAGACAGCAGAGGCACACGAGGACTAGTGGACATGGGTAAGAGCTCCTCCAAGCTTCTGCCTGAGTGACGTCTGCTAACATCCTATTGGCCAAAGGAAGTCACATAGTGAAACCCAGACTCCAGGGACAAGGAAATCTACCCGCCTCTTAATAGAAGGTGCTAAAAGCACTCAGCAAAGGGCTTGGACCCAGGGAGGGCTGAGGCCCTGAGGCCACTTATGCATTCCACCTGTCGTAGGTGAGGAAGGCCCAGGCCAGGGCCAGAAGAGATGCTGGGTGGGGAGACAAGGGGGCCTCTCTGAGCCCGGGTCCTCCCCTGGGCAAAGGAAGAGTGACTTGTCCAGGGTCCAGCACGAGGCAGTAGGAGAGCTGGAGCCCTTGTCCAAACCGTCGAGTCAGACCCCTTCCCCTTGAGGTGTGAGCCTGGGTGGATCACTAGATCCAACCAAGAAAAACAGAAACTCCGCTGAGTATTTAAAACAGAGAATTCAATACGTGGAACTGGTTGCTCTGATGATGGAAAATGGAGAAGCCAACCGTGGAGCCCGGGAGGTATGCACCGGCAGGAAGCTGCTGGCACCCTGGGGCCAGAGGGACAGAGAGGGGCCGGGGCTGGCAGAGCCTGCCCCTGCAGCAGCACAGCTGCTGAGCTGCTGAGATCGGAGCTGGTGGGGGAGGACTGAGAGGGGGAGGACGAGGGGAGGGGAGAGGGGGAGGGGAGCAGGAGAGGGGAGAGTGCCCAGCTTCTCCCTCCTCCGGCCCTCCCTCCCAGCTCTCACCAGCGCCTCTCACCAGCCAGACCCAGCCAGAAGCCAGGGGAGCCTGCGAAATGCAGCCTCTCAGCCCCTGCAGCACAGAGCCAGCCAGGGAGGGTTGAGGGATGGGGCTGAGGGCACAGAGAGGGAGCCTCCCTAGGGACAAGTGGCCCCTGTCTCCCGTGTGCTCCAGCCCAGTGCACACATGCAAAGCCCTGGTTCTGACCCAGGAGAGCTGGGTGGGGCCTGAGACTCTGCATGCCTAACAGGCGCCCAGTGATGCCCAGGTTGCTGGTCTGGGGGCCACACTTCCCGAGGCAGCACCAGCAGGGAGCGGAATGCCTACAGGGAGACGCCCAGAGAACATTCGTTTAGTATTCACTGCAGCTGGGCTTTCCCTCCTCCTTCCAGCCTCTGAGGCAGGAACTGCAACGGGAGAGAAAATCAACACCACCAACTCAAGAGACTCACCGGGGTCACCCCTCTCGTAGGTGGCCGAGATGTGATGCCAGGTGGCCCCTCGGCCCGTTTGTTCCTGGGCTCCGGGAAGTGGCCCACAGATGGCCACGACCCAATCGTCCATCTCGCATACACTAGGGGCCCAGCCTTCTCATTCACAATCTCAAATCCTCACGACCTGAAAAAGAAAGATCACCAGCTCCATTTTAAGCCGGAGGAAACCTAGGCTCAGGAAGTTTGAAAACTTCACCACGGGTCCCCAGTGAATGCAGGCAGAGCCCTATTTGAACCCAAACCTGCCTAAACCCTCTGCTCAGGCATCACCCCTGCCTCTCAGGCTCACCGTCCATCACTCAGCAGTACTGAATTCGCAGCGCCTACAAGGCCCTGTTGAAGAACGTGGGGCCTGTGATCCCCCACCTGGATTCAGACTCCAGTCCTCCCAGCCCTCCCAGCCCTGCGCACGAGCTGTGCCGCCTGGGAATCTCACTCAGGTGCCTCAATCGCCAAGTGGGGACAATGACATTCCCAACTCCATCAACGCGTTGGGAGGCACCATCCAGTTATCCCGTGCGACCCTTGGCACGTCCACACTCTGGATAAATATCAACCTTGTTGTAAGTACGCAACATTCATGACGCTTAGATTCTGGTGGAGAGACACAACGCACAAATCATCAAAACTAGGCATTCGTCGTGTGACTGAGTGTCCAAGATTAGAGTTCCAAGAGAGTGTGCGCGATGGAACAGCAGCACGGCACTCTCCGAGCCCTCGCCCAGGCCCTGTGGGACTGGGTGCCCGCGAGGCGGCCCGCTCTGTGGATTGCTCACAGCTCTCCCAGATGGGAGCATGTCCCATCTCCTCACCAAGCCAGCCTCCACTGCTGCCTGGGCTAAGACCTGGGGAGAGCAGCCTGGAATGTTTGGGGCCCAGACATCTCCGATGCAGAGGCGGTGACACAAGGCCACTGAAAGGTGGCCTCAAACCTCACTTCTCCAAACCGCACACAAGATGCTGGGCAAGTCTGTTTCTGAGAAGACAGGCAGGGATTTGAGCTTCTGGCGCTTGTTTGCACAAAGGATTTCGGCCTTCTTTCTCCTGTCACACAGCTTAAACACGTTAGCTGACCCTTAAATGGAATCCCCAAAAAAAAGGTCTTTATTCCTGGCACTGTAGGGTTGATGACTCCATGCTAACTGTATCTTCTGGGTTTTTGAGTGTCTTTTTCTCTTCTCCTTTACCTTTTAACTAAAACACAACATAAAATAAGCGTTTTGATTGCATTCAGCTGTGAAGAGGGACGTACATATCCACCACCGCCCCCCCCAGCCACCTTTGCTGGCAGAGATCAAACGTGAATTTCTCAAAAAACAAAAAGTGGAAAGTTTACAAATACAGGACTCAAAATCTGCAACAGCACACCATCACTCCAAGCCAGGGATGTGTGCAGTCTGACATGCTTGTAGGCAACCAGGCCTCCATGCTGTTTCTCTAATCCCACGTGCAAAGATGGTACCAGGGCCGCTTTCTGCCAGAAAAACGGAAAAAAGAAAGCCCAGAAGAGGCAATAGTCTCTGCATCAGCTCAGGTCCTATCAGCCTGGCTGGCAAACTGAAACAATATTTTAGGCTGAAAGTGGTCAAATAGGCTGTTGAATTCATTTTCTAAAAAGTCTCACTCGGAACAAATTTATACATTTACACGAAGTCTGAAAGTGCTTTTCCTTGTTGGGTGTCTGAAACCTGAAATATTTTCAACCAAACAAGAAAATGTTCGCTGTTGAATGGCCTATTAGAGCTGTCACAAATGTGATTTCTGGGAATAAACAAGATCATAAGAAGGCTGGCCAGAGCAGAAACGTTAAGTCAGCGTTAATAGGTGGTGTAACTAAATTATCCCTTAAGCCAAGGTGCTAAGTGACACAGCTATTTGTGTGTGAATTATAATACAGTCGCCTCCCTGGGCCTGCACAGATCTGAACTGGACCTCTCTCCAGAATCACTAATTTTATTTTTCGGTTTCTATGTATCAAATAGCTACCTCTGTTCTGCAGGCGAACCAAAGTACTTGAGACATAAAAATTCATATTTTCTCCATATCATTTTACAGAGGTTCACTTGATACACACCTGGCTCCATAAACAATGTTTATTTTTTATGGGTTAGTATCTTGCTCAAGAAAATTAAAACTAAGTCTCAGGAAGCTTTATTTTCATTCTAACTATTGTTCGCTGGTCACTGCCACTCAGTACTTAGATGACTTTTTCCCCAAAGGGTAAAACATCTTTAAAGCGGAACACAGTCTATTTAAACAGCTGGTTTTTGCACAATCGTTTTATCAATGCGTAGATTCGAGGTATGAGTAGTCGGTGACTTGCTCAGTTTGTAAATTCATACAGGTATAAAAGCTGGCATGCCATTCAATTAAATTTTTAGAGAGCAACGCATGATTAATTACTACCAGTATGATGGGGTTATTGGTCTCTGCTGCATTTACATATTTCTATGTCTTTAAATAGGATTTCACATTTGGAGTGAAATGAATTCCTGCCTATCTCCCGACCAAGGACAAATGATAACATTATTTTTAGGAAAAGAAATAGATCTTTTTGTTGCTGTTGTTGAATTCCAGTTTGTTTAAAATAATTGTCAACATGCACCCTATTTCTTTTTAAATTAAAGAAAAGATACAGCAAATTATTCCATAAAACAAATTAAGGAATCGTGTTGTCCCATGAAGAATCAAAACATTGAAATTATCCAAAAATGTTTTTAAACCATTTTAACATTAAATATGTTGAACGACGTGCTCATGGTTATTGAGACTCTCTCTAGCAAGAGGTGGGGATAGAAAAATGTTTGTTTGTTTTTGAAATCAAGTAGAAACTTTTCCCAGTTGGAGAGGAGGAGCTTCATTCCTGGGAGATGGAGGTTGAAAAGCTTTAAAAAGCCGGCCATAGCATTTAGCAGGCGCTGATATAACGAAATACAACGCCCAGGGTGGGAGGCCCACACACATTCACCACTTTCAGAAGGATAATACTTTTTTGAGAAGGTGAGCCTCTGGTATCATTATCTGTACACTCCTGATGTTAATTGGCCATTTGTACGCATATAAGATTCCATGCAATACTGTAACATGCGTATTCTTCGTGAATGTTACAAACAGAGAATCGTAAGTATATCGTTTACTTGATAAAACATAGACAGGCAACAGATACAATTTTGAAAAAGCTGCTAAGCGTTGCCTTTATAATGTCCATATAAATGTCAATATAAAATAATGTTTTATTTTGAACATTTCCAGAAAGTATTTCGTTGAACTCTAGCTGGGTGATGTCTCAGACCATTTCAGGACGGTGAGACACTTGGTAGTTAACAGTCGCCTTAAATACTTTTATACTCTTGGATGGCTTGGCACGTTTCAGGCCAGGCCTCAAAAAAGTTTTTCTTCTTGCTTTTAGAGATCACTGGATGCACTCCGGAGAGGTGAACGGGGTAAATCTCAGTATCTATCTTCCCCACCCCCACCCGTGGGTCACTCTAGAAGTAACATCGCCATCTACTGGACAGCAGGGGAACCTCCCTAAGAAGGGGAAGGTTTCTGTTTCGGCAATCCAAACTAGAAAGCTTACAAAATATATTTAAGATGTACAATGCCATAGCTTCAGGGACAGAAGAGCAAGAACAAAATACTCTAATCAAAAGTGCAGGCAAGTGGAAATACCCTTTTTGCACAAACTGGTCTGCAGCAATTTTGAAAACTGGTTCTACCCCATCACCCCATCCCCTGCAACAACTCCCAGAGAGGAGGTGAAAAAAGTAAGACAATTGCTATTTTTAATTTCTAAGAGTTTTTATATTAGTTATGAATTTCTGGAGTGAGAAGTGGTTTTTTTTTTGGTCACTAGTCAGCTCCCACCTTTTTCTCTGCACACTTCCTGGGGGTTGGGGACACGGGGGAGACACACACACACACACACACACACACACACACACACACATTCACACTCTCTCTCTCTCTCTCTCTCTCTCTCCTTTGGAGTTCTTTAACCTAACAAGGCTTTGGGAACACAAGAGCATAAAACTGGGATACCCCAAATATTATTCTAAACTCTTTTTTCAGACACTTAAGCAAAACAACTACCATTTGTGAAGTTTATATAACTTTTCCTTATAGATACGATCACATTCCAATTATACATCTGCATGATGTCGACTTCTGGATTTTCTTATGCAAGTAACAGTCCTGCTTTCCCCCCTTCTTCCTGCTCCTAACTGATCACTGGATTGGCCTTGAAATTTGAGCATTAATTGCTTTCTCTTGGTAATTAAAGTCAGGGTATTCTTTTCATGAGAGAACTACATTGTTTTACAATTTCCCATACTCCTTGGAATAGTTTCACGGAGGAAAGGAAAGAAGTCAATTGTGGCCCAGAATATTAACATATGTTTTCTTTACAACCCTCCCAACACTTGACAAGATGTTCAGAAAAAAAATTTGGTAAATAGATAACATGTTAAATGAAAATTACAATTAAATTTATTAAGTATCACAATTCACCCACTTTAAAAGAGAAACATTTCTACTGAATTTTATTTTTCTTTATTACACATCATAAAAAAAAATTTTAAGTGTCCTAGGAGCCTTAAAGTCAGGCTTGCTATGGTATTACAGTCACAGATTACTTCATTTCATATATATATTCATTTCATATATATATATATACACCAAAGTATTTACATTTTGTAACTTAATTTCTCACTCAATAGAGTTTGAAAGATCTGGACATTATAAAGGCAAACTCATTTTCGGCTGGAATGAAATGAGAAAATGAAAATTTTTTAAATTCATTTTATTAGGTAAATTCAGTAGGGACTCCCTGTTAGCCCCTGAAATAAACCAGCCTGCTTCTGTTTACTTTCTCCATCTTTCGGAGCCTTAAAATGAAAATTGAAGTCACTGCAATAGGTAAGCATACTCCCCCTCCCCTTCCTACCCGATGTTTGTGTAGAAATTGTAGGGTCTCTTTTCCTAAAAGTTGAGAATGGTGCTGAGGGCTGACAGAGTGAGTTCAGCCTAGGAGCCCCGCAGAAAGCTCACTGGTAGAGAAAGAAAGGGGCAGCGGGACGGGACGGGACGGGACGAGCGGGGTCAGAGCCACAGGAGAGACTGGAGTACTCACAGTTTCCAGTGTCTGCTGCTGTCTCTCTGTGTCCTGGTCCCGATTCCAGCAGGAATGTGGCTCTTTGTGCAGAACCAGAATGCACATCCAGGAAGCTGGCAAAATCACTAGCTAAACAATCAACAGAGGAAATACAACAGATTAAAGTACCAAATTTGTTTTTTTCTCCAATAAAGGAAAAGAAAGTGAGCAGAGGGGAGGGTGGGGAAAGAAGACATGTTATAATTTTCTCCTGTGACCTGAGCTGGGCCCCAGGTTAATCTCAGTTCAAATTTGGATATTTGCTCTCCTGCACCCGCATAATATAAAGGATCATTCGACCGCCTGCAATGGACGCAGGCTTATCGCAAACCCTGAGATCCACTGTGTGAAACAGTCTGAGTTCCTGCCACAGATCTGAAATGAGTTTTCCTATGAAAATACACTTTAAAACTCAGCGACCCCCGCCCCTAACGAATGCCTTCAGTGACAGGAAATGTTAACCATTTTAAGCACTTTTTATTTGCATTTGCTCTGAAGCTGAGGGAGTGAGGGGAGAAATGTACATTTAATGATTGGTCGTGAAAATCAGATCATGGAGTGAGCATGGATCTGCATGTTTCTGAGCCGGTTGGGGGGTGGGGGTATTGAGCATCCTGGGTCCTGAATTTGCCCAGACAAGAGTGACTTCGCCCTGAATTCCCACAGAAGCTAGGAAGGGTTTGCATATATAGCAGTTGAGCCGTATTTCAAATTCTCTTGCTCTGTTGATAAGTTAAAGGCAGTCCCCTTCCACTTTACAGCTGGGGAGTCTACAGAAAAGTGCCTGTCTCGCACTGTTTGTGGCACTGAGATGTGTTTGTGCGAGTGTTTTCTCCCTGGGATCAAAAGGGGAAAAAAAAAATTTCCCCCCAACTCAACTAAACACTGAAGCTCAGAAACACACGGAATGTGTATAACATTGTCCTTCAGAAATCCATCTTGATTTTTTTTAAAAAAACTCCTCTCTTTGATCAAAAGCCGACAGAGAATTACATTTTTCTCCATTCTGTTGCATTTAACGTGGACTAACACGGGGTGAGTTTAAACAAACAGATGGCCTGGGCATGAACGCTTCTTTCAGTTTGAGTAGCTCAAGGTGGGCTGGATCCATGGGGGGTGGGGGTGGGCCGCAGTCCGGAGGATTAGTTGGAGGGGAGGAAAGCTGCAAAGTTGAGGGGGGAGCTAAGACAAGAATAAACCCATGATGAAAACAATTTTTAAACTACCTCTCTGCTCTGAGCCTGCGATCCTCCAGCAAGTGTGCAGTGTAGCTGTTGAGATTCTTCTGCCTAAGAGATAAATGGCCTACTTGATTCAAGAGTGTCAAGTAGGAAAAACAAAACAAAACAAAAACTCTTCAGAGTATATTTTCAGAAGATAATCTAAGGCACAATGAACGCCCGGTAAGAGGGCTGTGCAGGGGAGAAGGCCAGCTCCTCGTGGGAAATCCTGCACGACAGTGGTACTCCAGCCGCCTTGGGGTGGAACGGGGGCCAACTGAGAAAGGCCAGTCCTGGGTTGAGGGTCTTCACAGGGTTGAACTGGACCTACCCACCCCGCCCCCCGCCCCGAAGTCCCAAACAGAACGGCTGCTCGTGGCCTCCCATGTGGGAACTCTAAGCCACTGACCCACACGCCATGAAATCCTTCAGCCCAATGGGAACATACAGGGCTGTGCAAGACTGGCGCGAAAATTCTGGGGCGTGTGGATACTTGGAGGTCCCTGCTGAGAGCTACGCAATCTGCACCGTGTCTTCCCCATGTGGGAGGACGGAGGTGCTAGCTGGTGCCAGTCTACCCGTGGGTGGGCCGGCCATGGATGCCCCCCTTGGCCTCAGAGACCTTCCAGAATCCTCTTCCTCCACAGAAAAAGTCTGCAGAAGAGGGACAGCCATCCTCGCCTCTGCCCCACAGTCTGGGAGACATCTCACATCTCCACATCTCAAGTATTAAACCCCAGCCAACTGTTTGGACAGGGTCTGTGCCCTGGCTTCAGGGCCCGGTGGGTGATAAAATGCAGAGGGCATCACAGAGAACCCTCTGAGCCAGCGTTCCCTCTCCCTTTCACTGCCTGCAGAGCAAGCATGACCTTCCCTCCGTGCTCCTTCCCTCTGGTGCTCAAGACGCCACTGAAAGGAAGGGGAGAAAAAATCAACAGGCCGTGTAGAGTCACTTGTCAGCAATGGCACACACCCCGCTGGGGTGCTTAATTAAAGGCCAGGCGATTTCTGGAGGATCAAACCAGAGAGAAGGAACCCAGACGCGGCCAGGCTGCTGTGTGGAAATTCAGGAGGCCTCTGGCCCGGGGACCCCACGACCCAGCGACCGGCCCCATGCTCGCAACCTTCACTGCGTCTCTCGGGTTCCCGGGCCCTGAGCTGTACCTCGAGCTCCTGGTGCTCAGATTCTAGCTTCCCATCCATGTTGGGGCAGACGCAGCCCAAGCCTGGAGTTGGCAGGATCCCGACAATTTGGCGAAGGCAAAAGAGCCTGCAGGGGGAGGAAAAGGAAGAATGTTCTAGAAGGAGACAGAGCCCAGGCGCTGGGCCGAGAAGGCAAGCGACACCCACTTTTCTCCCTCACCTGCCCTTTCTCTGCAACACCGAAAACAAACCAGGACAGCAGGAACGTATGTGCATAAAGAATGCAGTGACTGCACGCACACACACACGCACATGCACACGTTTTATTTTTAATTTATTTATCTTAAATGGCAGACTATTTCTTCTTACTAAAGGCCTCTTCTCACACTGTTTTATCCCCTAGTTTCACAGAGCTTCCCTCCTTCACGTAAACGAAGGCATTTCCCACAGCCCTTTGGCTGGAATGTTCTAAAATGCTAGCATCGACACATTTCTATTTCATTTTATTGCAGAAAAGTTGTTTTATGGCACAGAGTGTGTGGTGTGTGTGAAGAACGAGCAAAGGAGGGGGGCTCTGCTGCGGAGGGGAGCTGCCCCGTGGTGCCGTCGGCCTCATCTAAATCCTGAACAGTGACAGTTGAGCTGGCAGGAGAATCTGGGAAACCAACAGACAAAATATACAGTGCAGCCCGTAGGCCTCACCTTTACGAGGCAGAGACAGCTTCTGGATTGGGTGGGCCAGGACCTCCGAGGCCACTCATTAGGCACTTGATGAATTGGACGTGGGGCCCACTGCCCTCCTGGGGCAGTGAAACGCTCGAAAACCAAGTTTTATTAACCTAATAAAATGAAAGGGAAAAAAAGTCAGGAAAATTTCAGCTGGAAGAATAAACGCGAGGAGCGGAGCAAGTTAACCTACTTTTCATGTATTTAGAACCGTTTTGGCAGCTACGGGCAGTTCCCAAAAAGACCCCACATTCCTAACACCAGATTTCAGCCAACTGGCTATCAACTGGCCACGGCAGCCTAGGAGATCCAGGGATGCGTTGTCTCCACGGTCCTGGGAATGAATACAAGTCAGTACTTTTTCATCACGTTTAACGACAAAGCCAAGGAGGGAGAGAAGGAAAAATGGCAAAGCAAGGTCTTCAGGCGCAGACAGGGGGTTTGGAGAATGAAACGGACGCTGGCTGAGGTCTCGGGAATGCCGTCGCACCCAGAATCAGGGCTGCTGCCTCACAGGGGAGCAGTAACGAATTGGAGTAGTTCAAGCACAGGCAGACGTGCCAGGCTCTATTTCACCCACAAACGCCTCCAGGGACCCTCAGCTTGGGCATGGGGGCTGTGAGGGTCCCTTCTCAGAGACCAGCCCAAGCCCAGCCTTCTCGTGCTCCTGGAGCCGCTCGGGGCCATCTCAGTGGACCTGGAGCCTGCTCTGTCCAGGGGCCTGGCCAGGCCACCACTCACCCCCAGGACGCAAGGGAGCTCTGTTATCTGCGGGACTGAGAGGCACAGGGTGCTGGCCAGCCTGTGTTCACACAGTGCCCCCGCACAGGGAGGAAACATTTCGGCAGCAGGTGCTTCAGCAGGACTGTGCAGAGGAGGCAAAGATGCCTCCTCCCGATTCCCCACTAGGTGTGCGGGCTCAGAGCCGGCCTCGCGGCACCATCACCCACGGGCAACGTGTCGGCAGCAAACGTTCCATCAGCCAGAATCAACAAGCCCCACCCCAAAACCTCACCTCCTGGTCCTACTCAGCGGGCCGGCCCACACCTCCCCATGGCCATTCCTTTTTTTTAATAACACACATACACACACTACCGCCACTATGCATGTGTACGACCACTGTCCACTCCTCGCTGGGCCCAGCTCCGGCCTCTGGGCAAGCCTCTAACACACACAACCCGGCCCTGCCTGCGTGCAGATAACAGGATCTCATCTGCACGTGCTCCTGCTATCCAGGTCCTAGGGTATTCGTGCAGCTCTGAAAGGTGGGATAGCTCTGGGTTTTTTTAAGTTGCTCTAAAATTTCAGTGCTACAGGGGATTTCTAGGGCAGTGAAACTCTTCCGGATGATACTGTGACGGTGGATGCATGACATCACGCATTTATCAAAATCCACAGAATGTACAGCACCAACTACGGACTTAACTGATATACTGATATTGCCCCATCAACTGCACCAAATGCACCACACCCACGCAAGACATTAGCAATAGGGGAAACTGAGGTGACGGGGTAGCAAGGAGATGGGGACTGGCCTTTCTACTCAGTTTTTCTGTAAACCTAAAACCACTCTAAAAAATGAAGTCCACTAATGAAAGAAACCTCGCTGCCAAAGTGATAGAAGGAATTTTCCTTCACTGCTCTCTTCCCCGTTTGGTATTTCCTGGGAAAGCAGAGAAGTTCAGAAAGTAGAAAGTTCAAAACAGAACAAAAATCCTAACGGCGCAAAGCTATTCCACCCACCCCATTCGAGGCCATCCTGTGTTGGGTCCGGTCTCGGAGGACGTTTTCCAAGACTGGTTTCTGCAGACAGGGGTGGCCTGATGCTTCTGCAGTAGCGACGGTGATAAATCCAGGTTACTTGAACAGTATTCTCATTTATTTTTTATTTTTACACTAACGTCCCATGGTTATGAGTGCAGTGACATGATCGCTGTTAAATAAACCGAAATCCTGCTTCCATTTCACAGCTGGTTCCATCCAATTTACAGTCAAACGTCAGCCCATCAACCAGGATCACCACGGTCGCTCTGCCCCTGCCCTCTGAGGCCAAAGAGAAGGGTTCTGAGCCCACCTGTGAGCCCACAAACCTGGCACGGGCTGCTCAGGAGAAGCCACCTTGGGGTGTAGACTCCGAGGTGAAAGCTGACCTGAGGAGCCTCCTGCCCCAGTGGGAGGAAAGATGGGAAGCTCACTGCCAACCTCTAGGGAAAGATGGGCCCTGTCCCTGTGAGAGAGAGACAAAGATGGGGAGAGACAGAGATAGTGAGTCAGAGAGAGAGAGATGGGAGGAAGGAGCAGAGAGACAGGGACAGAAAGAAACAGAGACAGAGACAGAATGAGGGGTGTCTGTAAGCCAGAAACTCGGCCTCCCCGCTCATCCTCCCTGGGAGCTGGCATCTGT
Source organism: Neophocaena asiaeorientalis asiaeorientalis (assembly GCF_003031525.2). Classification (NCBI taxonomy): domain Eukaryota; kingdom Metazoa; phylum Chordata; class Mammalia; order Artiodactyla; family Phocoenidae; genus Neophocaena; species Neophocaena asiaeorientalis. The sequence continues at coordinate 13,779,392 of NW_020185335.1, forward strand.
AGCCCCGGCCAACGTAAGCGTGGACGCAGGGCAGGCACTGCATTTACACCGTTTATACCGGGCCTGCACCCCCGCCGCTGTCAGCCCTGACACTCAGGCCTTGGCATGTCGGTTGCTCCGTCCTGCGGCCTCAGTGGCGCCACCAGGTGGTGAAAGCACAAACCCAGGTTCCCGCCCTCCAGCTCCGCTGCAGGAGCTTTTTACGAGGGTGGCCCCAGGATTTCAAACACCATGCACACACAGAGGGAGACGCCCAGAATACCCAAACCACCAGTTCCATTCTGCCTGGAGCCGACTCGCACGCAGTGTGAACCCACAGCGCCGCCTAAATCCAGCCGGCGGAAACATGGGGAGCAGACCCAATGTCTGGGGCCCCCAAAGGAAGGGGGCGACGAGGAACTCCAAGCTCTGGGTTTGGGGACGTCAGCCCCAGTGATGTGATCGCAGCCTCTCTCCTGCCCTTTGTTAGCTCAGAGCCAGTTTTCAAACCTCTAAACCTGGCCCAAGCCCCTCACGCTTAAAATTATACTATAGGGTTGGGAGGGTGGAGAGAATAGAGGAAATCTAGCAGGAAATACACACTCCAAAAAAGAAGAGCCTCCTTAATATTCAGCAAGGTTGTGGGCACTGGGGTGGGGGTTACCAGGCAAGGATGGGGAGGGGAGGAGTGCCCGGGCACACCTGATCTCCCCATCGCCATCCTTCCTCAGAGTCACTTTCTAGACCGCGCCACAGATGTTTTTACGGCACTTCTTAACTGCTGGTCGGCATTGAAAATAAACTTCAGCTAGTACTACCCATAAACAAGCAGTAATTGTCAGAGCTGACGTTTATTGGGTGTTCCCAGCAGGCTGAGCTCAGAACCTGACACATGTTGACACGCTCCACCAGGCACTTCTGGGAGGCGCCGCTGGCACACCCATTCTGCAGATCAGAAAGCAGAGTCACAGTAGCTGTGTCACCAGTAAGTTGCTGAGCTGGATCCACAGCCCACAGCCAAGCCCTGTCTCTACCCACCTGTGTCAACCCAGGTGACGTGAGGGGCTGCCTCTCACTAAGCATGGTTATGAAAACCCAAGAGAGAAGGAAAGCAGATTTCACTCCGTTTACTTCTCCATCAAAGTTGTTTTAGGAAATAGGAAGCCCAAGGAGAAATGTTGGGCCAGGGGAGACTGATGAAAACAGGCCCACTTGGGCCAAAGGCTAGACACAGGAACAGCCAGCTCCGAGGGTGGCGCGTACCTTTGGGGCCGTCTCCTGGCGTCAGCCCTCCTGAGCAGCCTGGCATTGGCTGCCCAGGAGGCTGCTGCCCTTCTGCATGGACACTTCTACCAGAGAACGGACAACTTTCCAGCACACCGACGAGAAGCTGTACAAAATAAAACAGGGGTGAGCACACAGACCTTGGGTCAGAAACACATGGTTTGGGTGTGTGAGCTCTTTCCCTTGCTTTGGGGCAAAGTGTTTGGCCTTGCAGAGCCTCAGCTCTTTCACCTGCAAAATGGGGATCATCACACCTGGTCTGCATGTCCTCATGTATGACGTGCAATCCAGCATCAGGTGGGGAGGAGAGGCCCAGCAAGGCCATGTCACCAGGCTCAGGGTTCCCTTCATGCGGCCTCAGCAATGAGCACAGCTCTTGCCCTGGGGTCTTGGCAACACCTCCCATCCGCATGGTCCTACTGACCCCACAGGGCTTTTATCCTGACTACCCAGCAGTCTTCAATGGGAACATTCGTATAATAAAATGCTGACTGCACAAAATGCTCAGACAAAGGCTAACACACCAAAATGTCAGACTCTGGTGATGTTTAGACGATCAGATTACTGGTAACTCTTTTTCAATCCATAGTGTTTAATGTTTTAACTACCTGGATAATAAATAAAGGAAATTAGGAAAAGACAAATAAACACAGCTTAGAGGAAAATAGATGCCTTCTTCTCCTGAACGACACTCATTTCCCATGTGATCGGTGACAATCAAGGCCGCACAACCAAGCGCCTTGTGCGTGGCGCTGAGGCTCCGCAAAGCCAAGCACTTTGCCCTGAAGCAAGGGGAAGAGCTCAGACCTCGCAGGGGCCAGTGTCCGGCCCCTCAGGAAGGACCCCGTCCCTGCCCCTGCCCCTGCCCCTGCAGCGCCCAGGCAGGGTTCTGGGTTACGTTGAGGAATGCTCCCAGGCCTCCTGCTGGAGGCAACTGTCTGCCCCGACCGGGACCCAGTCCACCCTTCCCTCGCCATGGAACATTCACGCTTCCCTACAGCTTTTCCTTCTCCCTTTTTGCAATTATAGACAACGATGCAGCCACTCTATTCGTGCACAAAGCAGCCTAGAGCTCTGGATGAGTGCACAGGGGATAACATCCAAGCTGCACGCCGCTGTCCCCACGAGCCAAAGCCAGAGCCAGCTGTGGGTCTGGGATCTCTTTGTTTTAAGCTTCTCTGGTCCTGAGGATAAAGACCAGCCCGCGCTGGCAGACAGTGCAGCAGGCCCAGCCTCCCATTCCGTCCCTCACACGGTAGGGCCCCTGCTAGAGCCGTGGGACTAAAAATAACCACCACAAACAAATAAAAAGCAAAGCAAAACAAAACAAAAAGCACCCCAGCATCGAAAGCAAATTCACAGATGGAAAACCCGAGGCCCAGAAATTGAGGATGGGACCGCAATCGAATCAAATCCAAATTGCTGGGGAGCACGCTGGGAGACGCCGGTCCCTGGCTGAGCTGGGACTCTGCCTATTAAATGATGAGGCAGGTGGGCTGCCCGCATCTGCTGACACTGTCAGAGGAAGCCCGTGACCACTGTGACCCCAGAAGGTGTGAGTGGACAGAATCGACACTCCCAGGGCCTCAGCCCCAGCAGGACAAGGGGCCAGACATCAGAGAATCAAATTTTGTTTTGCCCAAAGAATGCTTTCCCCTCAGATTATCAGCCAAATGAATGTGATCAACAATAAAAGGACTCCTCCCTAGTGTCGTTGGACTATTGCATTCTTCTCCCATCCTTTTATAGGAATAAGCATTTCCTTGCCTCTCCCCTAACTTGCGGTACTTCTGTTTCTCCACTGCCCCCACCTCCAGCCCCACTCACACGAGGGAAGAAGGCTCGCCAGACAAACATTCTCGCACACATTCCTCTGACCCTTCCAACCCACCCAGGTCTTGTACTCCTTGTCTCAAACTACTCAACAGCCGGCCACCCGAGTCACTAAACAAGCCGCACGCATGCTGTACCCTCTCGGGCCGGGCTGCTCACGCTGCTTGTGTCAGGTCGATGTTTGGGATGTGCCCACCCCACCACGACCCCCCTGGTGATAAAGACCCCGTCATCCCAGCGCTGAGCCCCTGCTCAGACTCGGGTAAAACCCCTCAGAATCAGCACGCCCCCCAGTCGGGCCGCAAGGTCCAAACGCATGTGCGCTCCAAATTTCCAGAACCATCACCAGGTCTCGCGCCTTCACCAGCCTGCAGCCTCTGCATGAGCATGGCAGCCCCTGCGTGATGGTGATGTCCCCCACCCCCTGTGGTGGCCAGCGAAGGGGTTGCCACCTTCCCGACGGTGTCCATCTGAGTCAGCCCCACTTCACATCTCGGTCACGCCAGAGCTCAGAGGAAGCACGTGTTGCCCTTGCACTAGTTTTGGCTCAGTTCCCTGCCTGGTCACGTGTGGGGGGGTCCCAATGGCCACTACGGGGCTCCTGGATAGGACGTGACGTTGACCGGTATGCATTTAGCTGTTTTCCGCACCCCCTGTCCCATGGGGACTTGAAGGGGTTGGGCTCATCTTCTGAGGCCCTTTCATCTGCCTCCTAACCCATGAGTCCAACCATGAGTTGGCTCTGGCCACACCTGGGCCATTTGTCCTCAACAAAACAGTTGCAGGTAACAGGACTGTAAGAGGAGAACACACACACACACACACACACACACACACACACACACACACAGAGACTATTCTATAAATACTAATGTGAACGATCTAATCTGGAAGAAAAATTATATAAACATTATCTGGTTGTCTTTGTCTTTGGGGGCCAGTCCCTCAGTGGTTGTTGCTCTTCGGGAAGGGACAGTGGAGGCACCCAGGTGCTGCCACATCTCAGGCCTC
>NW_020185335.1:13783684-13847602 GCF_003031525.2 Neophocaena asiaeorientalis asiaeorientalis
ACACACACACACACACACACACACACACACACACACATGGGGTACGTGACCTGTGAATAAATGTACATGTGCACATGGAGAGGAAAAATAATAAACTATGCTGTAAGTCAGCATTTCTCAAACAAGACTCCCCAAGATACGACTGTTAGGCCTTAAATAAAACATCCCACGCTTAGTTAAATTTGGGCTGTTTCTTCCAACGCTCTCGGTGCTTCACAGCGGGCCAGAGGCTCTGAGAAGTCTCGCTAAAAAGCACCTGCTCAGCTGTAGTCCGGTTAGCATCCCCGGCACGCATCTGGCTTTTGGACTCTTTGTTGGAGCACACACATCCATTTCACTACTCCACACACCCGTGTGCAAAAGCAGACCCATCGCCTGCCCTCCTGGAACTCTGTCCAGTAACAGACAGACATCAGTGAAGCATCACACAGAAGTAATGCTACTCTGTAATGAATGTTAGGAAATCAAGTGGCTGGGGTGCTGCGAGCCTGAAGGAGAAATCCAGGACGAGGCTTCCCTGCTGGGAAGCGACGCTGGCGGAGCAAACTGGTATCAAAGTGGCAAATCGAAGGAGATGGTAACTATTCAAACCGTAAGCCGTGTTATGGACACGGAGCCCACGTGTGCTCCAGAGGCAGGAGGGAGGGGACATGGCAGATCTGAGGACCAGCAGAGACCAGGGTGATGGAAACAAAGGAAGGCATCACAAGGACGGCTGGAGATGTGGCTGGAAAGGAGATGGGGCAGAGAACACGGGGACTCTTACCACATTAACCATTTTGCACATTATCACATTAAAGCCCCAGCCCAAGCCCACCAGACACGTGGCTGCAGGCAACCAAGTTGGGTTTATTAGCTCTCTGAGCAAGGGAGAGCCCACCGTGAGGAACCACAGCATCTCAAATTGGGAAGTGAGGAAAGGACACCAGTAGGGGGTGTAGGACAAGAGCTAGTAACAGGATGGTCTGGGCCGGGATCGTTCAGGATTTGTAAGCTAGACAGGTGACTGCAAGAGACGAAGGGTAACGGGGTATGGGCATGAGGCATGATCAGACTCAGATTTGGTGGAAGAAGAGACCAGATTACAAATATATATTTTAACTGATGAGTTGATGTTCTGATTCTGTCTCACGGTGAAACAAACCACCCCGAACTGTCGTGGTTTAAAACAACAACAACTGTTTTGCTCATGAATGTGCAACGTGGGCACAGCTCAACAGGGCTCACCTCTGCTCCTCTCCCCCACCAGGTGGGCAGGCTGGAAGGCTGGGGGCCGGGCATCGTCAGGAGGCCCACACGTCTGCTGCTCAGAGCTGACTGTCAGCTAAAGGACTGGCTGGCTGCCGGGCAGACCACCCACATGTAGCCTGAGGGTCCCAGGAGAGAGAACCCAATGGAAGCGGTATTGCCTCTTCTATTTTCTGCTTAGAAGTCATCATTTCTGCCACATTCTTTTCACAGAGGCTGTCATGAAGGTCAGCCCATATTCAAAGGGAGGAAAATGACATCCCCCCGTTTGTTTTAAAACCACCACAGTAAATAAATAAATAAATAAATAAATAAAAAGAGGGAAGAAGGATGAGGGATAACGTGATGAGATTTGCATTTTGAAAAGATCACTCTGGTTACCGTCTGGAGAATGGATCTTAAGGGAGAGAAGGATGCATGTGCGGAGACCAGGGAGACGGCTGGGACCGTAAACTAAGAGAGGGCTGAGTGTGCTCTGGGCCAGGGTGGCCGAAGCAAAGGTGCAGAGTAACGAGAGTTTCAAGAGCTAATAACGATAACGTTTCATGGGAAGAGCCAAGAGTGAAGAAAAATTCCTAGGTTTCTGGCTGACTTTGTCATCACTCTCCTCTCATCTCTTCCTCCCGGCCTCTGCATGCCTCATGGTGTCATTGAAGTATTTGCTCAAATGTCACCTCGATCTGATACAGCCACTCCACTGACCCACCCATCAGTCTCTCTTACCCAGCTTTGGTTTCATTTATGGCATTTACCGGTTCCCGAAATTGTGTGCTATGTTTGTTTCTTTGCTTGATTTATGTTTGTCTCCTCCACGAGGGTATAAACTCCATGACAACAGGGACCTTGCCCATCGTTCATCTGTATAAGATCTCCAGTCTCTTACACAGAGTAAGTTCTCCACCGACATTTTTCTAAATGAATGAATGATGATGGGAGTGGTGGCAGAAGTGGCATTTCCTGAGGTAGAGACCCTTCAAAGAAGATTAGGTTAGACAAGAAATGATGACTTTTTGTGGGGACATGCTGAGATGTGAGCTGCCTTTGAGATACCCACAGGAGAAGATCAGTTAGGCAGTTCAGAATGTGGACCAACGCTCAGAGCAGAGTTCCAACATGGATATACAGATTTGTAGTCTTCTGGGGAAAGGTAACAATTAAAGCCATGGGCACGAATGAGCTTGCTTAGGGAGAAAGTGTCAAGTACGGAGTAACATAGGCCTAGAAATGAATTCTGAGGAATCCAAACATTTTATGGTCAAATAGAGGCGATGAGCATGCAGGGAGAACAGAGCAGAAGCACCCAGAGAGTTGGGAGGACAACAGAGGGAGTGCGTGCCATGGAAGCCGAGAAACAGGGTATTTCAAGAAGGACGATGTGGCAGACGGTGGCAAAGGCTGCCCATGGTCTGAAGTTAGGTCCAAAAAATGTCTAACTGGATATAGTTATGTCACGGTCATTGGTGACTTTGGCAAAAGCTGTTTGATGAGAACAATGGAAGTGGAAGCCAGATTACAAATGAAAGAAGATTAGAGAATGAGAACAGAAAGTATAGACCACACTACTGAGACACGTAGCAAAAAGGAGAGGAGAGTGAGCAGGTGACAAGACGGAGCATCACGTGGGGCTGGCCATGTATGCTTGTTTATTTTTAATGTGAGAGAACTGGTCATGTATAGACATCTCTTTAAAAAAATTTAGTAGTTACCCCAGGGTTTGCAATAAATATCTTTATTTGATCAGAGTTTACCTTGAAATAATATTACATGGATTTACATGTAATGTAAGAATCTTACAAACTACACTCCCAATTCCTCCCTCATACTGTTTTTGCTCTTATTATGCATGTTTCTCTTACATACGATACAAACATACAGCACATTGTGACTGTGGAGTGGAGTGGGAGATGAGAACATGCTCTCACCATAGTTTCCCTCTCTGGTTTTAGAAACATAAAGACTTAGTGGAATTGTGTTTTCACAAGTAGCTTTTGAAGCAGAAGCTACCTACCCCCATCCAATCACCAAGGTAATTTTTTCTGTCTTATAAAGGAGAAGAACTTGGCCAGGTTATACTCAGGGCAAACGGAAACTGGGAAAATCAGACAGCTGAGGATTCTGTCCAGACTTGCTTCCGACCTGCCCCAATTTGGGTCTTGCTAGAATATTCCAAGGTTGTTTCAGAACATTTTCCTTAAAGCCAAATGCACTCTGTGCTCACTCAGTCCACTTCCTTTATGTTTCGGGGTGCCGTGGTATCCAAGAGAAATTTATGTCAGCGTTCAATTCATTTCATTTAAATTGTCAAAGTGCCTATCTCTGGGCTCTTCAAGCCCTCCCCTCTGACCCAGGAAGGATTCCACGCCAGCTTCAAGTTGAATTCCATCCCCAGCCCAAGTTCCAAAGGATGGGATTCTACTGAGAGCCCTGGAGCCTGGCCAGGTTCTATGGGTTCAGCAGTTGGAAGAGGGCATTGAGTCCACTTCCAGGTGGACTGAGCCACCTTCCTCCTCCTACCAGTGCAAATGCTTTTGGCCACTGGCTTAGTCACTCTTAACTTTAGACGAGAGAGAAATTCTGTTTTCCAGGAGACAGCAGATGGTCACGTCAAGAGCTGTGGAAGTCTGTGTAACTCAGCAATGGCTGACCTCACAGGCCCACTCTGGGATCGTGTCAAGCCAATGAGAAGCGGTTAAGCCATCACTTGTGGTCAGATATCGTGATCAGAAAGGAAGACCTTATGATGCACATAAGCTTGTGTGTAACTGTCCCAGGAAACTGCCCCTTAGCAGGCCAGCACATACAAGCCTCCAAAAGAACGTGTGTTTGCTCCCTTGGGCATGACCTGCATTTGACTTCAGAGCTCCTGATTCAGCTCAGCTATAATGAAGGCTCCTGGGGCCAACACAGAGCAAAACACGAGAGACTGCAGCCAACATGGAAGAGTCAAATTCACCTGGAGTATTTCCTCTGCCTCCCTGGACTGAGAAGGAGAGTCCACCAGTCTTCCCCACCCACTAAAACCACCACCCAGACCCTACCCCGGGCATTAGCAAATGCCCTGCCCTCTAGCATCTGAAAGCCAGCCAAGGGATCATCTCAAAATTCACATCTCCAGATGATCATGACGAGAGTCCGTTTCCCAGGACTACTGTCCTGTAAAGGTGAGGAAATAGGGGTTACCACAGATCTCTAAATATGACATCAATTGACTACAGAATAAGTCAATCACAGGGTATGCCACACCCACAATTTCCTAGGCAACCAAGCTCTTAATCAGGCAGTCCTCTTGGCCCTAACTTGCTGGACAAACCCTCTGAAAGGCTGGGATTCACTCCGGGGTGACAAACTACATGTGAAATGCATTTTGAAGCAGGGAGCCATTTACCACTGTCATGTGCCTAACTAGTCCTCCGACAAGTTAACCCGGGAGAGCAACTCCTTCAGGCTCTGGAAGCAAGTTGGAATGTTATGAGAATGAAAAGTCAGTGTGCATGTGGAAAACTAGGAAGGACCAGGTGCTGCTGCTAAATAGGTGGGGTGAACGGCTCGTTAGGCAAAGACTGGCTTTGGGCAGAGTCAGCGTGAAATTGGCCTTCCCGGTTTGCACACTGATGTCTAATCCTCATGACTTTCTGAAATGAGGGAACATCCATTTCCGTTTTGCAGAGGAAGAAATCGAAACTCAGTTATGGGACTTGTTCAAAGTTTCATAGCTGGTGGTGAGTGACAGAGTAGGGATTCAAACCCAAAGAGCTTCAGGATCATGACTGCTCCCATCAAAAAGCTACAGTCATTAAGAATGAGTATATTTTTATTAAAATGCCTGATAAGCAAAATTAAGCTCAACACGTGACCAAGGTGGATTCTAAGAACATGAGAGCTTAGGGGGAAAATGAATTTAAGCCATCTGTGAATCTCACAAATCTAATACCATTTTTATGAAACCGGTTCCATTTTTACAAGATTAATTCCATTTCCCAAATTTTTCATCGTCATTTTTCATCAAGCCCTCCTCTTCTTTTAGGAATAGGTTACAGGTTAGGTGTAAGTCGGTACAACACATCTATAGAGCAATACAGCAACGTGTATCAAGAACCTCAGAAAGATTCCTACCATTTGATTAGGGTGACCTTACAATTTATCATCCAAATCAGGACACTTCTGAGAGTAAAAGAGAGCACTAGTACTAACCATATCAGGAGAAAATAGGGACTAAATGGGCCAACCAGAGGCATGGAGCACCTACTTTAGACAAAATAAGTCTATATCCAAGACCTATCCTAAAGAAATCCACTCATTCATCCATCCTTCATTAATTCATGAATATTGAGTACCTACTATATGCCAAATACAACATTTATATTAAAGGACCGTCATAACAAGGTTGATTTTAAGAACAATAATTGGGAAAACACCTACAGACCCATCGTTAGTTATATTCGGGAAGATCCAGATGATGGGAGACTCCAGGAGATTATTAATGGGAGACATTAAAAATCCAGTTTTCCCATAAAGAATCAATAGAAAACATAAGCCATATATTAAATAAAAAGCATAAAACAACTGTATATTTAGCATGATCCCAATTTTAGAAGGATATATAAGCATGTGTGTGTTTATGCATCAACGTAGACAAAAATAGCAATATATCAAGGGGGTAATGGTAGATTTCGCTGGATGATAACATTATGAAAGGTTTCTATTTTATCCTATGTGGGGTTTTCTTTCTGTATTTTTATATTGGGTTGGCCAAAATGTTTGTTCTTTTTTTTCCATAAGATGGCTCTAGTAGCACTTAGTTGTCTCTAACTTCATTCCAAACAAGTTTGTTAGCTTGTATTGTGACAGCTGTCATATCAGCGTGCATTAAAAAAAAAAAAAAATCAAAAGCGGTGAACTTTTGTGTAGCCATTTTAATATTGAAGATGGAAGAAAAGAAGCAACATTTTCGGCCTATTATGCTTTATTATTTCAAAAAAAGGTAAAACCACAACTGAAACATAAAAAAAGGTCTGTGCAGTGTACGGGGAAGGCGCCGTGACTGACCGAACGCGTCGGAAGTGGTTTGAGATGTTTCGTGCTGCAGATTTCTTGCTGGACGGTGCTCCACGGTCAGGTAGACCAGTTTAAGTGGATAGTGGTCAAATCGAGACATTAATTGAACACAATCAACGTTATACCACGCGGGAGAGAGCCGACATACTCAAAATATCCCAGTCCAGCGCTGAACATCACGTGCACCAGCTTGGTTATGTTCATCGCTTTGATGTTTGGGTTCCACGTAAGTTAAGCGAAAAAAACCCTCTTGACCATACTTCCGCATGCGATTCTCTACTGAAACGTAACGAAAACGTTCCGTGTTTGAAACAAATTGTGACGGGGGATGAAAAGTGGATACTGTACAATAATGTGGAACGGAAGAGATCGTGGGGCAAGCGAAATGAACCACCACCAACCACACCAAAGGCCAGTCTTCATTCACAGAAGGTGATGTTGTATACATGGTGGGATTGGAAGGGAGTCCTCTATTATGAACTCCTTCTGGAAAAGCAAATGATTAATTTGAACAAGTACTGCTCCCAACTGGACCAACTGAAAGCAGCACTCAATGAAAAGCGTCCGGAATTAGTCAACAGAAAAACGCATAATCGTCCATGAGGATAACGCAAGACCGCATGTTTCTTTAATGACAAGGCGAACACTGTCACAGCTTGGCTGGGAAGTTCTGATTCATCTCCCGTATTCACCAGACATTGCACCTTCAGATTTCCATTTATTTCAGTCTTTACGAAATTCTCTTAATGGAAAAAATTTCAATTCCCTGGAAGACTGGGAAAGGTACCTGGAACAGCTCTTTGCTCAAAAAGATAAAAAGTTTCGGGAAGATGGAATGATGAAGTTGCCTGTAAAATGGCAGAAGGTAGTGGAACAAAACGGTGAATACGCTGTTCAATGAAGTTCTTGGTGAAAATGAAAAATGTGTCTTTTATTTTTACTTAAAAACCAAAGGAAACTTTTGGCCAACCCAATATTTTCCACATGAGCATACGTTAGTTTAGTAGGGGAAACAGGACACAAAATATCACTGGCAGAGTCGGGAGAGTTACATTTTGGGTGCAAAGGGCAGATGTTCCCACCTAACAGCGGGACCTTGGGCAAGTGATGCTGCTTCTCTGAGCCTCTGTTCCTACCCTGCGGAACAGGAACAGTGACTGTGCCTTCTCTTGGATCTGTGGGGAGAATGAATGAGCAGGACTGGTCACCTCCCCTCCCCAACCTGTCCTTGTCCCACTGTCCCCATCTTGGTCTCTGGCTTTCTCAGATCCAGGCTTTTCATCTCACGGAAGAAGAGCTGGTTTCTGCAGTTCCTTAGCATGACAACTGCAAGAGTTTCTGGTAGTCCCAAAGGTGATGTCTTCTTGCCAGCGTCACTGGGCTCTGGGAGCCCCAATCCCGGACCGTGCCAAGCGCTCACTGTCCTCAAAAACAGTAACACATCAACAGATCTTTGTTGAGTGGACTTGCAGTTCAAATCCCAGCTGTGCAAATCACTGGCTCTGGGACCCAGGGAGGGCTACTTTACCTCTCCACGCCTTGGGTTCCGCAGTGTGAGATGACAATGAGATAGAACCTTCCTTCTGGGGCAGTTGTGTGGGATAAAAGAGGGAGTGTGTGAAAACACTCGCCCGCATCTGGCCTGTAGCACCTGCGTAATCAGGGCTCACTCTCTCTGCTCACTTGGGGTGCCTCCAACACTCTGCTTTTAAGTCTAAGGGATGCAAACGTCTACAGGATGCCCACGGCAAGCAAGTCCAAACCATGCATCTATGAGTGGAAAATGCTCCTTCCCGGTCCCCACTGTGATTACAACTGTTCCTTCTCAATTGTTTTTCAATTTGGTAAGATACGCCTAACATAGAATTGGCCATTAGTGTCATTGAGTACGTTCACAAGGTACTAAGTCACCAGCATCTAGTTCAGATCATTTCATTACCTAAAAGGAAACCTGCACCTGCTGGCAGTCACCCCCATGCTTCTTCCCAGCCCTTGGCAACCACTAATCTTCTTTCTGGCTCTATGGGTTTACCTACTCTGGACATTTCCTACAATAAGGGCCTTTTGTGACTGGCTCTTTTTTTAACTTAGCACAATGTTTTCGAGGTTCAGCCACATTGTACCATGCATCAGTGCTTCCTTCCTTTTCAAGACTGGATAATACTCCTGTATCAAAAGGCCATAATTGTTTGTCCATTCAACTGTCAATGGACATTTGGATTGCTTCCACCTTTTACCTACTGTGAATAATGCTGCTACGAACACGTGCGTACAAGTTTTTGTTTGAACACCTGTTTTCATTTCTCTTGGGTATAAACCCAGGAGTGGAATTGCTGGCTCAGAGGGCAACTCTTATGTTGAGCCTACTGAACGCACAGCAGCCGCACCCTTTTACATCCCCGCCACCAATGTGTGAGGCTTCCGAGTTTTCCACATCCACGTCAGGATAGTCTCTTGACCAGCTCTCACCTCAGGCTAGGCTTTTGACAGGCACAGGGTTAAGCCAGGCTCCTTCCAAAACGTCTGCTCTCCCAGGGAGGTCCCCTGCCTTGGAATGTGGCCCGGCACCACGTAGAAGGGCCATGGAACGATGCTCGCCATCTCTGCATGAGGCTCTGTTCTGGCCTGCCTGGCACTACACGTGTAAGGAAAATGGCAAATCCCACCAGCACACAGGATGGCAAAGTCCCCAGCACCTGGGCTCCCAGGGGCAGCAGACACACAAATGGCCCAGGCACTTTGGAGACAGTCCCTGAGAACACATGTGGTTCCGATCAGGCGTGTCCTGTGCAGCATCCTGTCTGTCCACAGCTTATTATTACTGACAAAGTATCCTCCCTCCCAATCTTAGGGAGCGCTCATTTTTCCCGCCTATTAAACCTGATTGGAACATTGGGTTTGATTGGACTCAGCCTGGGGCCCTGTCATAAGCCGCAGCAGCTCTGTTCTGTGGTGAAATGCTTGAGATGTGTGGAAATAGTATCTCCCTCAGGGCGCTGGATTCCCCAGTGTTAGAAGTGGGTTTTGCCAAATGAGAGTAGATGGTGGTGCCAGCAGCTGGAGGTGCAAGAGATGCGGAGATATTGGTCAAAGGGCACAAACTTCCATTAAGAAGATGGGCAAGTTCTGGGGGCTAATGCACAGCATGGTGACCAGTTACCAACACTGCACCGCATGCTCTAAAGCTGCTGAGAGAGTAGACCTTAAATGTTCCCTCCACACACGCAAAAGAACGGTAACTATGCGAAGTGACGGAGTGAACTAACCTTGCTGTGGTGATCATTTCATAATATACACACGTGTCAGATCATCACGTGGTACACCTTAAATGGACGTCGTGTTATGTGTCAATTACATCTCAGTAAAGCTAGGCAAAATAGAAGAAATGGGTTTTACAACTCGCTGGCTCCCTGGCCTCCCAAGCTTCATTTTATGCACCTAGTAAAGGGCATCCAAAAGCATTCAATTATTTTGATAAGCTTCTGCTTTAGAATCATCTCATGGCATGTGTCTTAGCTCTTACTGCTGCAAAACAAATTACCCCCAAATTTAGCAGCCTGCAGTGGTAAACTGTCTTGTGTCCTGCGGGATTTTCAAATGTACCCTGGATGGTCATGAATTTTAAAATCCTATTCATAATTATCTGAGTCCATCTGACTCTAAACATAAAAACAATGTTTCAGTATGTATTAAATGTCTCAGGAATGTAACCAATTGTTCAGAATTCTCACATACCACAAGAGGAAGGCAGGCAAGTTCAAGTCTACAGAAGTTGACTCCCTTAAAACTATCCATATTCAAGCAACTCCTAGAAAGTCTCCATGTATCCAGGGGAACAAGAGCTGTCCTATAACAGCCCATTATGGGGGTGTGATATTTCATCGTATAACCTCCCCCTGTTCCATGGGACACAGTGGGCCAGGCCACCAGTTCAGTTCAACCCCCTAGTTTACAGAGGCCAAAGAGAGCAGGCAGCTTGTATAAAGGCACGGAGCAAGTGGCTAAGCCGGTCCTAGAAAAACCCCAAGCCCATTTTCCTTGGGAAACTCAACTGAGAAACAGAAGCCATCCTCCTGGATGCAGACCCCTCCGATCCTAGCATCCCCCACATTTGTCAGATACAGCAGGGAAGCAGGTGCAGGGCATGCCCTTGCCCCAAATACAGTGGAAGCTGACTTCCCAAGCAGCCCCCACACCTGGCTACTCAGCAAGCCTCTCCACCGAAGAAGGGCTGGGGGCTGGGGTCCAAGGTCGACGAAGGAAGAGCAGAGGTTGGTGCAACTGAGAGAGGGATTCTGATGTGGATCCCAGCCCTCCCAGGTCTGTATCCCTGGTAACCAGGACCTCTTCCTAAGGCATCTCCAAATATGTGGCAGGTCCTGGGAGCCACATGCAACCTGGTGGCGTGCCCTGGGGTGGGCTGGTCTCACTGCCGGACTGGGGAGCAGAGAAGACCATCACTTGTGGGTGCTCACTGCCGAGGATATTGTGCTTGGGCTGCGTCCCGGGGCCCACAGCACACTTTTTGTCTGCTCTGGGGCTGCCCGGCTGTCTCAGGTTGCACACTGTGGCCAGGCTCTCTGCCTTTCACCAGGAACCCCTTGGAAACTAAACAGATGTCTCGGGGTGGGGGGGCGGGGGGGGTGCTGTTCATTCTGCTGGAGAAATAACAATTAGGCAGCCAGCAGGACAGTGAGCACCTGGAGAGGCTCTGACTGCAAGACAGCAAGGGCCAAACAGAACTCACGAGTAACCTCGCCAGAGACCGCGGGGTGGGGAAAAGAATTGGGTCAGAGTGATTTTTAAGTTGCAAGAGCATTTGGTGAAGGAGGAAGTCAAGATGTGTTTCCATGCACTCTATTTACGAGAGGAACCTGCATGTTTATAGGCCCCTGTATGATACTTGCTGCATCTCACGGTTTGTTTTCCAGCTAAATTATAAATGTGCTTTATTTGGTGGAATATATGGGTGCAGTTTATTTGCTGGTGTGCATGGCACCCTTGGACATGAAAGCCGGGGACTCCTAAGAGGTCTGTTCATTCCTTTTCCCCCAAACCTCAGCCTGAGGAATGCTGTAACCGCCTCACACCTGCGTGTCACACCTTCACTAATTACCAGCTATTTTTTCTTTTTTAAAAGATTTGATTTTGGGGGCTTCCCTGGTGGCGCAGTGGTTGAGAGTCCGCCTGCCGATGCAGGGGACGTGGGTTCGTGCCCTGGTCTGGGAAGATCCCACATGCCATGGAGCGGCTGGGCCCGTGAGCCATGGCCGCTGAGCCTGCGCGTCCGGAGCCTGTTCTCCGCAACGGGAGAGGCCACGACAGTGGGGCCCGCGTACCGCAAAAAAAAAAAAAGATTTCATTTTGAAAAATGTCAAACCTACAGAAAAATTGCTAGTGAAGTGAACAACTGTCTGGCTTTCCCCTAGACTCACCCCTCCTCAGTCACACAAACACACACTCACAGTCACGGACATTACTGTCATTGTTGCAGAACCTTTTGAGAGTGGACACACTCGAATGTGTCTCTCCTAAAAACCACACCGTTCTCTCACAGAACCATGACACAACGATGCAGCTCAGGAAGGCCATCACTAGGCCCCTGCTGTCATCAGATACACAGCTCGAGGTCAAACTTCCCCACTAGTCCCAATTACGCAGCATTAGTTGCCCCATCACTTCAGTCTCCTTAAATCTGGGACATCCCTCAGTCTTTTCTCCCGACACTGGCATTTTGGGAGGGCACAGGCCAGTTGTCTTGTAGAATTTCCCTCAATTTGGGTTAGCCTGATGGTACCTCACTGTTCGATTCAGATTATGTGTTTTGCGCAGGAATACCCCAGCAGCGACGTTGAGTCCTCAGGGCGTCATATCAGGGGCCCATGATGTCATTTGTGTCCCATTAATGATGCTGTAAATTTTGATGGCTTGGTAAAGGTGGAGTCCCCCAGGGTTCCCCACTGTAAATGCACCTTTCCTTTCCTCTGTAATTAAAGTAATCTGCAGGGACAAGGGCTGGGCAGTGCTGATGCCTTGTTCCCAACAAACTCACTTGTGGCTTTCGCATCCATCAGTGATTCTTGCCTGAGTCAACTTGATTGTTTCTCTAAACAGACTCACACTTTGCTTAATTGATTATTTAAGAGGAAAATAAAACCCCTGCCGTAAATGAAACACTAGTATCATTTTTTTCTTAAAAAATAAGGAAATACAAATACAATGAAAAATGTTAGCTACAATTGCCCTCTTATGACTCTGAGCTGAGGCTTGCTCTGTGTTACAAAGGAGAAGTTATCATGTGTTTGACAGCTGTTAAGGACCCATTAGCACCCAGCAAAGACTTTCTCAGTGTTTCCTCCAAGAACTAACCTTGTAAATGGATACTTTATAGCACCAAGAAGCAAATGTGAGGGCTCTCTGTCCTACGGAAACCCCCAAAACACCATATGTGCCTGTCAGTGAAGAGTGACCCCCAAACCACTAGGTGATAAGAGATGATTCCTGGGCTGGAACACCCAGAAACGATTTTATAAGGATGCATTTGTGCCAGAATTCTTGCATTTTTGCCTTAAGTTCCATCAATTTCAAACTCCCTTTTTCTTCCAAATGGAGCAATCCTGAGGAATAGTTTCATAATCCAATCCACGTCTTACAATATAATAGAGTTCAGAAGTATTTAATTCCAGTGGATCCTGGCTACAAAGTCCAAGCTCACACACAGCGAATTTCTGTAGCCCCTGTCAGCTCTAGGCTGGGTGAAAACTGGACTCGATTTCCACTTTCCCTGCCCTATTTCACCCCCTACAGTAACCTTAGCCCCTGTAACTTGTTTATTTTTGAACTTCCATGACTTGGTGCTCATAAAACCTGTTAACCCTGCAGCCTCAGTCCATAACCCAGGAGTGAGCCACTTTCTTCCAATAATTATCTCTCCCAGGGTATGAAACAGATCTTTAAAACAGAGCTGCTCTATCGGGGGCAAGAAACCTTCAGCCTGCTTGCCCATTCCCCCAGCCCCTCTGGGACGACCCCTCGCCACCACTGCAGAACGCCAAGCACTGTGCAGGAAGACCCCTGATGGAGAACCACCGTTCTAGAGCCCAATGACTGCATTCTAGAGGACCAGGAAGGTGCATTCCAGCATGCAGAGAGAGTGTGTTCTAGAACACAACAAGAGGAACCCCTGTGGTGTGGGGCGCAGTGTGTTCCAGAGCACAGAGGGGCCAGTGCACTCTCCCAAGTTCATTTCGTATTTATTCTTGCAGATTTATTAACCACTTGGAAGAAAAGGCATTAAGCGGACATCTGCCACACACCAACCTCTTGGAGCACCGTGGATTTCACTTAAATGCCCACAACAGCTGTCACGTGGTGACGAGATGGCAGTCAGTCCCACATCACAGCCGAGGATGCTGAGGTCCGCAGACACAAGAAGGTTTGCCAGGCTACTCAGCCATTCGGTGGCTCAGCCGGGCATCTCTCACCCCACAGGGCCACACTTGCAGGCAGGGCAAACGGAGAGGAGGGAGCCCAGCCAAGTGGTACCAACCTCTTCCCACTCTAACGAACCCCTGGGAAAGCTGTCAGGATGAGCTTCTCCTGAGTTTAACTCACAGGAAGGAAAACCGGGAACAAGATACAGACTGCACCGTATGTGTTTGGAGCTTGGTTCTTGCTTTCTGTCTTGTCTTACTACACCTCCCTGTGGGGTCTCTGGGGAAGCTTACAGGACGCCTGTCCCAGGAGAGCCCAAGACGTTACCCTTCAGGCTGCTCCAGACCTTTGCCAGCAGCCAGGGGCCCACCTTGGTGTCACTTTCACCTTCGCAGTCAGAACAGACAGCAGGGACCCTGCTGACCCAGGCCAGCACTTCACATGTGACCACAGGTGGGCAGGGGTGGGGGTGACGGGTCCATGTCCCACAGATGTGGCTGATGCAGCCAGTACTTTCCCTTCCCCTGGGGCTCAAGCGGAGAGCAAAGCACACAGTGACAGCCATGCACCCTTTGCAGCTAGCGCCAAGAGCTGGCCTGTCAGACAGACCTGGTTCAAGTCTCAGCTCTGCCAATAATGGACTGGGTGACCTTGGACAAGTTACTATCCTCTCTGAGTCTTCGAGTGCTACGAGAGCAACTACAAAGCTTTCTTGGAAAGGTTAAATGGGATAACATATGTAAAAAGCTTGGAAGAGCAGCTAACGCATAGTCAGCCCTCAATCCACGTAAACTACTACTAAAACAATCAAATTCAGGACAGGGTGGCAGAACTTGCACTGGAAAGGAACTGATATGCTTTAGTTATATTTACATCGTATATACATATATATTGTATGGGTATGTTCAGATACACACTGCATCACTGAACCCCTCAGCTATCTAGGGAGTGGTTTCACACACATACATTGCATACATAGGTTCAGTTATATATTGTATCACCGAACCCCCAGCTATCCTTTGACATAAGAAATAGTTTACATACACGTACACTGAATACAGATGGTTAGATACAAATTGTATTACTGAAGACCCATTATCCTATGTAGGAAGAAGCGTGTGTGTGTGTGTGTGTGTGTGTGTGTGTGTGTGTGTGTGTGTAATTTTTCTACATGTTCAGATATTATATTGTATCACTGATTCCTCCCCAAGCTATCCTCTGATCTAAGAAGTAGTTTTCATACATATTCATTGTATACATATGGTCAGATACGTACTATATCACTAAATACCCCTCACGTTATCCTATGATCTAGGAAGCATTTTAGTGTGTGTGTAAAATTTCTACATGTTCAGATATTATATTGTATCACTGATTCCTCCCCAAGCTATCCTCTGATCTAAGAAGTAGTTTTCATACATATTCATTGTATACATATGGTCAGATACGTACTATATCACTAAATACCCCTCACGTTATCCTATGATCTAGGAAGCATTTTTCACACATGTACCTTATTTCTAAATGTTCAGGATACGGACACAGGATGTCCTTCCATTTATTTAGGTCTTCTTTAATATATTCCAATAATGTTTTATAGTTTTCATCATATAAGTTTTGCACTTCCTTAACTTTATTCCTGAGTATTTTATTCCTTTTGATGCTACTGTCCGTAGAACTGTTTTCCTAATTTCATTTTCAGATTTTTTCATTGCTGGTGTATAAACACACAATTGATTTTTGAAGATTGATCTTCTATTCTGCAACCCTGCTGAACTCTTCTATTATTATTACAGCTGAGCCCAAGATCAAAGGAGCCTGAGTTCCTGAATCACCACATGGAAATGCCTACCAAACCCATAATCAAGTGTTGCATGAGCAACAAACAGACTCCTATTGTGTTAGGCACTGAGACTGGGGTTTATCTGCAGGGCAGCTGCCACCACCTTAGCTAATACAACTTTCAGCTTAAACGCCACTTCCTTTCTTGATTACTCCCTCCTAACTTAGGAGCCTTCCCTTGATTGTCTCTCTTATTTGTTTCCATCCTAGCTTTATTAAAAATTGTAATTCTTGGGCTTCCCTGGTGGCGCAGTGGTTAAGAATCTGCCTGCCAATGCAGGGGACATGGGTTCGAGCCCTGGTACGGGAAGATCCCACGTGCCGCGGAGCAACTAAGCCGGTGCGCCACAACTACTGAGCCTGCGCTCTAGAGCCCGTGAGCCACAACTACTGAGCCCACGAGCCACAACTACTGAAGCCCGCGCCCGTGCTCCGCAACGAGAGAAGCCACCACAATGACAAGCCCGCTCACCGCAACGAAGAGTAGCCCCCACTTGCCGCAACTAGAGAAAGCACGCACACGGCAACGAAGATCCGATGCAGCCAAAAATTAATTAACTAATTTTAAAAATTGTAATTCTTTAACTATTTGTGTCATTGATATAAGGTCTTGCTTCCCCTAAAGGCAGAGACTGTATGACCTCATGCATCACTCCATTGCCTGCTCGATATAGCACAGACCACACTAAGCAGGTGCTCAGTGCATATTTGTTGAGTGCGTGAACACATATTCTCTTCTTCTCTGGCTTCTTGCTGCCATGCTCTGCGCACTTACTTTGCGCCAGGCGATGGCTGAGGGCATTATGTGCACTACATCTCACTGAGCCCTCCCACCAGCCTTCCGAGAGCTCTACAATGACTCCCGTTCCACAGTGCAGGAAAAGCAGCATCAGAGAAGTGAGGTCACCTCCCCACTGGTACTTAGCTAACAAGGGACAGAATCGGGATTTGAACCCAAGTTTGAACACATTCTTCTACAAGGTGTCTGTTCAGTCATTCTGCAAATTAGACTTCTTGACCATTTTTACAAGATCTAGTTCTGTGGGCAGCCCTTAGCTATGCCAACTCCTTCCAGGCAAAGTGCAGATCTGAGGGTTTGGGGGTCCCCGTGGCTGTTGAGGTCCCAATCAGGCACCACCTGGTGAGAAATATGGTGGCTGAGGTGTAGAGGGGGTGCCTGAGGACTTTGGGGGACTCCTGGCCTGCCTCCCCTTCATTTAGCTTACACACGAGGAAACTGCGGCTCAGACTGGCTAAACAATATAGCCAAGGTCACAGAGCTAGTAGGTGGCAGAGCTTGGACTGGAACCAGGTCCGATCTGACTTTTCTCTCTTCTACCGGCAGTCCACCATAAAGAGGTGTGCCTGGCTGTAACGCATCTCCTAGAGATAGAGGAACAACCCCACGCAGAACGTCCTCAGGGTTTACTGGCTGCCAGTCTGGAAAAGTCTCTTGCAATATATATATTTAAAGTTTTGCACAAGAGTAGAATATAAAACACCCATATATAAATATCTCCCTCTCTCCTCCCAGTCTCCAATGCCACATTCACTCTGATTTATGGAAGCATTTCCTTGCAACAGGATATGCTGGAAAGTTTGAGCCTGGCTCAAGAAAGACTAGGGTATGTTAATTTCAAGGCAAATTAATTAAAATGCAATCCAAGCTCTTTGGAAATAACACAGAAACAGTATTCAATGCTTGGTGTCCCTCCAGACAGAAACAGGGCCTCCTGCCTTTGGCCAGTATAGAGACAACCTTATTATGCCTCATTTTCATCTTAAGACTTTCAATTTCATTATTCAAGGAGCTCAGCTTTGGGTATCACCTAGCACTTTTGTCATTAGTATTCCAATCTTTTCATCTTCTCAATAAATATTAAGTATAGAAACTGCTGAGTCAGTTGGTGTTTGATTCAGGGTCCCAGCTTGAATCGGATGGTACGTTAAAGGGAGGTAATTTGAGCAAAGTTTAACAAAGGGACTGCCAAGACGTAGGCAGAATTTAAGAAAACCAACAAGGGGTGGTGCAGAAGCCCCAGGTAGTAAGAGCAAGGGTGGTACCTCTGCAGGGCTGCAAAGGGAAGGGAAGGGAACGGGTACCAGAACCCAGAGAACGTACCATCAGGGTGAGGGTCACCTGACCAGAGCCGTGGCCTTGGTGCTTGGCAGGAAGAAAACTGAGGGAACAAACACTCCCCCCGTCTCTCCTCCCTCCCCCTGGTCCCAGCCAGGCCTCCCACTGGCCAAACCCAAGCAAGAGGTGGACAGTAAGGAAGCCACTGGTGCAGCCCATGCACATCAGGCTCCCGGGGCACAGACCAGGGTGGGAAGGTGGAGGTGGGATCCTGACAGCAGATGGAAGACACCCAGCACAGGTGATCTCATCTTTGCCTCTTTCTCGACGTGTGCCCTCGACACAGGACTTACCCTCTCTGTGCCTCGGTCTCCTCTTCCGGTAAACGGAGATAGGAACGGTCCTGGCACTGGTAACTTTGTTGTGAGGACTCACAGCGAGCCCTCAGCTAATCACGGCTACTGTCGATACCTGTCCTGGTCACCCCAGGACCCCATGCGTTGGGGGCAGACAAGACTTGGCTATTGAAGCGGAGCTCGTGTCTTGGCCCTACCTCCCCACGCTCCCCAAACACACTCTGAGACCTCGGAGCCACATACCCCATATTCCAGGGGGAGAATAGTAACAACAACATCAGTAACAGAACGACCTGAGAGGATCACTGCAAGCATTAAGCATGTATTAGGCAATTAATTCACTTTGGTCCACAGCACGTGGACCAAGGCAAACGTGGTTGACTGAAAAAAAAAAAGGTCACAAGTTTTCACAGCCTCAGAAATGAGATGTCGCTCTCCCATCATGACGTGAAGTCCATTTCCCTGCCCCTTAAGTCTGGGCTGCTCTGTGACTTGCTTTGGCCAACAGTACATAAATGGTTGCACAACAATTTGGAATCCAGGCCTCAAGGGGTCTTGCCCCCTCCCTCGAGAGCCCTGCATGCACGTGTGCGCAAGCCCAGCTAGCCTCTGAGGGATGGGAGACCAAACAGGCAGTGATGAGTCACCCCCACTAAACCGTCCCCCATCCAGACCAGCTAGCCCAGCACTGGCCCAGCCAACAACCACAGATGCCTGAATGAGTTCATCCAGGACAAGAAGAACCTCCCCACTGAGCCCAGCCCAAATTCTATACAGAATCACGAGTTAAATAAATGGTGGGGTTTTAAGCTGCTATGTTTCAGAATCATTTGCGATACCGTAAGAGCTAATTGATACAGTAACTATTCAATAATCGGTAGCAGTCATTATTATTGCTGATATTTTAGTAGCAGTAATAATCTGGCTAATAGTAGTATTAATCATCTCTTCCCCACAAATATTTGCACAGCTCTCAGAGCCATGAACTTTCCATGTATCAATATTATCATTCAATCTTCATGACGACCCTTCTAGGTCACGCTGTGGTCTCCATTTCACAGCTGAAGAAACAGCTTTGGCAAGGCGATCTGACCCTCGTCCAGGAAGTGAACAGCCAGACCTGGGGTCAGAGTCTAGTGCTGCTGTCCCACTGCCACTACCGGGCCTCTTGGGATGGTCACTGTACATTGCCTGGATTTTCCCTAGGGCATGGCGTTATCTGAACACTTTCAATTTTAATAACCTAGTTATTACAGGGTGATGGTGTCAGAACATTCTGTACAGCGTTCTTTCTACTTTGGTCCAGCTATCCAAGTCAAACCCTGCCTGGACTCTTTCAGTGACAGAGGCTCAAAGGATGTCATCAAGACTCTGCATTGACGACATTCCCAACAACTCCAACAAAAGTGCCATAGCCAGCTCTGACTGATGACCCTGGGTCATCTGCCCACCCCTGAGCTGTCCCATGTGTTCAAGGGAATGAACAGCAGTTATCAATAGGTCTTAAGAAAGTGTTCAAACCTGGATCTGGGAGGGCGAGGCCAGCCCAACCCAACTGCAAGGGAGGAAATTGGGGAAGAGGATCTCCCGCAGGAAAATCAGGATGCCATTACGAAACAAGAAGGAAGGGCAATGGAGCCCAAACAGAGAGACCTACCTAATCCCGGCTCTGAGCTTTGACTTGCCGCAGCCCAAGGAGGGTCCTGAAACCCCCAGAAGAGGAACGAGGCTCGTACTCTGACCACATGTAATCCTGGTACCTTCTACACACCAAAAGATCTGCTTTCTAGACTCACTCAAGTAAGAGAATCTTCGGCCATGTTTTGGCACCTTCCCACCACACCACCCTAAAACAGCTGCAGGTCCTCCAGTAAGTCACATAACTTCTTTGAGTTCAGTTTCCTCATTCATAAACTGAAGATATTTATGTTGATACTCAAGACAGACTATAAATATAGTCCTAGACAAATATCTTAGCTAAATTTTTCATTTTTCTTTTACTTATTTTTTATATAGCATTTCACAAAATAGACTGAAAAGAGATGACATTATTCTTATTTGCTTATATTATTAAATGGGAACCCCACCCATGCCTAAGTCTGTATGGAGTCAGCATCCACTTACTGCCACTTCTCAACACTCTTCCTGTCTCTGGAAGTTGGTGTTTCTTGGAGGACAGTCTGACCGATGGGAAAGAGTCATAAGCAGGTGGCTTTGGTTCCCTTCTACAGGTAGAAAGTAGTCCCAAGAATCAAACAGAAAAATGTTGAGTCAAATGTCAGCCTCATTATTAGCCACGGAACTCCACGATAAAGGACTAATCTGCTCAGAATGAAGCAAATCGTTATAGTGTATAATTTGAAAAGGTTCCCTTAAAGGAGAAGGGACAAAAAGGAGCCCATCTTTTCTGAAGCGAAGCTGCACCAGTAATGACAACAACAGGTGGCATTTCTGGAACACTAAGACCTTTATACACCAACTCGCCAGACCCTTCAGCAAGCCGATGTGATGATGGTACCACCCCTTTCTAAGGATGAGGAAACTGAGACCTAGGGGACCGAGGAGGGAACTGAGTGAGAAAGGAACGGGCAGGGAAAGCAAGAGAAAAGAGAAAAACAAGGAGGAAGAGAGGAAAGGGAGAAAATAAATGACTTCTAAGGTTTTGACCAAGCTTCTTATTTTCTTTTTTCTCTTTTAAAGGATGAGGGCGTAGTCACTGAGAAAGAAAAATGGGCACTTCTGCAGTCAAAAGGGAATCTTTTCATGTATTTTACTATCTTTAGCTCTATAATTAAAGAACCTTGGTTTCTTACATAGCAAACTTTTCTTCCGCTTTAAAAACATTGTCACTAGAATAATCTTGGCCGGGGGTTGGGGGGCTGCCACCTAAAAACTGTCACTGTTTCCATAAGGTGGCAGCTTCAAGTCTCCTTCTTTCATTTCTGCACAGCAATGCAGTACAAAGAATGCTGGCTGCCCCCTCGCAGCAAATGACCACATTAAAATTCATTCTCTCCTTTCGTCTTTTTACTGTTTATTTTACAAACAGAGACACAGTGTCTGAACACTCCAATGGCTCAAAGACATACTTTTCTAGTGAAACCTAACTACTTTCCACTTTCATATCTGAAAATGAAGCAAAGTCTTCCTTCAAAAGAATTTTCATCCAAATGCATCTATTTTCCAGCGGAGGTGGGAATCACACCCACTCATCCAAAATCCATAAACCCACACCTCTTTCCCAAAGCCCCATGTGATGCAGATCTCCCTCTGAGAAAGAAAGTTAAAACTGAGAATTCACGAATGAGTGCTAAGGTCAGGGAATAAGCAAGCTATTCTATTCTTCATGAATGCTAATTGAACTCACACCCTCAAGGAAAACATGGAGGCATTTGGGGACCATTTCTTTAAAGATCAAAGGACAGGCAAGGATCTCCTAAACAGGACACAAAAAAGCACTAACCAAAAAGGCAGATGGATAAATTGGACTTTATCAACATTAAATACTTGTGTTCATCAAAAGATAACGATTTAGTAGATCAAAACTACAATGAGGTACCACCTCACACCAGTCAGAATGGCCATCATCATTAAAAAGTCTACAAATAACAAATGCTGGAGAGGGTGTGGAGAAAAGGGAACCCCCCTACACTGTCGGTGGGAATGTAAGTTGGTGCAGCCACTATGAAGAACAGTATGGAGGTTCCTCAGAAAACTAAAAATAGAGCTACCATATGATCCAGCAATCGCACTCCTGGGCATATGTCCAGACAAAACTATAATGCAAAAAGATACATGCACCCCTATGTTCATAGCAGCACTATTCACAATAGCTAAAACGTTGATACAATCTAAATGTCCATCAACAGATGAACAGATAAAGAAGGTGTGGTACATATATGCAATGGAATATTACTCAGCCATAAAAAAGAACGAAATGATGCCATTTGCAGCAACGTGGATGCAACTAGAGATTATCGTACTAAGTGAAGTAAGTCAGAAAGAGAAAGACAAATACCATATGATATCACTTATATGTGGAATCTAAAATATGGCAGTTAGGAGTTTGGAACTAACAGATGCAAACTATTATACATATTGGGTTGGCCAAAAAGTTCGTTCGGGGTTTTCCGTAAGACATGCGTACAGGAACACTCGAACGAACTTCTTGGCCAACCCAATAGAATGTATAAACAACAAGGTCCTGCTGTAACAGCACAGGGAACAATATCCAATCTCCTGGGATAAACCATAATGGAAAAGAATATTGAAAAAAAGAATGTACATATGTGTAAAACTCAGTCACTTTGCTGTATAGCAGAGATTGGCACAGCACTGTAAATCAACCATACTTCAATAAAAAAAAAAGGTTTAAAAAAAGATAATTTAAAAAGTCAAGGAGTAAGTAAGCTACAAATGGGAGGAGATATTTGCAATACACATACTTGAGAAAGTACTTATATCTAGAATGTATAAAGAAATTCAATAAGTCAATAAGAAAAAGAGTATTCAATTAAAAGTAAGCAAAAGCCTTGCAGAGGCAACTCACAAAAGATCTAAATGATCCTATAAGCTATGAAAAAGCACTAAACTTCACTTTTTATTGCGAAAGTGCAAACACTGAGATAACAGTTACACCCCATCAGAATGGCTGAAATCCTAAAAGACTGACGACGTCAACTGGGGCCACCGAACTCTCACACACTGCCAGTGCACACAGTGCCACCATGTTGGTTAAGTGCTTGTCATTTTCTATAAAACTAAATATATAGCTGCCTTGTGACCCAATGATTCTCTTCCTAGGCATGTATGCATGAGAGACGAAGGTCTCCAAATCCTGTCTCAGGGTCTGCTCCTGTGGGGACCCAAAGGAAGGCCCCTTATTTCAGCATAGACTAGCAGTTCGGGGAAAGGGTTCTGGAGTCAGAAGGACCTAAAACTAAATTCAGTCTCTTCCAATACCAGCTGTGTGGTCTCAAACAAAGGATTTAGACTTGAGTTTCTTCATCTGTAAAATGGCGATAATATTGGAGCCAACTCACAAGGGTTCTGAGGCTGCAATGAGTTAATGCACACAGGGCACTTTTCACAACGCTTGGCCTGTTGTCAGCACTTCAAAGTGCTCAATGTTACCGTCATCAGCATCATCAAAGTTTGGAATCATATGTTATGTTCATTCTGCAATACAGAAAAGTCAACTATTTCTAACATTTTATGTACATAGCTCTTTTGTTTTTGGAGAATGTTTAAAGAAGTTCATCAGTGGCTCTACTTGGAACCATGGATGTTGGGGAAGGTAGATCTTGGGACATCTGATTGTAGCAATAACAGAAAATAAATGCTGAAACACTGGTTGAAAAGATTCCATTTCACTTATCTGTTTCTCCACAGAGACCACACACTGTGAGATACTTGTAAGATTAGGTTATTTTCTGGAAGAGCAAATTTACCTCATCTCTCTCAAGAAGACTGATTTATTCCACAAGTTTATCCGAGGCCAACCAAGTTTAAGCAGACTGATATAAAGCTACATTTGGGCAGAACTCAATTCCTTTCATGAACACTTTTCAGCTTTTCTGATGAGCACATTTTATGTTGGAGGTTGCTCACCTTGTGTTTACTATTACATTCTTGCCTCCTTTGTTTATTGGCATAAGGGAAAGATTATAAGCCTGCTGAACATTTTTTCTTTTTTATGTCTTTCATGTGTTCTTTTCAGATCAAGAATGTGATATGTCCATTTAGAAGCTGCCTACCTGCAGGAAAGAAAAATTTACAATAGCCGACATTTTTTGTGCAGCCCCAAATAAACAGTAGGTAGCCTTCCTGGGAGTGGATGTGGACAGCAGGCATGTCATTTGAGAAACAGCACATTAGGTCTCTTCTCTCTGTCTCTCTGTCTCTCTCTGTCTCTCTGACTCTCTCTGTCTCTCTCTAACTTCCGTTGGAATCACCTGGAGAGGATCTATGCTGGGAGTATATGATGGCCGCATTACAAACCAAAGACACACAGGAAGCTCAGGTCACAGAAGGATGAGCAGTCAGCTGCTAAGCTCCGGGCTCAGACTTGGGCCCCTACAACTCAAAACTGTACTCTTCTGAGTGACCCTGGACACATGACTTCACCCCTCCAAGCCATGGTTTTCTCCTCTGTAATGTAGAAGCAGTAACAGTGCCTGCCTCACAGAGTGGTCAGGATGCTTAAATGAGATATTGCTGGTCAAATGCCACCAGACCTGGTTTCAAGAAGCTGTCACTGCTACAACTATTCAATCCAGATTGGTTGACGCTTTGGGAAGGTGAGACCACCACTTTCTAATTTAGTGGTAGCATTCATTTATACTACATATTTTTGTTGTGGCATGAGTTCTTTTCCTTTGTGATAATGTGGAGTACATATCAGTTAGACGGCATTCTGGGGCAAGGAACCAAATGCTCAGCCAAGGATGGCTTAAATGATAAAAATATATAGTTGTATCACATTTTTAGAAGTCCCTAAGTAGGTGGTCCTGGGTTTGTTGGCAACACAATCAAGTCATCTTTGCCCAGGCGCTTTCCATCGTTCTGCTCTGCCATCCTTAACTTCTCTCCCTTAGGTAATCACCTCATGGTCCCAAGATGGCTGCTGCGATGCCAGCCACTTCAACCATATTCAATGGCAGGAAGCACAGCAGGGCCAGGGCAATAAAGAAGAATCTCTTCATGTGACCCTTTACACAACTTCCTTTCCTTCATCAAGGAAGAAAATTCTTCCCTGAAAGCTCTGCTGACCTCCCTCTGACTTATTGACCAGAACAGGTCACGCCTGGCTTCAAGGGAGGCTGGGAAAGCACATATCTGGATCATCCAGGCCTTTGTAGCAAGAGAAAAGCATTGGCAAGGGCTTTGGTGTAGCTAACCAATAGTTTCTGCTATAGGGTGTTGGACTGTGGTGCAAAATTGGGGATATCCAGCCCTATGCAGCTGAATGAACCAGGAATTGAGAAGAAATGTGGCACAACCAGACTTCCCAGTTCCCCCAGCCTTCCTGCTAACTTCCAGTACAAGCCTGAGCAAGCACCTCACCCTTCTGAGCATCCCCTGAAGAAGGAGAGGCTTCGAGCAACCTCCCAAAGAAACAACAAGAAGTCATGCCATTGGTACTTTCAACCACATAAAAAAGAGAATAAAGATTATTGGGCAGTGAAGTACTGATTTATCCCATTAATTACTGAGAGAGTGAGCCCGTTAAGACTTTCAGAAGGAGGGATTCTCTGTAAAGCTGGGCGGGGGATGCAGGGCAAAGAATGCTTTTGACACAGAAGAGGTCTGAGCTATGTGTTAAAGGGTGGGCTGGTCTGGAACAGTCAAGAGAAGAGGGAATTCCCAGCAGAACGGGGTCAACAGAAGGGTGGAGGTGGGAAGCCCAATGTTTACCTGGAGGTCAGTAAAGAGGCAAACTTAACCTAAAGCCATGTTTTCAGCAGCCTGTTCTACCCCAAACTAGTCACTCAAGATGTTACAGGAAGGACAGGGTTCTGGGGTATGTTACATTAAGAGACATCTGATACTCTAGCCCAACGCATCCAATGAAAATACAATGCGAGCCACCTAAGCAGTTTAAAATTCTGGAGCAGACACGTTAAAGAGGTAAAAAGAAACAACTCACTGTGCCCCAGATATTGTCATTTCCTTATGTAATCAATATAAATAATGAGAGATTTGGCATTCTTCTTTTTCATACTAAGTCTTTGAAAGCCAGTGAGTATCTACACCTACAGGACACTGCAATTCAGACCAGCCGTATTTCTAGTCAATGGCCACACGTGGCTGGTGGTTCCCACATCAGAGGGAGCGGCTCTAAGTCCATGCGGAGACTGACGTGCCACAGCCTCTCCCTTTGTCTTCTTTCTTTTTTTTCTTAGCACTTCTTGCTGAGAAGCAGCGTTGTAGGGAGCTCATAGCAGGAACTGCCAGCTAGCACGCTGCTTCTGGTGCTTTCCCCCGAAACACCCCCATGGCAGGAAGAGCAAGCTAGGACCTCGGAGGGGGTGGAAGGAAAGTATCTGCACTCTTCGCTCAAGCCAGTCTGCTGCCAGTAGGGAATTTTCTTTGAAGTCTTCTGTTTCACCGTAAAAATTTATGGAGATTTTACACTCTACTCCAAAATACAGACGTGTTTGCTTGAATACTGAAAATGTTTTGGATTACTTGGCGTCTAGGAAAACTCGAAGCTTACCATGTTTACGTTGTAACTCTCTCTGCCCACTCCATCGACCCTTGGGGTTACGGGCCCCCCAGTTTAAGATGCACAGGATTACCTGGTCTCCAAGTTTCTTTCCAGCTCTGGAAGCCCAAGACTTCTTAAAAAATTAAGTTGGAGAGTCTGCCCCCTTACATTTAGGCAATCCATGAGCCTGTGTAAAGTTTTTCTTTTTTTTTTCCTTAACCATTCTGATCTAGGATAACTCACTAGCTGGGAGGCTTTAGGTATCAGATCTTCCAATTGTTCCCTTTTCTCTGCTAGTGACTCTTCCCATTCATGCTGAAAATAATCCCTAGGTCTCCCAGAACTATCCCCTAAATACCCCCGAGAACTGTCCCCTGAAAGTACCCCCAGAAGATGCTTCCTCCTGGAAGAGAAGTGGTTCTTCCTGAAACTACTTGTGAAAAATCAACATTTAGACAGACATTCCAATATCATTATAATTTCTAGTCTTTATGAGAGGTGCTATGTTGCCACTAACTAAAGTGGTAAATTTTGTAATTATTACAAAAATTTTATATATAAATATATTATACATTTATAAATATTATTATATTTATTATATATAAAATATTAAAATGTTAATGTTCCTCCCATCCGTGGTGGGGTGTGTGTTCCCTCCTCTTGAACCTGGGGGGAGGTTTGTGACCGTCTCAACCTGTAAAGCACTGGTGGAAGTGACCACCAAGACTAGACCAAGAACTCTTCCTCCTTGCTGTGAGGAAGCCCAAGCAGCCACAGGGAAGACCAAGCACAAAGATTCTGGCTGAGGGAGCCTAATGGGGTCCAGTTAACAGCCAGCCTCACACACCAGACAGGTGAGTGAACCAGCCTTCAGGTATTTCCAGATCCCAGCCATCAGGTATCCCCCAGCTGTCAAGCCTCCCCAGCTGACACCACACAGAGCAGAGCAGAGCTGTCCCCACAGATTCCTGCCCAAATCGCAGATTCATGAGCAAAAAATGAATAAATGCTGTGGTTTTAATCCACTACGCTTGGGTGGTTTGTTACGAACAGCCTTCAGAGTCAGGCAGACCCGACTCTGGGTCAGGTCTGCCCCTTGCTCTGCAATCTCCCCACCACACACACACACACCAGTCACACCCGCATCACACCACACACACACACACACACACACTTGCAAACAGTGCTGAGGGCATGCAGTTGAACTTACAGAGGACGGGGCATTTTTGGTGAGGCCCCCAGCTCACATCTAAGTGAGACCCAGTAAGTCATCAGCAGCACCAGAGTTAGTAATAGTAAAACTGTGATCGTGAAGGGAGCTTCCCCTGTGTTCGCCCCGAGCTGGCTCTGCTCTGAGCACTTCTCCTAGACAAACTCATCCAACCCACAGCGGCCTGCAGCCCGGAGGACTCTATCTCTCCATTTCCCAGGAAGGCGTGTTGACCAAGGCCACGCGGGAGAGGAGCAAAGGGACCCTGGCCTCTCATCACCAGTTTCCTCCCGAGGTTTGTCAGCAAAGCCGTCCCAGAATGGAGCTGTGAGGGGTGTGGCTGTGCACCCATACGGTTTGCTGCAGAAATTCATGACCCAGAGTGTCCAAGACCCCATGAGGCTGTTAATGATATACAATATAAGCACTGATTAAGTTCTGAAATCTAACAAATTCTGAATTCTGAAACAGATCTGGCTCCCAGGGTCTGAGATAAGGGACACAGATAAGAAACCTGTGGGACAGACTGTTTGGATCATGAGTCCCAGTTGTGCACAATTAAAGAACAATAAGCCCGCTCACGCTTATGCATGGCGGCTTATGCATGGGGGCTTATGCATGGCCGCTTATGCATGGGGGCTTATGCATGGCGGCTTATGCATGGCGGCTTATGCATGGGGGCTTATGCATGGCCGCTTATGCATGGGGGCTTATGCATGGCGGCTTATGCATGGCGGCTTATGCATGGGGGCTTATGCATGGCCGCTTATGCATGGGGGCTTATGCATGGCGGCTTATGCATGGCGGCTTATGCATGGGGGCTTATGCATGGCCGCTTATGCATGGGGGCTTATGCATGGCGGCTTATGCATGGCGGCTTATGCATGGGGGCTTATGCATGGCCGCTTATGCATGGGGGCTTATGCATGGCGGCTTATGCATGGCGGCTTATGCATGGGGGCTTATGCATGGCCGCTTATGCATGGGGGCTTATGCATGGCGGCTTATGCATGGCGGCTTATGCATGGGGGCTTATGCATGGCCGCTTATGCATGGGGGCTTATGCATGGCGGCTTATGCATGGCGGCTTATGCATGGGGGCTTATGCATGGCCGCTTATGCATGGGGGCTTATGCATGGCGGCTTATGCATGGCGGCTTATGCATGGGGGCTTATGCATGGCCGCTTATGCATGGGGGCTTATGCATGGCGGCTTATGCATGGCGGCTTATGCATGGGGGCTTATGCATGGCCGCTTATGCATGGGGGCTTATGCATGGCGGCTTATGCATGGCGGCTTATGCATGGGGGCTTATGCATGGCCGCTTATGCATGGGGGCTTATGCATGGCGGCTTATGCATGGCGGCTTATGCATGGGGGCTTATGCATGGCCGCTTATGCATGGGGGCTTATGCATGGCGGCTTATGCATGGCGGCTTATGCATGGGGGCTTATGCATGGCCGCTTATGCATGGGGGCTTATGCATGGCGGCTTATGCATGGCGGCTTATGCATGGGGGCTTATGCATGGCCGCTTATGCATGGGGGCTTATGCATGGCGGCTTATGCATGGCGGCTTATGCATGGGGGCTTATGCATGGCCGCTTATGCATGGGGGCTTATGCATGGCGGCTTATGCATGGCGGCTTATGCATGGGGGCTTATGCATGGCCGCTTATGCATGGGGGCTTATGCATGGCGGCTTATGCATGGCGGCTTATGCATGGGGGCTTATGCATGGCCGCTTATGCATGGGGGCTTATGCATGGCGGCTTATGCATGGCGGCTTATGCATGGGGGCTTATGCATGGCCGCTTATGCATGGGGGCTTATGCATGGCGGCTTATGCATGGCGGCTTATGCATGGGGGCTTATGCATGGCCGCTTATGCATGGGGGCTTATGCATGGCGGCTTATGCATGGCGGCTTATGCATGGGGGCTTATGCATTTCGCACAGATTATCTCATTACTGCTCACATCCACCCGGGGCTCAGCAAACCGGGCCCACACGGCCGCAGAAACGCTGTCCAGCCTCCAACCACGCTCTGCTGGGGGGTCAGCAGGCTGACCGCCTGTGAGGGTGGGATGCACGTTCGCAGCCTTGGCACCTATCGGGTTTCCCAGAGCCAGCGCCCTCCCTCGCTGGTGCCGACATCAGGCTCCACGTTAAGCACCAGATTAGAGCTGTTTGTCACGGGATTTGCAGGGCTTTCCCCAGCAGGCGAGAGAGCCAGCATTTCCCCAGAACGCTAATACAGCTGGCTGTCGGGGGCTCCCTCAGGCAGGGAGCACATGGCTAGGCTTGGGGATGGGGACAGACAGGATGGGGGAGGGGAACAGTCGAGGGGCCCTTCTGCCAAAGAGGAGGACGGGGACCCTTGCCCCTGACAAATGCCCTGTGCTTCCAACCCTGGGGTTCTCTGCCACTTTGCTCCTGAAATGCCGTGCCTCTTGCTAAGAGCTTGGTTCTCAAGCGCATGGATCTGGCTGGAATCCCAACCCTGCTCTTTACTCTGGGACTTTGGGCTAGGCACTAAAAGTTGTTGTGCCTCAGTTTCCCCATCGATGAGGTGAGGATGTTAACAACTGCAAGTACAGACGTGATAACAAGTGAAGGAAGCCAACAGGCCATGTGATTCACAGATACGCAAGTTCCACAAAACTCATGGCGATACAAGTTGGGATGGTGACAAGCTGGGGAGATGGGGGTCTACCAGGAAGGAGGACGAGGGGACCCTGAGGGCGCTGTGAATGCTCTGTGTCTTGACCTGGGTAGTTGCCGCACAGGGTGGGGGGGTGGGAACGCCTGAGTTAATAAATCACCGAGCTGTGCACTCAGGTGCGCTGAATTGCACTGAAGCCATGCCTCAATGAAAAAGAAAAAAGAACGTGCCAGCACATCGTAAGGGCTCGAAAGATAGCGGCTCAAAAAGCATGTGTGTGTGGCCTGGGCACACACACCACCTCGCTTCAACCAGCAAGCAGACCAGCGCCTGGGAAGGTCCTGGCGATTTCCCACCATTAAGGCTTTACCATTTTTCTTAAGTAGGGTTCTTTCTGTTCAGTTTGGATGCGCCTGCAGCCTTCTCTCTGATTACGGTATTTTTTTTCTTTTGAGGGAAAAGAGAAATTGGGGAGTAGAGGGCAGGACAGAGGGTAGAGCGAGACAGTTGGGACAGGGCCCGTGGAACCTTCCAAGACATGGTGTCAGCGCACGCACCCTGGGGTTTCCTCTGTGTGCTCCTGGGCTCGATTTTTCCGTGAAGCCCCACATTCCAGGAGGGGACCTTCAGCCTACCCAAATGCAGCTCCAAGGTCAAGGCTGCCCCCCATTGCAAGACCACGGCAGGTCCGAGACGTGGCACCGAGATACAGCAGATAATGGTTGTAATTTGTCCCAGAACAGAGTCTGCTCAGAGTGAGGCCCGGAACCTTCCCTCCCTCCAGGCCAAAACACCTCCTGAGGATTCTTTAAACACTGCTATGTTTGTCTAGAAGGGTGGCTGAGGCTCTGCTGAGGCTGATGGTTTTGAGTGGACTTACTTCTCACCTCCCGAGAGGAGGTCTCTGTCTCCTCTCTGCAGGTGGCCCTGGCAAGGAGAAAGCAGGGGCGTGGGAGACACTGGACCTGCCGCCCCCTGCCTGAACTCACTGGCCATCCGGGAGGGGTATGGCCATCTAGACATGGCTGGCCATCTCGAGGTCCTTAACTGGGTCATATAGGCAAAGTCCCTTTCGCTCTGTAGGGTAACATGGTCATGGGTTCTTGGTATCAGTGGACGTCTTTGGGGGAGTGAGATATCTTGCTCACCACACTGAATGTGTGTAGACTCAATCTGTCCAAGGAGAAAGAACTAGCTTGAGCCTCAAAAGGCTTGCACCAGTTTACGTTCCAGCCGGCAGAGCACGAGGGTCCCTATTTTCCCACACTCCACCTTCCTTCCTTTCAACCCCTCCGCCTTCTCCCAGAGAGGCCTGCTCAGTCACATGACTCTACACCCTGAATACTAAAGTGAACGCAAATATATTATTGCTCCCCCCCAAAAAAATAACATCAAAAGTAAAACAGCCCAATTAACAAGATCTCTTCTGAAAGCACCACTTTGTGAAAAACCAAACTACTGAGAAATAACTATTCTGCAGTCATGAAATGAATCTTCCAGAGTCCCACTTTTAAAACTAAAATCTCAGGTTCCACTTCAGAGGCATTGGAATGAATCTCCTCCCGTGGTTGGAGTGAATTCCAGAAGTGACAGATGTCTTAAGGATAAAACTTAAAAGAATACAGCAGTGTTTTTAAAAGGCTATTTGTCCACCCTGAATCTAACCCTGAACTATATGTAGAATAACAGACATAAATGAGATCAGCACAATCAGCAGGGAAAGTTAACAGATGATCATGAAAAATTCGATACTGTGTGCAGTGATATTTCAGGGGCATGTGCCTGTTAAAATCTACCAGATTTTAATGTCCCTTCCACAGGTAATCCAAAATAAATACAATGACATTCTGTATCTGTCAACAGAAAGAGAGCCCTGCTTAACTTGACATCACCTCTGTGTCCAAGACCCAGGAGAGTCCACTCTATTCATCTCGGAGGATAATCACCTGTGAGATAAACGGCTGTCTTATAAAACACAATAAAATACAATACCCAGTGCTGGCAAGGATGCAGTAAGACAGCGGCCTCGTGCCCTACCCCGTGGGAAAAGAAAGCAAATTGGCAGCCAGTCCCAAGAGCCTTGACAACACTTGGACACTTTGATTCTTTCGTTTGTTCTGGCCAACTGTCCCACGGAAATAATTCTAAATACTTCACATGGGAAGTGCTGAAGAAATAGCCACTGGGTTGAACTGAGCTGGACCTCAAGACAACCAGGGGGCTGGAAGAGGAGGAGGAGAGTCCGAGGTGAGCTTTGGGTATGACTCACACACCCTTGAGGGAAATAACCAAATGTGAGAGCCCACAGGAGGGAGAGCAGGTCCAGGGCTGAGGAGGGACATTCCTTCCTGCCTGGTGGGTGGCCGCCCTGTTGTCACCCCTCTTCCCTCCATTGGAGCCCCTCCCAAGGTCTCCTCTTCCCACCATGTGGAAGGGTCACCGCCACTACTTTCCCGCAGAGCAAATCATAAACACCAGAGAGAGAGGGAGGAGGTGAGGGAGAGAAGAGCCTGGGTCAGAGAAAGGGGGAGACAGGCTCTGCTGGAGAAAGCTGCTAACACGTGTATTCTGATGCAGTGGCCACACCAGACTCTGGTCCTCACTTGATGGACCTGATCGGGGTTAACTGCCCATTTAATCAGAAACAATGCAGCGTGTGCCGCTGGCAGAGGGACACAAGAGCATGTTCCTGCACCCTGCTGCCTGGAACACAAACACAATGGCCACCCCCCCTTGTTCCTCGGGACACACCTTTAGGTGGCAGAGTGGTGAGCAGGAAGGAGCCTTGACCCCTGAAGACTCCGTGGAGCAGAGGCACCCACCGCCCCAAATGGCCACCCCAGGACTCCCATTACATGAGAATGAAATCAACATCCGCCATTTTTAAGCTGTTTTCTTTTCCAACTTCCACCATACATAGCTGAGTCTAATCCTAAGTAGCACAGTGACCAGTAGATAACAAAGATTTTACTTAATGTCAAAACATCAGCATTCTAATTATAATTATTATAATTTTTAATGATGTACAATTATAACATCGTATCACTCTTAGACCTGGGCCCCCACCCTGGAACCCACACCTCAGGGGGTCCCACATTTTGGAGCACAGCCCTTAAAATTTTCTAAACTCCCTCCAGTGGCTGGAACCAGACAGGAAGGCAGTGCCATCCAGGTAGGACACCCCAATCCAGGATGGGACCCATCTGAGCCTTGGTCCTCATTCCCGCCCACTCTCCCACCCTCTACCCAATAGGAGAGGTCGACCAAATGCCCTGAGTCTTGGTACTTGTGCCTATGGGTCATCTGGAGTTCTGTGGCCACTGGTACCAGTCTGGTGTCACCAACTGATGCAGTATATTTTATGCAGGATCACAGGAGACTGGGCCACTAGAATGGACTCTGATTTAGAGTCATTCAAACTGTTTATTAAGACAAGAGCCCTGCAAAAAGTATCTGCCACGGACTTCCCTTGTGGCGCAGTGGTTGAGAATCTGCCTGCCAACGCAGGGGACATGGGTTCAATCCCTGGTCCCGGAAGATCCCACATGCCACAGAGCAACTAAGCCTGTGAGCCACAACTACTGAGCCTGTGCTCTAGAGCCCGTGAGACACCATTACTGTAGCCCACGCACCTAGAGCCTAGGCTCCGCAACAAGAGAAACCACCGCGATGAGAAGCCCGCGCACCTCAACGAAGAGTAGCCCCCGCTCGCCGCAGCTAGAGAGAGCCTGCGCGCAGCAACGAAGACCCAACACAGCCAAAAATAAATAAATAATTTTTAAAAAATATGCCTGGAGCCCCACACATCCTAGGGGCAGCCCTGTCATTATTATTGAGTGCTAATAATTACTGCTAATAACAAACAGTCTCTGTCAATCCAAACTCCACAGCAGTAAAGCTAACCCCTCCTGCAAAAGCTGAGGGACTTTAGGACCAACTTCCTATAGCCAAGCAGGGGCCAGCCCATCAGTGTCCCACAGGATTCCACTCCTGGGGGAGTGGAAACCCACCCACCACCTTCCCTCCCAACCTGCCATCCTGAAGGCTTCTCAAAAACGCAAGCAGCTGCTGCCCTCCCTCTCTCTCTCCCCCCATCTCTATTTAAAATGCCTGCCTAGAGTCCAGCAAACACCGAGGAAGTATGGGCACTTCCAGGAGCAGCAAGGCTGACAAGGTGTCCGGGGCCCTGCCAGGCACCGAGAGCTCCACACGCTGACCATTTCGTCACAGAGCCACCCTGTGAGTTAGGTTGCTGAGTGTGCCCAGTTTACAGCTGAAGGGACCGAGGCAGAGGGCCCACGCAGCATTAGGACGTGAAGAAGCCCTGACTCAATTCGAGGCTGTGCCTGGATGCAGAGCCCCACGTGGAGATCAAGGAGGGAGGGAAGAAGAAGGTAAAGCAGATGGTGCAGGGAGTGAACAGAATCACATTACATTGTTCGGAACATTTTGTCTAAGGAGTAAAAGGCTGTAATGGTGCCCTCAAACTCGCTTTGCATTAGAGTTCCCGGGATAGGCTATTAGCCTTCCATCCTCAGACCCCAGCCCGGGAGACTGCCTGAGCAGGTCGGGGGCGCCTGGGAACGGGTATTTTCACTCCTGGGTGATTGTGCCCTGCCACCAGGGTGAGGAGCCACCAGATGCGATGGTCTCTAAATGCACCCCCTCCAGCATTCGGGTCCTTCCACCACCTCTGGGGAGACAGGCCCCTCCCTGCCTCCCTAACCCAACACAGGCAGGCTTCCTGTGCCTTGTTTTTATATTACAGATAAGGAACCTGAGACCCAGAGCGGCAGAGGGCCCAGGCCACCGTCATCCCGCGGGTTACTGATGAAGCTCACTGCTCTCGGTTCCCTTGCTCTGGACTTTCCGCTCCAGTCCAAACGCCCTCAGGGCTGTTTCTCTCTGCCATAGAGAGCAGCCTCCGCTGTGAGCATGAACGCCAAAACATAAAAACAGACAAGGAAAAGTGCCCCACAAGGGTGCCCGCCGTGTCCTCCTAGGGGAGT
This sequence comes from Neophocaena asiaeorientalis asiaeorientalis, assembly GCF_003031525.2. Lineage (NCBI taxonomy): Eukaryota > Metazoa > Chordata > Mammalia > Artiodactyla > Phocoenidae > Neophocaena > Neophocaena asiaeorientalis. The sequence goes on from NW_020185335.1 coordinate 13,818,790, forward strand.
CCAACCTGACGAGCAGCCTCATCATTAAACCACCACAGTCCTCGCCAGCCCGGCAGCTGGGGATGTGTTCTCAAGCAGGCACCTCCCAGGGAAGGTGATGGCAGTGGTGCCCATGGGGGCAGGGGCTGCCTGGGACACATGGGCCCATCCAGCAATCTGTTTCCAATTCCCTGACGCAGGGGTGATTTATCCTCCTCACTCGGCTGCCGCAGGCTCCGCATGCCTCAAGGATTACACGCTGAGTGAACTCTGTCGGGTGCAGGACAACGCGTTCCATTGTTCCCCCCGCCTTTCCAACGCCCTGATTGGCAAGAAAATGTCTCCGAGAGATGGATGGAAAAAAAACATTCCCCAGGCCGAGGTCTCCCCATCAGACTGATTAGCTACCAGCACTGAGGTGGCTCTTTGCAAGACTGGCAGACTGGGGTCTTTTCTGTTGCCAGAAAGGCTCTCTTCTCCCTCATCAGGAAATTAACTTCAAAATGAAGTGGGGCCCAGGGGACTGCCCACCTCGACTTCCCAGGGCAGGTCAAACTGCAAATACTCCACCTACCACTGTTTGTTAGTATAACTGTTACTATTACAGTTTATTGAGCATTTACTACATGTCAAACCTTGTGCTAAGCTATGTAATTATCCTGATGGCAGAGAATAACGTATAAGGCACTCACTATATGTCTGGCACTGTGACTAGCGCCTTCCTCCTCGTTCAACCCTAACCACACAACACTGGCCCCGTTTTACAGCTGCCCTGGCTCTTCCTTGGCCAGCAGCTCAGTGAGGAGTCTGAGAAGGGATCTGCGCACTTATTATCACCGAGTGCTGGTCATCACAGTCGCATGTGTACCACTGCACTGGATAAATGATGTCACCGGCACAACAGGTCCATGAGGGTGAACACCAGGGCCATGCAGAAGGCTTTCCCTTGTGTGAAGGGCCTGGGCCAGTCACTGAGCAAAGGGGACCAGTGGAGGTGTCAGGGATGAAGCAGAACCGAAACTGACAGAGGAGATGGGATACAAGAAATGGAAGTGTCAAAAGGGGAAGATGTGTCAGGCCCAGGAAGAGCAGAGGCAGAAAGGGAGAGGCAAGAGGTAGCCAAAGCAAGAGGTTGGGGAGAAAACTGTTCCCTGTCTCCTGTTTTCTGCATTCGGAACTCTCCTTGTGAAACGCCCCAGCCTGCCTTTTCCAGCCTCAGAAAATGTTGCCAAAAGTTCACTGCAGGAGAGGCACTCATACAAATGAGTAAACGCCTTTTAAGGATGGCAATCACTTGTCACCCATTCTTCTCACTCTGTCCTGCTCAGACATCACTAGTCAACCATGGGCCCCCCCCTAGAAAGTCTCTACCAATCGATCAGAGTTTGTGCATGAAACAAAACCCATTTGCTATAACTGCTTGGCTCTGGTGATTTTCCTCCTTAATCCCCTCTTATGCTATTTTTTTTGTACTTTTTTTAAATTTTTACTTTATTTACTTTTGGCTGCGTCGGGTCTTCATTGCTGCACGCGGTCTTTCTCTAGTTGCGGTGAGCGGGGGCTACTCTTCATTGTGGTGCACCGGCTTCTCGTTGCAGTGGCTTCTCTCATTGCGGAGAATGGGCTCTAGATGCGTGGGCTTCAGTAGTTGTGGCACGTGGGCTCAGTAGTTGTGGCTCGCGGGCTGTAGAGTACAGGCTCAGTAGTTGTGGTGCACGGCCTTAGTTGCTCCGCAGCATGTGGGCTCTTCCCAGACCAAGGATCAAATCCACGTCCCCTGCATTGGCAGGCGGATTCTTCACCACTGCACCACCAGGGAAGCCCGACCTCTTATGTTATTTATGGTCATAGCTTTCTGTCCTTTGGACCACCGAGCATGGTCCCATGGCCTCATGCAACAGCCTCCAGGCCGATCTCCAGGCTCTGTAGGAGCACTGTCCCAGAGTGCAGGTTGTCTTCTCTGAATTACACAGTTGGCACCTCGAAGCACAGTTGTGTTTGAAGGCTTTCGGACCAAATGCTGCCTTCCCTGTGACCCATCTCTCTCCATTAGAAAGGTATGTGTATGTCACAAAATAACAGAAACCAAGACAGGACTGTCTAGAGGCTGGAGAGACCCAATACCAGGCCCAGCAGACCCTCAGGCCAAACAGAGCTACTCAGGTGGGTCCGCCGACATGAAGTCTCTGGAATTGGACCTTCCTAAGTTTCCACCATCGGAGTCCCTTTGCTGTTATCTTCCAAGCAGCTCCACCGAAGTGGAAAACTGCTGCCCAGGAAACAACCTATGAACCTATTCATACCTGCCACCTCAAAGCTTTCTCAGTCTCCGTAACAAAAACACATGCAAGCTTCAGCTAGGAATACAGAATAAAAGAATAATAATGAACAAAAAAGCAGAATGATTATAAGAAAAGATGAAGGGGAGCTCAGTGCATCCTGGGCAGTGGCCCGGGGCCCTGTGCTCAGAAGGGCCCTGGGCTTGGTTCAATGTTCTGATATCGCCATCTTGAAATTCTTAACAATCTTATTTTTTACCAGCTCAGTCCTGCTGGAGACCTTGAGGAGATGGTGTAGGACATGCCTCGGCACAGCCCCCTCTGACAGGTGAGGAGTCTGGGGTATTCATCCTCCACCTCCGTCCATCACTGACTGAGGACCCCCAGCATCTCTGGTCTGCCCAGGTGTGGGCTGAGAGGAGCTATCAGGGGAAGTCTGGGGTACCTGCAGAAGGTCATCAGCATGCACTGGGAAGGTGGGCACCAAGGGCATGAGGGCAGGGCAGTGGCAACCTCAGGCACTGTGAATTACAGAACTAGAGTATGGGTAACTAGGAGGGTTTACCTATAATAACACCAGGGAGAAAACTGTACCTAGCTGCAGCCTTCTAATTCTACGCAGAGCTTAGTGCGCTGGTGTGAGCTAAGAATCCCAGAGGCTCAGGGGTCCACCCTTTCATTCCACAGATTCATGAACACACAGAGCACAGCATCCCTCTCCACAGCTCTCTGTCTTGGATTATGACACAGCCCTTCTTAAAATTTAGAATGAGACGCAAACTTGCCCCCATGGCCTACAAGGCCAAGCGCTCCATGACCTGTGCCCCTCACTCACTGTGCTCCAGCTGTGCTGGCCTCTCCTCACACCAAGTCCCTTCTCACCTGTGGGCCCTTTTAGAAGCTTTGCCCTTTGCCTGCAAATGTTCATCCATCTTTCTCCCCTTCATGTCTGGATTCTCGTCATTCTTCAGGGGACAGCTCAGATGTCACCTGCATATAGAGGCCTTCCCAGACCAGTTGGTCCCCTTCTCTTAATTTCTAGCATGGCTCCCTGTCTGTATCCTCTAGAGCAGTCATCAAAATTGGTTGTGAAGTTTTTATTGGTTTCCTCTCCAATCACCTGTCTCCACACTAACTGTACTCCATGAGGCAGGTACCATGTCTGTTTTGCTCACTGATGCGGTCCTAGAGCCTGGCACCATGCCCTGAGGCTCAATATTTGGCAAATGAATGAATGATTGTGACTCCCTGAAGTTCTCTGCCTTCAAGGGGAACATCCGCTGGTCACCACTAACATGGGAAATATTTTAGGCATAACTGCTGTCACATGTAGCAGCTGGACCCCAAGGACATCACAGGTTTGGGGGTTTGATGGCCCCCCAGAGACATCCACTACTAATCCCTGGAACCCGTGAATCTATTACCTCACAAGGCAAAGGGGAATTAAAGTTGCAGACGGAAGTAAGTGTACTAAATCAGCAGACCTTCAAATGGTGAGAGCATCCTGGATTCCACAGGTGGGCCCAGTGTAACCACAGGGTCCTTAAATGTGGGAGGTAAGGCAGAATAAAGAGTCAGAGAAAGCCTTGTGATGACAGATGCAGGACCAGAGAGATGCAACATTGTTGACTTTGAGGCTGAAGGAGGGGGCCACGAACCAAGGGATGCAGGCAACTCTAGATGCTGGAAAAGGCCAGGAAACAGATTCTCCTCTGGAGCCCCCAGAGGGAACCAGCCTTGCGACACCTTGACTTTAGCCCAGTGAAACCCACATCAGACTTCAGACTTCCAGAACAGTAAGAGAATTGACATGTGTTGTTCTCAGACGCGAAGTTGATGGTACATTGTTACAGCAGCCATAGGACACTCATACAGTGTGGCAATGCTTTCTCTAAGAATCTCATTTGATTCTTGCAGCAGCCCTGCACAGCGGGAATATCAGTGCCCCCATTTTATGGATGAGGAAACTGAGACACAGAGAGACTAAGCTGCTGCCCGGTTCCAGAGCAAAAAGGTGGCAGAGCGGGCCTGTGCACGGGAGGTAGTCCCCGGAGTCCACCTGGTGCCCACAGTGGCTGCCTCCACAGACGGCTTTGGTGATAGAATGAGATAATAGGTGTGAACACTTAGCACGGCCCTGGCACATGGGAAACCCTCACCACGTGGGCCTGGCTGTGGTCAATAGCATGGGTCTGATTCCTGCTTAGAGGGCCAATGGCTGTCATCTTCTGAAATGATCCTTCATGGCTTTCCATAGTTCCCTTGACCCCTGGGCTGGGCACTGGTAAGCAGACCTGCTGATGTACTGCACATCTACAGTTATGCTGTAATAAAAAAGCCGTGAGCTTGGGCCAGTGGCAGAAGCCCTGGGTTAGAATTTCCACCGGCACCAATGAGCACGTGCCCTATGTGAGGGTGTCATGGAGATCACCCAGGAAGGCGCCCTGTCCCTCCCAGCACACGGCGGGTGTGTGCAACAGTGCTGTGTCTCTTCCTCCATGCCTCTCTGACCCCCACCGCCCTGTAAACTTGAGGAGCCCCCAAGGCTTCCTGCTCACCCCGACCAGCTGCACAGAAGTGGTCAAATCTCGCCCTGAACGTGGGGGAGCCTGGGTTTCCCTTGTCCTGTCCGTCTGTGAGCGGCTGCTTGTACGCTCCATCTAGCCCCTGCTCCAGGGCAACAGGACATGTGGACATGCAGATGGATCGTCTCCTGAAATGATCCCTCTGGGAGGGCAGGCCCAGCACTGTGAAACCAGCTGTGTGTTCATCTAAGAAAAGGGCAGGCGGCCACGGAAAACAGCCCTGCCCAGCTCCCTCAGCGGCACAGGCATTCTCAAACCTTTGCTTCCTGCTGCCTCTCTCCCCCAGACCCTGGCGCCAGGTTTGCACTTAGCCCTGAAAAATGAGAAAGGGCTCGGCTGGGAAGCCAGAAGCAATGGAGCTCTGTAAAGGGGCCCTGAATTTTTAAAAAGTTAAAAATTAAATGTAAATCATCAGTGACTTGGGAAAAAACATTTCTCTCCAATCCAGAGGTTCTTAACCTTTGGAGGAACTCGGACCCCCTTGAAAGTCTTATGAAACTAAAGAACCCCTTCTTGGAATGTTTATGAACATATAAAATTTGCAGGATTACCAAGGAAACAATTATACTGAAATACAGTTATCAAACAATTTTTAATTGTAAATGTATAGTCAATATATGTGCTTTTTTTAGAAACACGGATCTCACAGAGAGTCTAACAGCTTCTTTAACTCAAAGTAGCACTGAACTCAAATTATATTTCAAAATAGTAGCTGTGACTGTACTATGACAGGAAGTATCTATGATTTCATTGGTGACAAAGTCACAGATTCTGCTAGTGCTACTGGCTTATTGCCTTTGACCATAACGAAAGGAAATGCTACATTTTGGTTAGACAAAATAAAGATGTAATATTTTTTCCTCCAGGTTTGCCGATCCCCTGAATTCTCTCCACGGACAGCTTCGTTATGCATTAGGAACCCCGGTGACAATGATGACAGTCACTCCTGGCTGCCACTTGGATCTCACCCAGAGAGTGAGCAAAAAGAAGGCACTCGGGATAAGCCTTCAGTACCTTCAAGCTAGTACATGAAGTGTAAGATAGTCTAAATTTCATGTTGGAAAAAAAAAGAACACCCTCAAATGTGCGGGAGGGGTGGATTTTGAAATAGCTTTGGTGGTTATGTCTAGATACAGAATTTAGAGTAATTTTTTCCCTGTGTTCATCTGTCTTCTACATAAATATTATTTTTTTATTATTAAACATATAGTAAAAGTAGGCATTCACTGGGTAGAAATGACTGCAAACAGAGAGCTTTCATATTAAATTCTGCACTAAAGTACTGTTCACATTTTCCACAATGGACGCACATTACATTTTAAATTAAAAGCTACCAAAAATCATTAAGTTGTACACTTTAAATGGGTGACTCATATGGTATGTGAATTATATCTCAAAGCAGCTAAAATTTTTTAATTCACTGGTTTTTGGAGACTCCACTTGGATACACATGATTGATTGACTTGAATAACTAGTTAATTAAAGCAAATCAATCAAACTTTAAAAAGAAAAAAATATAAGCCATTTGGGAAATGTAAAAATTGTTTGGATATTGGATGATATTAAGTAATGATTGTTAAATATTTTGGTGTGATAATATTATGACTGCGTTTAAGAGAAATGACTTGCATAGTAAGAATCATTTCTTTGTGTTATTTCCTGCAATGTGAGTAAATCTACAGTTCTCTCAATATAAATTTTTTAATTAAAAAAAATGAGTGAGATCCTATTTTTCAGAGATACATACTGAAATAGTTACAGATGAAAAGATACAGTATCAGGAATTTGCTTCAAAATAATCCTGGCTTGGGGAGAGTGGGTGGAAGCAGAGAAAATAAGATTGGTGAGTTCATAACTGTTAACGATGGGTGACGGGCACGTGGGGCTTTGTTCTACTTTTGTATACATCTGAAATTTTCCATAAAACATTTGTAAAAGCTAACCTTAAAAAAAATCGGGCTTCCCTGGTGGCGCAGTGGTTGAGAGTCCGCCTGCCAATGCAGGGGACACGGGTTCGTGCCCCAGTCCGGGAGGATCCCACATGCCGCGGAGCGGCTGGGCCCGTGAGCCGTGGCCGAACCTGCGCGTCCGAAGCCTGTGCTCCGCAACAGGAGAGGCCGCAGCAGTGAGAGGCTCACGTACCGCAAAAAAAAAAAAAAGAAAAAAAAATTAATTGGATGGGCAATAATAATGAAGGTAATTCACACACAAAGTAATAAGGTATCTAGGGAAAAAAGTTTTGTGTTTTAAAAACTCAAGAAAGAAAGAGTCACTGTCACTGTTCTCCTTTTGTTTTATAAGTTGAGGGGATTGTAAGTAACAAACCTATTGTCCTTCCTCCCCTCACCAACGTAAACCACCCCGAAGGGGAAGGACGGCCTCACCCAGCATGCCATTTGCAGGCAGCAGGCTTCTGAGATGGCCCAGTGCGGGCAAAGGCGCCTTGGAATCAAGGTCCAGACCCAGGGTCCCAGGCCTACCTCAGCTGCAGCCAATCCCTTCCCCACTCCAAGCCTCAGTTTCCCCACTGTCCAAGTGAGGAATTTTGCACCAGAAGAATCTCTAGGCTTCCTTCCAGCTGGTATGCTCTGTGATCATCTGAGCCGTGTTTACTTGGGCTCTGGATGAGCAGGGATTGGGGCCCACAGGCCGCACTCCATCACGCAGGCTCTGACATGCCCCTTGCCAAGATCCCAGGGAAGTCACAGGCCCCTGCCGCTTCCCAAAACACGGGCGTTCCACACCCTGCCGCGGGCCCAGCGTGCAAGGCTGGGCGGAGGTGTCCGCACATGTACTCATCCTGATGGCAAAGGGCCAGGCCAAGGGTGTTTACAGGGACCCTGCAGCGAGGGCAGAGGGTGTGAGCAGTCAGCCCCTCTCTGGCCTGGCCCGTGGACACCCCCTTCCTTTGGGCCTCACCCTGCCCCACCTTCTGGCACCCCCTGATTACACGATCGTCTTGCCAGCAGCTCCCCGGCTGTGACCCGGGCAATTGCAAACACATGGGACCTGGCTGTAGCCAAGAGTGACAAGTGCTGCGTGGTGTCACTGGCTGACGATGAGGCCTGGACGAGGCATGGACCCCCTGAGAGTGCCCTTGACTCTCACGTAGCCAGATTCATACCCAAGTAGGCCCCCACTTGTAAGCTAACACACGGATAGCGTGGCTCACCTTCTTAACGTACAGCCCTCCCCTGCCCTGCATTCGGGGACCCCAGCCCTCTGCCATTCAGGCTCTGGACACCCTGGCCCCAAACCACCATTTCAACCTGATCTCCAAACCTCTCCTCAAAGTGTCTTCCCTACGAATGAGTGCTCTCCAAAGTGAGTTCCATGGAAGCCCATCCTACAGGATAGTCGCAGTCGTCACGCCACTAAAAGGCTCCACGGTCAAGAAGGTTTGGCAAACACTGGGTTAAACCAATTTAAACATGTCTTCTGTGTATCCCACAGGCCTTCTCAGTGACTTTGCGATGAGCATTGTGAATTTGAACCAGGGGATGCCACGTTTTCTCTGCTGATTTGGCCCCAGAAGTTGTATGTCAATAGGCATCCTGGGGACCAATCATCCATGTACGTCAGGGAATTCTGCTCTAGACAGGCTGACCTCCACCGTCACCGGTATGATCGAGGGCTTTTGTGATGTTCCAGCATCTTGCTATTCATTCATTTGGAGTTGGCAGGTTTTTCCACAATCAAGCCCGTTCACCCTGATCTCATACTCTGGCAACTGATCTTTGTATCAGGACTTTGCATGGACTATGAATTTGCATCCATCTGCTTGGACTCTTGTTCTGGTGACCCTCTAATGGTCATAGCTGGGGCCACACTTGTCCTTAGAGCATATATTTTCTGACCTTCCAAACTATCAACCATTCGAGAAAATGTTATTGAGCACCTAGGACATGCACGACGACACTGCGGCAGAGGTACCCAGGCCCAACGGGAGAGCCACCAAAGCGCAGTGAGCCTCTAGCGCTGGTTTACACCTGCAACCATCCAGCCAGCGGAGCTACAGCAATAGTTTTGAAAATGACCAGAAGATGTTCCAAGGAAGTCAGGAGTCCCACAAGTCCAAAACCAGGGCAAGCAAACAGAGGCAAGAGTAGGAAGCTACCAGTGTTCTCAGCGGCAATGACGGCACCCTTCCCAGTATGGAGACAGAATGGTCAGAATCTGACCCCCAAGCCATTTCTGTTTAAGCCCCCAGTTTGTAGTCACTTGTTTCAGCAGCCCCAGAACACTCACGTGCACCCATGAAGCTGACCACCAGGGAGCCCCCGATCCCTTCCTGGGCCTTCAACTCGCCTTTCCGCCCCAGGGGGGCTCAGCCCCTGCCCTGTCACGTGCTCTTCAGGACAGAGTCTCAGACACACCACGAAGAGCCAACACGTGGAGACTAAGCTGCCCACTGGGAGCTGTGTCCTAATTCCTACCTCTTGCTAAGGAATGAACCCCAAAGCCATGAGAGTGGGAAAGGTCTGCGGCCTTAGAAGGCACGTAGCCCAGTGTTGCTACATGAGTGGACCAAGGACCTATGGCAGAGTGAAGAGGCTGGCAAATTCTACCTGGAAAAAGCAAGTGTAAAACTGGACAACATTATTAAAAGCAACAATGTCAGGGCTGTGGAAATTGAGCGAAGGCAGACAACAAACTAGGAGGAGCCTATTCTTGAAAAACAGCTTCGGCTTGGGATACAATCACTGGGAATCTGTAGCCTTGTCACCTGAAGCTGCTGCCGCCCACCCCTCCCACACGCCCGTCCCCCTTGGTCAGCAAGAAATGTGGCTTTACCAGCATGGGGCTGGCTTTGGAAACCAGCAGCTGAGCTGCCGGCGGGGGCACACTCAACCTAGGGCTGGGGTCAGCTAACAGCAGTGAGCTGGAAACATGCAAGGGAACCCCCAGCTCCCATGGCTGGAGGCTGTGATCTCATGGGGAAAAGCGTCGAGGCAGCCAAAAGTTGAATGGGGATCCGGGAAAAGAGAGCAGCACAGAAGGTCAGGATAAGATCTCCCCTCATCCCTGCCTGTCTGGGAAATGAAACCAAGAAGCCCACCAGACAGCAAAAGCAAAGGAGGCTTGAGGATTGACTGAGCTGTGACCACGCTCGCCAACCACAGAGATCCACCCACATACAATGGAAGCCTTTGGGCACAAGGTCCTGTGCACAACCTTGCAACCTTGGCCCAACTCACTGGCTGAACCCTGAGCTGCGCAGACACTAGGGGACACCAGGAGGTCAGGCTGAAAAATGAAAACAAGAATCAAGTGAGTCTGAGCAGAGCCACTGGTGCACTGCAGGGGAGATGGATTTCACAGTTCAAGTCCAAGAAAGTTACTTTAAAAAAAAAAAAAGCAAAAACAAAACAACTCTCTAAAATACAATTCAGAATCCAGATTTGCTGCAACATAGTATCTAAAATGCCCAGCACCATGGAGGGGCCCATGTGGCGAGGAGCTGAGGCCTCTTACCTAAAGCTCAGTAAGGAGCCATCTCAGAAGTGGATCCCCCAGTCCCAGACAAGTCTTCAGGCGAAACAGCAGCCCCACCACCAACTTGATTACAGCCTCATGGGAGACCATGAACCAGACCCCCACCCAGCTAAGCTGCTCCTGAAGCCCTGACCCTCAGAAACCATGTGAGATAGTAAACGTTCACTGTTGTATTAAGTAGCTAAGTTTGGGGATAATTTGTTACACGCAATAGATTACTAACACACTTGACTTTTATAGTGGGGATGGGGGTAGGGGAGAGGAAGGGCTATACTTTCCCCTTCAGTGTAGGAGATACGGAGTCTCTGGAAGAAATTTAAATTCAGTTCCACAAGCATGCATTAGGCTCCTGGGCCCACAGAAATAATATGTAGGCGACCATAATATTCTAAACACACAAAAAAGTCACTCACTGTTATCTCAATTTGCTCTTTCAAGTCTGAAGGATTTTTTTTTCCTTCCTACACAAAGCGATAATGGCAGGACCCCTTGGAATTCTCTTCCCCCAGATGGAAACAGTGGGGTTATGGATGTAAAGCAAGCTAAGGATTTATTCCTGGTGTCCATCAGTGAAATGAACACAGCCAGCCCTGAAAGGATTCCATGTTTCAGTGGCAACAAGAAAATCAAATAAAGCTGCACATATTCCAAAGAGGGGGCTGCTATTAAAAACGTGGTGCTAATTAGCTCCCTTGTGTAATCATCCCAGGAGTGAGCAGGGAGGAAGGACAAGAGAATTTGGGTTCCACTAGGCAAATATTTAGAACGTGTACAGAAGCATAACTGTGAAGAATGGAGAGAGATTCAAATAGGGTGGCTGAGCGAGCTGATGGCTGGGGAAGGAGGGTCGTCCTGGACAAGACTGGTGTAAACGCAGCAGGAGACCAGAGTTTCAGAAGAGAACATCAAGGCCAGAGTGTTGCTTCCCACACTGCATGCCTGTCCCACTGTGAGACCCAAGGGGCATTCGATTCAGATACCAGAGAGAAATGGTACCTGCAGGGGTCTGGGAATGAGCATCTCAATGAGCCTACCTGGGGCAGTCATCATCATCATCAACCTCAGCACCCATGTACCCACTGCAGTCCTAGGCAGCTGGTATTATTATTCTTCCCATATTACTGATAAGGAAACTGAGGATCAGAAATGTTGATTCACTTGCCTCAAGTCACACGGCTAGTGAGTCTATTAGAACAAGCATTCAAGCCTGGGTCTGACTCCACAGCCCCAAGTCTTAGCTACAAGGAGGCACCTTCTGCAACAGTTAATGAATTATGTACCAGTAAGAACTCCCTCTGTGCAAGTTCTAAAGTAGCAGCACCCAAAATTCTAAGGCAAAGTCTTTGGCTGCTGGGTGTCATGTTGCAGCCCATTAGAAAGTCCTTAGGCAAATAGAGTGCTGATGGAGCCTGCGCCATACGAGAGAGATGAAGAAGGGGAGTTCTGTTTTTCTTTCTTTCTTTCTTTTTCTATTTTTTAAACCTAATCCCACTTAAGGGAAAACAGTTTGACTTGAAAGGGAAAGTGGCTGATAGGGATCACAACTTGTTGAGGAGAATTGCTTTTTTATGGTTCCCCTCCAAAGCAATAGTTCATTCAAGGGTCTTTACTTGATTTTTTTTCACTTTAATTAGATTTTTTTAATAGGTAAAGGTTTTATGAGACACAAAATGCAAAGGGAACAATCAAGTATCCAGTGAAAATTCCCTCCCCATCATTCCTCAATCACCCCATTTGCCCCTCTTCTGGAGACACTTTTCTGGAAAGTTCTTTTCCACCAAATTGCAGCAGATTATTCACTAATTCTACATCTTGATTTGTTCACTTGACAACATATCTTAGGTAAATAAGTTGCCACAAGTAAAGTATGTAACACCACCCCCAGCACATAGTAGGTATTTGGTGTTTGTTACTGTTGCTGCTACCATAATCATCACCAGCTCCATCTCATCTCCATCTCCATCATCATCAACTCTATCTCAATTCCATCACATCTCCATCTCCATCTCTATCTCATCTCCATCTCCATCATAATCATCATCTCCATCTCCATCTCATCTCCATCTCCATAATAATCATCATCTCCATCTCCATCTCATCTCCATCTCCATCTCAACTCCATCTCATCTCCATCTCACTTCCATCTCCATCAACATCTCCATCGCATCTCTATCTCATCACCTTCTCCATCTCATCTCCATCTCCATCATCATCATCATCATCTCCATCTCAATCTCATTTCCATCTCCATCATCATCTCCATCTCCATCTCCATCTCTAGCTCCATCTCCATCATCATCACCATCTCTATCATCATCTCCATCATCATCACCATCTCCATCATCATCTCCATCTCCAACTCTAGCTCCATCTCCATCATCAACTCCATCTCCATCTCATCTCCATCTCCATCATCATCACCATCTCCATCTCCATCATCATCATCTCCATTTCATCCCCATCTCCATCTCCATCTCATCTCCATCTCTACCATTGAGTCATTCCACATCAGTACAGGAAGGATGTCCTCTTTCTTTTTCCCATCCATTATGCAGATGTATCATAATTCAACCAGTCCTTTTAATTGACATTTAGCTTGTTTCAATCTTTTAAGGTTACTGCTGCTGCTGCTTTGGTAACTCTGTGCATGTGTCATTTTGCACACGTACAAATCTAGTCCTAGGATAAAAGTCCTAAAAGTGCAATTGCTAGGAACAGGCCATGTGCATCTGTAATTCCAAAGAATATGACCAAATTTCCCCCATAGACACTGGGCTAAGTATGACTCCCATGAGAGCCATGGTCCCCACATTCAGCTGTAATCATGAGGCCTGGGCACCCTTGTAAGCATCTCATCCAGCACCCCACTTCCTCCTGGATGCCCCACACCTCACATGCCAAAGGGCCTACTCCACCCCATCACGCACCCTTCACACCAGTTCTTCTGCTCCCCTTCTGTTCTCAGCCTTGCAGGCATTGCTACCTGCAGTACTTCCTCAACAATCCTCTCTCCTTCCCCTTCACCAACTGATGGCCTGTCCCAGGCCTAGCTTACCTCCATCCCTCTTGCCTGGACCACACCAACATGCTGCAAATTCTCAGCAGTGCAGGCCCCAGGGATGTTTAAAGAGAAAAGGCACCGAAGGGTCTTTGCAGAAGCAGGTTCAGGCAGGGGGCAATCACAGCACTTGCTTGCAGGTCTGGGGTGCTGAAATGGACTTGGAGGGAGAGCTAACTGGGCCATCTAGGGTGGGGGGCTTAGGTACCCAGGTGTACAGTCCAGAGTCAGAAAAGATGCCTAACATGATTTTAATTTTCTTAAATTTACCAAAGCTTGTCTTGTGGCATAGCAGGTGATCTACGACAGAGAATGTTCCATATGCACTTGAAAAGGCACCCTGTATTCTGCTGCTTTCAGATGGAATGCTCTCTATATATCAATTAGGTTCCTTTGATCTAATGTGTCATTTAAGGTCTGTGTTTCTTTATTGATATTCGGTCTGGATGATCTGTCCATTGATGTAAGTGGGGTGTTAAAGTCCCCCACTATTACTGTATTCCTGTTGATTTCTCCTTTTATGTCTGTTAATATCTGCCATATATATTGAGGTGCTCCTATGTTGGGTGCATGTATATTTACAATTGTTATATCTCCTTCTTGGATTGATCCCTTGATCATTATGTAATGTCCTTCTTTGTCTCTTGTAACAGTCTTTATCTTAAAGTCTATTTTGTCAAAGTATTGCTACTCTGGCATCAACCTAAGTGTCCATCAACTGAGTGGGTAAAGATGTTTTTTATACACACACACACACACACACACACAGACACACACACACACACAATGGAATATGATTCAGCCATAAAAAAGAATGAAATTTTGCCATTTGCAGCAGCATGGATGGACTTGAAGGACATTATGCTCAGTGAAATAAGTCAGACAGAGAAAGACATTTATTTTTCTGCACTGTACTCTGTGACGCTGTCTGAGATCACTCACACGTGGGATCTAAAAAGTACAACAAACGTGAATATAACACAAAAGAAGCAGACTCACAGATAAGAGATAACCCCAGCGGTTACCAATGGGGGGGGCAATATAAGTGTGGGGGAGTGGGAGATACAAACTACTGGGTGTAAGATAGGCTCAAGGATGTACTGTACAACGTGGGGAATAGAGCCAATATTTCATAATAACTGGAAATGGAAAGTAACTTTCTAAATTGTATAAAAATAAAAAAGAAAATTTGGGGAAGCTGCTGCATAGCACAGGGAGATCAGCTCGAAGCTTTGTGATGACCTAGAGGGGCGGGATAGGGAGGGTGGGAGGGAGACTCAAGAGGTAGGAGATAGGGGGATATATGTATCCATATAGCTGATTCACTTTGTTGTACAACAGAAACTAACACAACATTGTCAAGCAAGTATACTCCAGTAAAGATATTAAGGAAGAGAGTAAAAAGAGTAGAAATTTTTAAGACATTTGTGATTACATTCAGGGTCCACTAAGATAGTACAGGATCATCTCCACATCTCAAGATCCTTAATCACATATGCAAAGTCCCTTTTGCCAAATAAGATCACATAAATAGGTTCAGGGGATTTGGGCATCTCTGGAGAGCCTACCACACTCTCCTTCACCACATGTTTCAGCTAGCTGTTCTGGAGAAAGGAGCCCATAAATATCATTTTCTAGGGCGTTAAAGTAAAAACTTCCCAGGCTGGAGTCCATTCTATCATTAAGAGGCTCAAACTTTTGGCCCATAGAAAAGACTGAATCTGGTCAAGGTGTGGTTTGGCTGTTGTGCGATGGAGAGAGATACTGTGCCCCTCTCGGGCCATAGCAGGGAGATGACAGCTTACATTTAATTATAGGAGACACTATTCTTGCTCACTTTGTCTTTCAAAGGAAACACTTGGGGCAAACGGGAACTCAGGCCTTGCCAAAACCACACGTCCCCAGGGCCACTCTCTTTGCCTCTCCCAGAACAGCCCTCATTTTCTGAAGGCAGGAACTAAGCCTCAAAGATCCGAGACCTTTGGCCTCTTGATTTTCACCAGGGAGCCTGGTGGCAGGCAAGGGCAGAGATAAGACGTCTCCAAGGCCTTGGTTGCACCAGAGGGGCTGAGAAGACGGCAAGAGGAAAGAGCCGAAGCCCAGGTTATCTGTAGATCCAAACCATCCTCAATGCAGCCCTGCTTCCCGCGGCTCCAGGGGCAGAGAGCTGCTCTCACCAAGCCAGCTTCCAGGATAGAGGTGTGGGAGGACGAGGGCATCTTCCAGACCCCACTGGAGAGATCTGCTCTCCCTCACTGGTGTCTCGGACGGTCACACCCAGTGGGGACCCAGCACAGACGCCAACCACAGGGACATCTGAAGGCCAGTGCCCGCTGGGATTAGAGGAAGGGCCTGCCAACAATGCCAGGGGCTATCACACATGCAGGGCCCTCACTGCCAGACCTGCTGAACTGTCCCTCCCAGATCCCAGTTCTGGGCAACCACAGTCAAGAGGAAGCCTCTGAATGCCTGCCTCAGTTTGCCTTTTCAGTCAGTGGGGTCTTCATGAGCAGGCATTTCAAGCCCAAATTCTACCTGCACCTGAAACAGTCACATCACTGGGGCATAAAGCTCTTCTCCTTGGGAGACGCAGAGAGAGGCTGCTCTCTGGGAATCATTCTTGAATTACTTGGGCATTTGTCTCAAACCCTCCACTTTGCCTCGGGTACATAGATGGGGAAAGATGCCAAGGCTGGAACAGTGCAGCCAGTGGAAACTCTGGACGACATGCCAATGCTCCCCCACCTTCTGGACTCAGAGCCCACCTCTCCTTGGCAGCCACCACCTCAGCTCCTGCTGACGCTCACAACATCATGACCACACCTCTCTGGCCATGCCGCCGGGAGAGACACCAATGGAATTACCCAACGGGGCCCTTTTTCAGTTGGGAAAATTAACAAAGCATCTTAGAGAACAGTTGTATCTATGAGCCCTGGGTTCTCAATTTCCATCTCAGAAAGGAGAGCGAGACTGCATTCATGACAGTTCAGGGTCCTGAGTGCCCAGTCCTGGTGCTTAGCGTGTTGTCACCATGTTCTCAGCTTCTTCAGAAATGACTTGTCAACTTCACTAAACAGGATACACAACTGACAGACAAACTTAAGCACTAAAGCTGGGGATTTGCTCTCTATGTCTCATGCTTGAAATACAGGCACAAAAGACAAATATCTACAAAATCCAATTCCGGAGACTCAGCTAAGTTTTGTGAGAGAAAGTGGCTGAAGAAGGAGAAAATTTTTTTCACCACTGAGTCGTAGTTCACCAGGAATAGAACTTAAATTCAATTAAAAGAGGCACTGAAACTCTTTTATTTCTACAGCTTCAGTAATGAGACATCTTAAGACTGGGAAGAAAATATTTCTCTGGATTTTTACATTAGGGGAATAAGCCTCTTTGGGGATGTTTGGCATATAGGATGCTCAGGAAACAAAATAATAAAACCAAAAGCAGGCTCTTCAAAAAGACTGATAAAACGGACAAGAGCTCTTAGCAAGTATAATCAATGACATGAGAAGGGAAAGTACAAATAGAAAGCATTGAGAACCAAAAAAGGTAAATCATATCCACAGAGGGGAGATTTTAAAAGTCATAAGAGACTCCTACGTACAACTTTTTTTTTTTCGGTACGCGGGCCTCTCACTGCTGTGGCCTCTCCCGTTGCGGAGCACAGGCTCCGGACGCACAGGCTCAGCGGCCATGGCTCACGGGCCCAGCCGCTCCGCAGCACGTGGGATCTTCCCGGACCGGGGCACGAACCCGCGTCCCCCGCATCGGCAGGCGGGCTCTCGACCACTGCGCCACCAGGGAAGCCCCTACATACAACTTTTTAACACAAGTCGGGAAGTGTAGATGAAATGGTGGTATATTTGGAAAATGTAAATCACCAGCACTGGCTGAATAAGACGTGAGGATGCACAGACCCACGGTGTGTCATGTTTGCCTCCATCACACGGCCATCGACCCGCCAAGCCCCAGGGCTGTTGTGAAGGAGAAGGGAGGCCATGTGCGGTCACGCTGGCAATGGCAGAGCCTCACACCACGCGAAGGCTCCCACCCTGGAGTCCCCCTGTAGAGATCAGGAAAGGTTCAGGAAGGCCTGAAAGGTATGGTGCAAATTTAAGAGTGTGTTCATTTCCTATGGCTGCTGTAACAAATGACCAAAAACTCAGTGGCTTCTCTGAGGGCCCCAGAGGAGTCAGATTCATAGAGATAGAAAGTAGAACAGTGGGTGCCAGGGCTGGATGGAGGGGGATGGGGAGCTGCTGTCTAATGGGGACAGCTTCAGTTTTACAAGATGAAAAGAAGTACGAAGATGTGTGGTGGTGATGGCTGCACAGTGCTGTGAATGTACTTAGTGCCGCTGAAATGTACGTTTTAAAATGATTATAGTGGTAAACGTTATGTATATTTTACCACAATTTTTGAAAAAAGAATTTTTGGAGCAGAGCAATGTGCAGGCCCTTTCCGGCCTATACCTCCCCTGGACCTTCAAGTGCATGAGAACTTGACCAGGAAGAGGAATCAGCTTCCAATGAGCCCTGACAAGAGTGAGGTTGTCAGATGCTGGGTTGTAGGGTCAGCAAGCTGAGCTCACAGCTCACCTCTGCTACCAGCCAGCTGTGTGACCTCAGGCAGTTTACTTAACCTCTCTGAGTCTCAGCTCTCCCTGTGTAAAAAGAAGATAAAACCACCAACTTTGTAGGATCATCATACCTGGTGCCCAGCGGTGCAGTTATTATTCATCAGCTAAACTGGTTGCTCTGTGTTTATAAATTGCCGTCCCACAGGGCAGCAGACAGGAGGCCCGGATGCCCATCTCCATTCCACTTTCTTAATCACCTCCCTCTCCTTTCTTGACCTTGGGTTTGCCATTCCTATATTCGCTACTGTCCCTGGCAGCATATCGACACCATCTCAGAGCTTCTCTTTTGCTGAAGCAGCTAAAAGGGCCACATTTTCCTTGACTCCCAAGATGGGCAAACAAACCCAGCCTGACCCTTGGGAGCCCACTTGAAGCCTGTAATGAGCGGGGTGATGATTCCAGAAACAGCCTGCCTGGCCACCCCCGCTGCTGAGCACAGCAAGCCCCGCTGGCGACATGGGTCACAGTGGCGACATGGGTCACTCTAATTCCCGCTCAGCACAGACTCCAGGAACACACAGATCCTGTGCGAGGGCCAGCACCCCTCTGGGATGCCGCCTGCCAATGCCAAAGGCACCTCAAGGTCCAGGGGCTGGGTAAGACCACCCCGCCAGGCCCCATGCTCTGGGATTGCTTCTCCCTGACAGACAGGCACTAACATCTCCTCGGGGTTGGAGGAATGGTTTTCTCCCTCTTCCCAATGCGCCCCGCAACTTCTGCTGCTCAGGCAGTCAGAATTCAAAGGAAAACAGAGCTCCTGTCTCCTGGCCCATGTCACAAAGCAATGCCACTTGGGATTTGTCCAGCAGGGCAATAACGCTGGACCTCAGAGACAGACTTCCTGGAGGAGAAGAGGGCTGTGACATCTGTTTTTATTGCTTCTGAACCCACTAGGTTACTCCCCCTCTTTGAGGGAATAACAACTTTAATTGAGCTGAGGCTGCCCTGGTGGTCTGGCCCTGGGGGGCCTGAGCCGCGCCCCTCTCTGGGCTGAGCCTAAATTGCAGGTTGGGTAAGTGACTGTCGTGGGGCCTGTCTGAGAAAGCAGGAGCAGTTCAGTTCTTTGCCATCCATGTTGCCCTCAGTTGAAGCCACCGATCCACTAGGAGGGAGGATGGGGAAGTGTTTTCCCAGAAAGACAGAGCTGTTGACCCAAGTCAAGAAGTGGAAACAGCCCAGATGTTCATCAACTGACAAATGGATGAAGAAAACGTAGATTAGCTACACAACAGAATATCAGTCATCCATAAAAAGGAATGAAGTATTGATCATGCCACAGCATGAATGGACCTTGGAAACAGCATGTGGAGCGACAGAAGCCAGACCAAAGGGCCACTTATGCATATGATTCCATTTATATGCAATGTCCAGAATAGGCAAACCCACAGAGACAGAAAGTTGATGAGTCTTGCTTAAGGCTGGAGGTGGGGGAAGGGAGGAAGGCAAAATAGGGGGTGACAGCTAAAGGGTTCAAAGTTTCCTTTTGGGGGTGATGAAAGTATTCTAAAATTGACTGTAGTGGTGGTTGCACTTAACTGTGAATATACTAAAAACCACTGAATTGTACACTTTAAATGAGTGTTATGGTATATGAATTATATCTCAATAAAGCTGTTTTGTTTTTTTTTCCTAAAGAAAGGAAAGAAGGAAGGAAGGGAGAAAGAAAGAAAAACAGAACTAGGGCAAACCCAGCTTCACTACTCATCAGCTGTGTGACCTAGGGCAGGTGCCTAACCTCTCTGTGCCTTAGTTTTTTCACCCTAAAAGAATGGCCATAATTATATCAAATGCTCTGTCATTGTAATTATTAGACAAGGTGTGTGAACACTTAGCATGGTGTCTAGGTGTCAATACACGATCCCAATCATGGACCATAGAGAGACTGTCACAGAGACCAGGCAAATGGAGATGAATGTACCACTTTTATTATTTATAAAGCTCATCGGAGAACACAGTTCTGGCCCAGCCAGTTTATGTATGGGCTAATTGCACAGAACCTCCTTGGGGCAGGGGAGGGGGTGCTGTCCCAGTAGGACTTAGGGCACAGAAGGTGAGGAGGGGTGCCTCCTGTTCCTTCAGTCCCTCCAGGTGGGAGGGGACATGTTTAAGCTGATCACAAGGAAGAGCTAGTGAAAGATCCCCCCATCAACAGTGGGTCAGTATATTTATGATCATTACAAACAGTGAAGAGCAAAGGCAGTGCCTGGCAGGCATCAGGTGCTCAGTAACTTCTTAAGACGTTAATATAATTACACATTTTTATATGTTTGAGTATTGGAAAACAATTGAACCACCGAAGTATTAGCAGTACATAACTCTGGGAGGTGGAATTATGGGAGATTTGTATTTTCTTCTTTGTGCTTTTCTGTTATTTTCCAGTTTTTTTCTGATGAGCATATATTTTTATCTTATTTTTAGGAAACATTCTTTGTGGGTTCTAAGGATTTGAGGACACACTCCCTGCCCTCAAGAAGCTAAAAACTCTATTTAGGAAGAAGATACTTTATACAGCAAACCACTAGAAAAGGGCTTGCAGGCGGGTAATAGGGACTCAGAGGAGGAAGAGGCCCTGTGGCGGGTGCTTTCCAGACTGGGGGAGTCAGCCTGGTAATTCGAGCACCAAATGACAAAGGTTCTCTTTCAGCCAGACAATCCCAGTTCCCACACTTTACAGGTCACATAATTGGTCTCAAAGCCAGATTTCCAACATCTTTGGCTGTAGTGACAATTTCTGACTGCCAGCAGCCCTCTTCAGAGGATGTCCTAGCCTCTGAAGTACATTCCCAGCCATTTTGAGTCTTTACCTTGGTCCCATTTGTGCGGTTATTTATTTTCAAATGCCAGTGGTCAAGCCCATCACTCAGTACCGGAAACAGTGGTCACTCAGCACCTATCCCTCCTCATACTGCAGGGGCTGGAAGACTGGAAACTTCATTTGCCAGGATCCTTTGCCATCACGATGGTTCTAGACTAGACTCCAACGATGAGCCAGCCACACAAGATTTGAGAAGCGGGAGAAAGCCGGACAACATTGTTCCCCTGGCACCAGGGGGCTGACATGTGGAATTCGGCAGCTCTAAGGTTCGCAGCGACTTCCTACGATCCCCGGCAAATGCTGTGATTGTCAGCAGCAGTGTCCTGCAGTTCCTGAGGTTCCTGGTTCACCAAACTTTAGTGGCAAACCCAAGCACAAGTGACAATATTCCCTGACCTTCTTCCTCTAGCTCTTCAACAGTTTTGAAAGCGTCTGAATGAAATCTATTCTTTTCTGAGGGATGCAAGAACTCTTCTGTCTAATCCACAGATCACAGAAGCATACGTGGATCAAACACCTCCGCCTTGCAAGCACAGTGTGAAGCATTTTACCTCAATTATGCCACAATACGAGTTACCTATGAGATTACTATTGTCCCTATTTTCGCTGTCTCCAAGCTCACAGAGAAAATAAGAGGCAGTGCTGAGACCTTCATCCAGGTCTGCCTTACTCCCCAGCTAGGACCCGTCTGAATGCCTTACTGAAGCCTCTACCCAAGTTCAACACACACTGGACCTTCTTTATCTACCAGCCCAGAAAATGTAGATTATGCAAGGAACCCTCTGGAGACACATCACTAGAAGTAAGAGTCCAGGAGAACCTGGGAGAAGACCGCATCCTTAGCTTGTTTCATTGGCACCTCCTTCCCTCCCTTGAGACCCAGTGATAGGTCTGTTGACAAAGTGCAATGTCCAGTCTCACATGGGTGTAAAATAATCCCCAGTGGGGCAGACATCGCTGTCAATGTAGGCATGTAATTCCAAAAGAGCCACTTCCTAGATCCCTTGAAACTCTTACAATTTGTGCCATCTCTAGAAGGATAAAGCACTGGCAGGTTTGTAGATTTCAAGAGGATGTTGGTAACTTTATGCACTTATTATTTTTTTAATATATATTTATTTATTTATTTAGGCTGCGTTGGGTCTTTGTTGCTCTGCCCGGGCTATCTCTAGTGGCGGCGAGCAGGGGCTACTCTTCATTGCGGTGCACGGGCTTCTCATTGTGGTGGCTTCTCTTGTTGCAGAGTACAGGCTCTAGGCGCACGGGCTTCAGTAGTTGTGGCTCGCGGGCTCAGTAGTTTTGGCTCATGGGCTGGGCTCTAGAGCGCAGGCTCAGTAGTTGTGGCGTACGGGCTTAGTTGCTCCGCGGCATGTGGGATCTTCCCAGACAAGGGCTAAAACCCGTGTCCCCTGCCTTGGCAGGCAGATTCTTCACCACTGCGCCACCAGGGAAGCCCCTTTATGCACTTTTAAATGCAGCAAAACCTTTGTTTTGAATCCAACTCAAATGAAAGGTCAAAGCCTCCTAGAGCAAGTTGGGGTGGAGTAGGGGAGTTCTCTGTCCTTCTCTGCTCTGATTCTTTCAACCTACTTGGCTTCGGGAAGGAAGCAAACCAATTCAAGAAATGAGACTAAAGGAGTTTCTGGTTTAGGATTATTATTTTTGAAATTGTTGGAAAATATGTATATATTTAATTTAGGTCCATTAGAGCTTTCAAACTTTAATATCTAAATTGCCAGGATTATATGAATTCCCTTTCAAAATCACTGTTGTAAAAAAAAAAATCTGTGACGTGGTTTGGAACTGTCTCCTCACCCTGTAAAGTGATATCGCCGTTTGGTGCTTGATCCTTTCCCTTTTAATCAAAGCAGATGTGCCCTTTCAGTTACTCTGACTTTGAAAAGTCCCAGGGAAGACCTTCGCCCCTTCCCACCACGGGAGCCGGGTGCTTCTGCCAACAATGAGCCCTGATCCAGAGACCAGCTCAGGATCCCCTTTTCATGGAAATGGTTCAGGGAATGCTGCAACCACATGATTTATTATGCTAAAAATTTCCCCTCAGTAAAAAAATAAATTGTGGTAGAGTAAGGTTTGGAGCACCAAGCAGGTGGTTCTGAGCAGGGAGCAGGCATATCCAGGGCTGGCCATGGAGGGAGGCCAAGTGGCCTTGGTTTCAAATGTCTTCAATTTTTCCAAAGTGAGGACACAGCAAAGGTTTGAAAGTTCCCTAAAGAGTCCAGAGCTTGGCTACATCACGTCATAACTGGAGGTTCTCTAGGTCAACAAGAGCCTGCACACGTGAGCCCCAGAAGGTCCAGGGTTGGGCCACAGGGGCAAGCGGTGGGGATGAGCACACGGGGCTCTGGGCCCCCCACCTGTGCCCCACATCTGCAGCTGTCTGTTTTGTTTTGATATTGGGTTCTGCAATGGATTTCAGCTGAAGAAAGTTACCTGAGACAAAGAAAAGTTTAAAAACCTTGCACCTTCTTCAACATTTTTCAGATGAAGAAAATGAAGTCCAGAGAGGAGCAATGACTCTCCTAAGGCCAAAGCACTAGACCCACAGACCCTCACCTGGAATAACAACGTCACTCGTTCTATGTTGTGTTACCTATGCAGACCCCGGCAAGCTGGTCACCACATTTTTACCTTTTCCTCCCGAACACGCCGACTATTTATTTCCCAGCTGTGGTTAGGTGTGCCCACATGACTGACCCATAAGTGTACTCCTTCCTTTGTCTGCTGGCCAGATCCAGAGGACGCAGTGAAAGATGTGGAGCCTGAGTCCCTGAGTGGCCGTGTTGAGCAGACACCAGGAGTGCCACGCCACCAAGAAGGAAGAACACTGGAGGGTAGAGTGTGAGTGAGAAATAAACTTCCATTTATGAAGCCATTGAAATGTTGGTTATTTATTACAGCACTTAACCTGCCGAGGCTAATTCAATACTACAAAAGAAGAGCCACTACTTTACTTCATTTTGGTTTTATGCACACCCAGAGTCCATCTCTCCTTCTGGTTACCGCTTTTCTCTTTCCCTCCTCCCTCATTAGTTAACCCTACTGCCAATCATTTGCCCCACCCTCCCCACGCCTGGGGTGTGGGCACAAGACCCAACATCAGCCAATCAGAGTCTCTGGCCTGGGGCTTTGGCTCCTGAGCAGAGTAAATGAGGGAGAGAAACGGGTTGCAGCTGATGCTCTAGTTCCAGTCTTTTCCAAACCTAACTGTTAAGCTTTTCCTCTGTGCTCCCACCCTATCCCTCCAATTAAATTTTTTCTTTTTTTTTCCTTAAGTTTGTCAAGTCCATTTCTATTCCTCACAACCACAACAAAAAGAATAACAACAAAAAGAAAAGAAATTGATACATTATAAAGATGAAATAATAATAGGATTGCCTAACATGGGGTAGTGTCATATCTCACCTAATGGTTTCAGAAAATATCACCTTATTTAAACCTCACACCTGCCCCAATAAGTAGATAATAACACCCTAAGATCAGTGAGACTGAGAGCCCAAGAAATGTCATTTGCCCAAAATCACGCAGCTAGTGAGTGAGGCAGATTTAGAAGGCTTGTGGGTTCAACTCCAATATTCTACCTGACAGTCACCTTCACAGGATATGAACGCATTTTTGTTATGTTTTTAATTGAAAAAAGTAATGCACGGATATTATTTTTTTAAGACCTTCAGTTTCTCTTGTCACCAGAACCACTTTTAACAGTTACTTGTGCATCATTCCAGAATTTTTCTATGCATATACCAGCATAAATATTCTTTTTTTAAATCTAGATGAATGGGCACACACACTCTTCTGATCTTACTTTTCAACCTTGCACCTTGGCGATGGTGCCACAGTTGCACACAGACACCCTTGATAGTTTAGTAGTTATCTAGTCCTGCTTATAGGCAGGTACCATTATTTATTTATAATCATCTACACCAACAGACATTTCAGTGGTTTTCAGCATTTCAATATTCAATATTGACTTCGTATATTTATGTGAATATTTCAAAAGAAATACAGTTGACCCTTGAATAACGTGGGGGTTAGGGACACCAACCCTCCGACAGTCCAAAAGCTGCGTATAACTTACAGTCAGTCCTCAGTATACGCTGTCCCTCCACATCCACAGTTCCATCTCCTGGGATTCAACCACCACAGATCATGCACCACTGTCGTATTTACTACTGAAGACACTCCGCATGTAAGTGGACCGGCGCAGTTCAAACCCGCGTTGTTCAAGGGTCAACCGAATATTAATTTCAATATTCATGGGCCTTTGGGCAGATGCATGAGTTCAGCTGCAGGTTGGATTCCTAGATGTGAAATTGCTAGACTGAGAGGCACAAGAATTTTAAATTGTGATGCATGTGATTGACTTGTTCTCTCAAGAAGCGCCCCTAATTCATGTTCTATGCAAACACATCTTGAGAAAGTTGATAAGTGGCCTTGAAATGTGAGATGGCATTACAGACAACTGAAGGGACATGGTTGGTCCAGAGTTGCTGGGTTCTATGGCCCAAGCATAGAATTGCTGCCTTTTGCCCATGGAATGCTAAGATTGAAGCTTTTGACCTTTGGTTAATGGCCAGAAGACATTTGCTCTGAATCAATAAAACACACAAACCCAAACAAACAAGTTTCCCTCCACCCTCAACAGAAGAGGGGGCGTTTAATGCATTCCCCACCCCTCCCCAAGCCAGGTCTTCATGTCCTGAAGCTCTCAGCTGAACACACAAGAGCTTCAGAAAAAGTTTCTGGTTTGGATTAACCAGAAAAATAATGTGGGACAGTAAATAGGCCTTATGACTTTTTATGAGGAAGCTATGTGATGCTTTTACTGCTTCACAGCAATAAATGTGGACATCAATTTAATTATTTGCTACTTCCCTGCCTGCCCCCTTTCCACAGAGGAAAAAATATCACAGAGTGTTTTCACCTGGTCTACAGCCTCATCAAGGACTACTGAATGAGGGCGTGAGATGCTATCTTCCGACAAAGTCTGAACCATGGAATTTCCACCTGGAGCAAGGATTCAAGGGGTGACTCGCTGACCCCGTGGTTCCCAGGGTCCACCCTCTGGACACGATAGTCACTGCACACTACCATAAACTAAAACTGCTATTCTCAACACACACAACAACCACTTTCTCATTTCAGTTTTATAATGATTCTGGGAAACGGGAATCCTTAACCTCTCTGAGCCCCGCTTTCCTCATCTAGCAAAGAACCTGATGCCAGAGCTCTATGTGGACCCAGGAGGTAGAACAGGGCGTCCTGGGTCCAAATGCAGCAAGCGCCTGACTCTCAGTGGTCTAAACAGTCTACAGCTTCGCAGAAGTCTGCCCTCTGACAGCTCTCTGATCTCATCTCCTACTACCCCCTCCCCTCCCTCCCACACCTCCAGCCACTCTCAGCCACACTGACATCCTTGCTGTTCGGTGAACATTCAAGGTATGCTCCTACCTCAGGGCCTTTGCACTGGCTGTTTGCCCCAGCTGAGATTCTCTTACCCCAGGTTTCCACATGGCTCCCTGTCAAACCTCTTCCAAGACTTCTCTCAAATGCCACCTTCTCCGAGGGGGTTCCAAACTCACCATCCTATTAAAGTTGTACCAGCACCCCCACCTCCAAGGCTCTCTCTCCCACTTCCATGTGTCCTTTTTGCTCCACAGCATGTCACTAGCAGACATACATTATATTAACTTATTTACTTGTTATATCTATCTGTCCCCTAGAATGTAACCTTTATGAAAACAGGGTTTGTTTCTGTAGTTTTGTTTTAATTTGTTTTTGCTCTTCTCTATTCTATCTCCAGAGACTAGAACAGTGCCTGGCATAAAGTGCAAGTGAATTATTGAAAGGTGAGTGAATCAGGTGAGATGATGTGACCAAGACCTGCAATGTGTTCTTCAAATTGTGTTCCCCTTCCCGGCCACACAAGAATACTACATTTCCCAGCCTCCCTTGCAGTAGGTGGGGGTCAGGTGACTGATTTCTGACCAATGGGACATGGGCAGAAGTGCTTCAAGAAATGTCCTCCAGGTTCCTCCAGCTCTCTTGTCCACTTTGTCAGTGGCGATGGAGGCCACATAATGAGACAGCAGAGCCACATAAAGCAGCCTGGGTCCCCGAGTCACAGCATGGAGGCAGCCACCCAAGAGAGTCACCAACCTGAACTGGACTTTATGTGAGAGAGAAGCGAACCTTTATGGTATAAAGCTGCTAAGATTTCAGGGTTTATTTGTTACTGCAGCAAAGCCTAGCCAATCCTAACTAATACAGGTGGGAAAATACTGGACTAGCACTCAGGAGGCCTGTGTTATAAATACAGTCAGTTCTTCTATCACGTGACATACATATCCCTTAAAATCACTACACCATGCAAAAGTACACAATTAAAACCATAGGGCTTATGAGAAGAAACAGATTTAGGAGCACAGCACTCAAAAACTTCACCAGTGACACATTAAAAAACAAATGATAGGAAGCCAACAAAATGGCAGGTACCTCAGTTTCACACATGTTAAATTGTTAATACATAAATATTACAGTAACTATGACACTTGACCTTGAAAAAGACCTGAAGTTTACTGGAGAAGGGAGCTTCAGACGGCTTGCAGCTTATGAGATATTATGAGCGGTGGAAGGAAGGTTATCTGAATTTCTCATCTAGCAAGTTCTACTAGATATGGGATCAAGAAACTATAGCCCTCCAGCCAAATTTGATCCACTTAAATAAAGTTTTATTAGAACACAGGCACACCTGTTCATTTGCATATTACCTCTGGCTGCTTTCACACCACAACAGCAGAATCAGAGTGGCTACAACCAAGGCCAGCAAAAGCTCAAATATTTACTACCTGGTCCTTTACAGAAAATGCTTGCTAACCCCTGTATGAGATGGTCTCTGGAATCCCATGGGTGTGCCATTTTCCTTACCTCAATTTGCCAAAAGAGTGGTGATTAAACCCGTACTTCTGATCCCCTCCTATTCTAACAAGGAAGGAGGCGTGGACACACACACATGCACACACACACACGTGCACACACACACGCTATGGCCAGACCTCATCTGCATAAGCCATCCAATCCTGCTTTCAGCTCTGGCACACCCCAGGCACTGTGCCCATACCTGGGGGCAGTTGTCCTCCTCACCCACCCGCAAGTGCTCTCTGGTCAGCCCACACCCAGCACAGGCTGGGAGCTGGGGTGAAACCTTCCATTTCCCCTCCCTCTCGGGGGTCGCCTCGGAAAGCCTGTCTGTCTGGGCCACTGATGGGCTGGAGGGAAGGCCATAGGCTTGACCTAATGGGTCAAGTGCAGCATGCCCAGACTAAACATCCTTAATTAAGCCCCCACAAAGGTTAAATGGGCAGTTAGACTGCCCGAGGGAGGGCCAAGTTAGACAGATGGGCCGTTTACCCCCACAGGGCCAGCTAGAACTTCCCTCTGGAAGGGACACCCTCCATCCCAAGACAGGAGGGCCCCCACCCCAGGCATAAACTCTGGTTTGCCATAGTCCATCCAATGCATGGTTTCTCAACAAAGGGTGGAGTCCCTGGCCTGTGGGAGTGTCATGAGTAAAAGTCTTCATAGTGACATCTGCTAACCTTCCAGGCCAAGAGCCCCACAAGTCTGAGAATGAAATGGGACAACTGTTCCAGAGGGGTCTTTGCACACATACGGGAGCCCTGGCACTCCCTGTCTAGCACCCTCCAAAGTCCATCTCACTTAGGACAAGTCCGAGAGCCAAAGAGAGGCTGACCAGGCTCTCCAAGCCTCCTGCTGACCAGCGTGCATCACACCACAGCCTCGGGGGCTGGTCCTGCCCAGCCCCACTGGCCTCCAGGCCTTTCCGTCACTTTTCCTCTGTCTGGGATGCTCTTCTCCAAGATATCAGCCTGGCTCGGTCTCTCACTTCTGGGTCGTAAGCCATCGTATCACAAAAGGCCC
>NW_020185335.1:13847770-13912592 GCF_003031525.2 Neophocaena asiaeorientalis asiaeorientalis
GAGGTACGTGACGTGCCGTTCACTCTCGGCCGCTCGTGCTGGGATGCCCACTCTGTTCACAATGCACCCTCAGCACCTAGACTAGGTGTCCAACAAGGTGGCTGGATTAAGAAGTCAGTCCATGAGCCATGTGCCT
The DNA here is from genome assembly GCF_003031525.2 of Neophocaena asiaeorientalis asiaeorientalis. Classification (NCBI taxonomy): domain Eukaryota; kingdom Metazoa; phylum Chordata; class Mammalia; order Artiodactyla; family Phocoenidae; genus Neophocaena; species Neophocaena asiaeorientalis. Next base: position 13,847,907 of record NW_020185335.1, read on the forward strand.
CCTGGTGCCAGGCAGAGAGCCAACCTGCCTCCTCACCCAAACCCCCCCAGTAACTAACTAAACCCAATTTACAGGAGGGGAAATCGAGCCTCAGGGTCACTAAATGACTTGCCCAAGGAAACACAGCCGGTTAAGCGGCAGGATTCAAACCCAGGCCTGCCTGGCTCCCACACGCAGGCTCTTAATCACCATGCACTGCAGGGAGTGCATATCAAGGCCGAGGACAGGCCCCGTGTGTGCTTCCATGCCCACTTACATGTGAGTCAGAGGCAGCTCTGGATAACTGGGATGGTGGCAGCATTCCCACTCACTCGCCTTCTGGAGGGCTAACCTGAAAGGAAGAGACAGGGTCTCTCCCTCAACCAGGCACGATCATCAGCTCGCTTATCTGTGGCGAGCAGTGTCTCATTAAGAGGCAAGGTGAGAATTCCTGGGTTACTAGATGGATGAACAGAGAGGGGCTGTCTTTCACTCCTTTGTGGGTGCATTGAGGACTGCTCTGGGGGGGATAAGCTTAGGATCCTCTTGTCTCCCAGCTTCAAACAGAAAACGAGGGTAGGGTCCCCTGCGATCCCTCCGCACAGACACCAGGCAGCTCCCCCCCACCCCCTGGCCCTCCCTGCCCAAAGTAGGGCTTTCCACCCACCTCTTTCTCGTCATGCACACAGAATATGGTAACACTTGTGCAGCCCACAGGGATGATCTAGAAGGGGCTGGAGGCATCTATTTGGAATCTGGTGGAAAAAGCATCAAATTTTTCTTTGTATGTTTTAAGTGTGCTATGAAAAAAATAAAATTCAAAGTTGGGGAAAATGTTTAGATATTGAAAGAGTATTAAACTTCCAAATAAAGGCAATTTGGGGTTTTTTTAACTAACCTCTTGATTCTGCTTTCATGAACATAATTTTACAGAAATTTGGCTTACGCTTGAAATGGCTACACGTCAGCCCACCTTCTCCTAGTTTTTGTTCCTCCCAAAGCAGACCTGATGTGAGGACTTGAGAGGAAGTAGTTTATGAGGGAGGCGACCCCAGGAAGCACAACTGAGAAAATAAGAGAGTGAGACAGAGACAGAAGACAAACCAATAAGGGGTGCATTAAACATGGGGGGAGCACTGCGGGCACATGGAACTCAGTCCCACTGGGGACCTCTGAGAAACCACACGGAACATGTTCAGAATTGCCCCACTGCCACCGCAAGAAAACTGCAAACCAATGTCCCTATAAATATTGATGCAAAAGTCCTCAACAGAATACTAGCAAGTAGAGTCTAACAGCTTATTAGAAAGATTATACAACCATTACCAAGTGAGATTTATCTCAGGAATGCAAGGATGGTTCAACATATGAAACTCAATCAACATAATACCCTACATACCTAGACCATTGGAAGGGGAACTACGTGATCATCTCAACTGACAGAGAAAAGGCATTTGACAAAATCCAACAACCTTTCATGATTAAAAAAAAAAAAAAAAAACACTCAGAGAACTAGGAACAGAAGGGAACTTCCTCAACAAGACAAAGGATATTTACAAAAAACCCGCAGCTAATATTATGCTCAATGGTGAAAGACTGAAAACCTTCCCTCTATAACTGAGGACAAACAAAGATGCCCACTTTCACCACTGCTGTTCAACATCGCACTGCAAGTCCTAGCCAGAGCAATTAGACAAGAAAAAGAAATAAAAGCATCTAAGCTGGAAAGAAAGAAGTAAAATGATCTCTATTTGCAGATAACACGATCTTCTATACAGAATTCTCCCCTCCCCCGGAGGGCAGGGAGTCAGGGGTATTTATCTACCAATGCTCACCACTCTACCACCACCACCCCGACCCCTCTGCATAGGAGAATGACCCATCTCCTCAATTCCAGGTTGCAAAGTGAAGTGAAAGTGAAGCAAGCTCTCAGGAGCCAAAGACAATTCTCAATCAGAACAGAAGAGGAACTCAGGTGCTTGAGGTGGGGGGCTACCAGCTGCCTGTAACTCATCTACCAGAGCTGCAGGTGAACTGAGGGGCTAAGAGGATATGGGACAAGGCATCTGCAACATCCACCACTGGTAAGGACATTTTAGTGATGACCTTCAAGCTCTTAATAATCACTGTCAAGGAGACATTTTGTTTGCACAAGAAGGTGATTTTTAAAAAAACCTTTAACCAATTTTAACAACTATTTCAAGATGTAAAATAATTGAAACTGTCTTAAAGATTCTCACTGTAGATCATTTTCTATTATGGACAAATGCAAAAAAAAAAAAAGTTCTTGAACTAAAAAGAATATCTCAAATCCAATTGAATTTTGCCATATCAGATATTTCAAAATAAGGATGTAATCTTTTCTAGAAATTTCACATAAATGGAATCATTGCATATGTGCACTTTTGCATCTGGCTTCTTTCACTCAGCATGTTTTTTGAGCTGTAGCTGGGTCGTTGCATGTAGGGATAATTCAATCTTTTTCATCGCTGAGTTGAATTCCGTCGTACATCTAAAATGGGTGACGTTCAAGGTGTGTCAATTACACCTCAATAGAGCTGTTTAAAAATCAGTAAGTATGAAGCTCTAACTTCCAGAGTGTGCGAGCATCCTTGATCCAGCCACCTTGGCCCATCACAACCTCAAGCGGAACTTAACGTCTGTTCTGGTGATTCCCACCCTAACCACCTTGGATGCATGCCATGCTCCCTGTGCTGGACGGAACACAAACTCCTAAAGCAGCTCTGGGGCCCTTTGTCCGTGACGGACAGTGGCCCCCTCTGCAGCTGGACACTCACCTGGCTGCCCAGGTGGAGAGAACCTCCTGGGGTGCTGATGGGAGCATCACGTGCTGAAAGCCACTCACAGTAAGGGACGCACTGCCAGACACCAGGCTGCTGGCAGCCAAGGCAGACTGGCACCTCGGGCCTCCCCCTGGAGTGAAGGGTGATACCGCTATGAGCCATAAGATTGGGCCACTCTGGCCTGGAAAGACCACCACCTCACTGTGGGGCCTGCAAGCCCCCCAGCCAATCTCCCTTGATGTTCTAAACAGAAAACTAAACAGTGTTTCACTGTTTACTCTAACCCCAAGAGCTTGTCTCATTCCCATGAGCACGGTAAGCTGTTTCACCCCAGGGCCTTTGCACGTGCTGTTCCCGCTGCTTGTGCTGCTTCTGTTGCTTCTTAACCCCTCTTTATTCAGAAAAATCTCACTGCAAAGGCCATGTGCTTGGGGAAGTCCTGGCTCTCCCCCAAGCCAGGTCAGACAAGCTCACAGCACTGTGTCATGTGATTTGAGTTCCCTGTGTGATGCTGTGGAACATCTGCCCCTGCTGGACTGAAAGTGCTCGGGGGTAGAGAGCACACCTGCCCTGCTCACCGCAGCATCTTGGTGTCCAGCATAGTGCCCAGTACACAGGATCACTCATGAAATGCTGGGTGAAAGCACGAATGAATAAACAAGCTCGTGATGGTAGAGTCGGCCAAGTCACTCAAGCACTTTGAACCTGATTCCTTAATTCCATAAGGGGATAATGTATTGTCCACACTGGGGGTATTATGACAATTCCAGGGCCTAACGTGCATGGACACAGCCAGCCCCAGGCCTAGCACACACACCACAGTGACTATTCACTGAGCACTCTCTATGGGCCTAGACCAGTCGTGTGTTATAGCCCCCTGAGTCCTCCCATCAACCCTGTGGGGCTTCAGCACTGCCACTATCCCCATTTAAGAGATGAAGAAACTGAGGCTTAGCAGTGCTTAGTGACTTGCCCAGGTCTGGCCACTAAGCACCATGCTCTTAGTCATAAAACTCTGTTGCCAAGTGAGAAAAGCAGGGATGAAATTAGTCAGATAAATCTCCGGCTGGTCTGTATCTGATGCTAACAGTGGTCTCCCCAACGAGGTGGGATTATGGGGTTTCACTCTACAGTTGGCATGCCTGTGTTTTCCCACAAGGAACATGAACGACTTGTGTAAAAAGAAGTATGGAAAACAAATGAAAGGGGGAATTGCTCACAGACTCCACCCTCCGTGGCTGGGCAGCCCAGGGTCCCTAGGGACCCGAGGCCCTCACACAGGAACACCCAGTTAGATGCCCTCAGAGACCCTGGACCCTCCTCCAACAGCCACGACCTTTCACCCAGCTGACCAAAGGGAAGACCACCAGGGAGGGAGAGGTCAGCCAGCGAGGGATGGTGGCGGGAGGGTGAGGGCACTTTCAGGAGGGGAGCTTCTGGGGGGTCTCTGGGCGAGAGGGGTGGGCTGAGGGACTGGGGAGGGGAGGAAGGCAGGCGGGAGGGGCTCCAGCAAGCAGGGAGGTCACAGGAAGGGGCGGGGTCCGCAGGGGACGCCCAGGGCCTTATGCTTCCTTCTTTCCCAGGAATCCTTTCATTCGAGGGAAAACCGAGGGGGCGGGAGAAGGCAAGAAAAACAAAGAAATGGAGAGGAAGAAGAGAGAGGTGTGGAAAGAGAGCGAAAGATAGAGACAGAGCGGGAAAGAGCGGCCGAGATGGAAGAAAGGGGCAGAGAGAGGCCCAGGAGACCAAGATGACACAGCACACCGGCCACAGACTTGGGGAAACACAAACAGAGACAGAGCCCGGAGGGCAGGGAGGAGAGACGGCAGGGTCTTAGCAGGCCTCTTGAGCTGGAAGGGACCACAGGGGTCAGCCCCCTTCTTCTACAGCCAGATTTTCATAGAAAACCTCCACACAGACTCCAAAGAGTACAAGATCCTAGCAAAGTTCAGAGCCAGCAAGGTATCCAGAGAATTCAAGTTGGGTCAGAAACAAAACAAAACCAAATAACGCGCAAGAACCCCTCCCCTCTCCTCCCTCCCCTCCCCTCTTTCTCCCTCTGGTCCTCACTCTCTCCCTCCCCCATTGACCTGAGGATGCGGGACCTGAGGAGTTGGGGGAGGGCAGGCAGCAGGTTTGGCTGCAGAGGCCTGCTCCTCATTAAGGCTGCTCAGCCTCTCGACACAGCACTAATTACAGTTGAGTATGTCATGTTATTTTGATTCATATTTCCTGCCTGGAAAACAGACTGGAGTGTTGGGCCCTGGGCCAGGCCGCAGGCCAGAGGGCAGGGGCAGGGACCTCCTCTTGCTGACCAGATCCCCCTGCAGGAAGCAGGAGCTTTCCAGGAGGCTGAGCTCCTCCATCCCACTGCCTGCCCCCCAGTGTTCACCAGGGGCGGGGAGGGGGGGGACAGTATGGACCTCTGGTCTGTGCCCAGTGCAAATCCTGCCTTGGCCACTCCTCCCAGCCCAGCCTCACGTGTCCCAGCTGTAAAATGGGAACATCAGCACCATGGATCTGCAGCGAAGCCCTCTACACCACGCTGGACACACGGCAGCCTTGTGTTTGCCGTCATCCTTATTCTTGTTAAAACTCAGAGGGCAGTGGCCCAGGGACAGAAGCCCCCTGGAGACTTCGCAGCAGGCGGATAGGAGGGAGGGCTCTGGGCTCTGCTGAGATCCCGTTTCCCTCCCTGTAAAATGGGTTCACACTACACCTTCCTCACAGGTCAGGGGCAGGTGACACGGGTCAGTTCCTGCACAGCGCTTTGGAGGATGCCTGGCACAAAGTCTGCTCACAGACAGAGCTACTGTCACTGTCCTCAGCACCACTATGGCTATGACCAGGCCTAAGACCGCCAGACAAGGGGCTGCCTCTGCTCCATTCCCCATAAAGTTTCTAGCTCCTCCCAGGACTGATCCTGACCTCAAACAGCGGAAACCCACAGCATTGCAAAGTCGGCTCCAGGGACGTCTGCCCACCCCAAGTCCATTCTCAGGGAATCACCCGAGTCTGCAGCACAGCCAGGCTGCGAGGCTGGAAGCAGGGTTGGGGGCTGCTGTTGGAAGCAAGACTCCCACCTCCTTCACTTGCCAAGGAAGCCAAGAGCCAGCACCAAGGAAAGCTCTCAGGGACACACTGCGGGGGTAGGGGTCATTTTTCCTTCAATCCATAATAGACAAGCCCCCGAGCTCTTCCACGTGCCAGACAGGGTCCTGAGTTCTGCCCTCCAGGGCTCACCATCTGCTTGGGGTAGACAAGACTACCCAGGCGTTATACCCACGACCAGTGAGATACTGCGTGCCCAGCCCAGGAATCAGAACGGAGGACAGCTCACCAGGGGCCGAGCCCACAGCTGGGGAACGTTGACCAATGATTTAAAGTAGTATCTCGTGTGTATTGTTAAGTGAAGCAAGCAAGGTGCAAGACTATAGATACACACGTGTATACATGCACACATATATACATGCACACATATATCAATACACGCGTGGATATATATGCACACAGAGACACACACGTGTGTGTAGTCACTTACACGCTCATATATAAATACAAAAATAATGCTATCTTTTGTATGAGAAAGATAAGGAAATAAAAATCTGTTGCATGAAACAACACAAGCGTCCGTCAACAGATAAATGGATAAACAAAATGGGGCCCAGTCCTACAATGGACTATTATTCAGTCTCATAAGGGAATGAGGCACTGATACGAGCTGCAACAGGGATGATCCTCCAAAACATTGTAAGTAAAACATCCAGACAAAAAAGACCACATATTATATGATTCCATTTATATGAAATGTCCAGAATGGGAAAATGGGTAGAAAGTGCATTACTGGTTGCCAGGGGCTGGGAGGTTAAGTGTAAATGGGCATGAGGGAGTTTATTGCAGGGTGAAAGTGTTCTAAAGCTGATTTCAGACAACGTAAACTTACTAAAAAGCATTGAGCTGTGCACCTGAAATGGCTGAACTCTGGGATGTGGAGAATACGCCTCGATAAAGCTGTTTTTGAAAAGTTTCTGTTTTTTGGTTGTCTGCAGGAGCAGCGGGGGGACAGAGGAGAAATGAACACACGCCATCCTGGGGAGAAGAGAGGGGTCAGCTGAGGGACAGGATGGGAGTGAAGCTGCTCAGCAACTCCTTTCAGCTTGATTTTTGAACCAGGGGAGTATCTGCCCCCTCAAATGTAATATTTTAATAGAATATCCAGTTGAGGGGTGTCATTGTGTAAGGCTGAGCATCTCCAGATGCCACCAGACTCCCGCAGAATACCCCAGAAGTGGACCCCAGTCTCCTGACCCCAGTTCTAAGCCCTTCCAGCGTTATGGCTGAGTGACCAGAAGGTGAAAAAATGACAGGGACCAAATGGCGTCCTTTGTTCCAGGAGACAGACAACCATCGCTGCTCCTGCCACTGCTTTCTGATTCCCTGAGAGTCGTATCGTCCCAGCTGCCAGGGCCAAACGGCCCCACTGGAAGGGCTGGACGCAGTGCCCCGGGGCAGCAGCAGCAGCATCAACATCCCCTCTTGAAAGTAGAGGAAACTGAGGCCCAAGCTCCTATGGAACAGAGCAGAGAGATCTGAACCAGACTGGCATCTCGTCTCACTAGTTACATTCTCAGCTGCTTCTGAAGGAAGCCCAGGGAGTCATGGACCTGCTTCTGCAGAGGTCAAAGGCACCGGTAACTCTCGATTAGACTCCCCCCCACCCACGCTCTGCTCCCCACCACGAAAACAGCCTGCAGACTCCTTTACTTAGTCCTCCTGGAGAAACCAGCGAGAAACTGGGGCGTCCCCAGGTTGTCCCCTGCCCTCCACCGGGTGGGGAGACTATGGACAGGGCCCCTGCAGCCAGAGGCAGCCCTGCACCAGCTCCTGCCTCCGTAAAATCTCCGTCCCCCTTCGTTATGTTTGCATTGCTTTCCCAGGGGGACCTCAGACTTACAGTATTATGTTTTAACCTCTTTGGCAAGTCTTGAGAAAACACTTCGGGCATATTTCACTAGCAAAAACAAAAGGCTTACAGTCCAAACAGTGCCCAGCAAAGACCAGAGGAAGAGGGGTGGGGGGTGGGGCGGGAATCAGACTGAAATTTCTTTAATGGATTCTCTTTTTTAATTGAGATAAAACTCACCATAAAAAGTGTTTAAAGTATGCAATTCAGTGATTTTCAGGAGAGTCACAAAAATGTGCGACCATCACCACTAACTGATTACGGGACATTTTCATCATCCCAAAGAGAAACCCGTCCCCATCAGGCAGCCACTCCCTATTCTCCCCTCCCTCCAGCCCTTGGTAGCCACCAAGCTACTTTCCATCTCTGTGGATTTGCCTACTCTGGACATTTCATATAAATGAAATTCATACACTATGTAACCTTTTATGTCTGGCTTCCTCCATTTTGCATGATGTTTTGGAGGGATATCCATGTTGTGACTCAGAACTTCATTCCTTTTCGGAGCTGAATAATATTCCATTGTATGGATAAATGACAGTTTGTTTATCCATTTATCAGTCCATGCATGTCTGAGTTCCCTCTGTTTTTTAGCTACTATGAATAATGCTGCTAAGAACATCTGTGTAGTTTTTTGTGTGGACACGTGTTTCATTTCTCTCGGTTCTACACCTAGGAGTGAAATTGCTGGCAGAAATGAAGTCTGGTCCAAAGGCTGGTGTTCTCTTTGGAAAAAGATACGTTTCCACTGGCCCCTCAACCACAGGAAGGGAGTGGGAACTTGCCCACCGCAGACATGGGCAAGAGGCACTCAGGAAGTAGTGGTGGGCGGCGGGGCCGCGGGGGCGGCTCTAGGAGGTGAGAATCTGGGCAGTGCTCTGGAGTGGAGGGCTTTGGCTGAGCCTTGCCGGGTGGGGTGCACAGAAATAGCAGAATTTGAGAAGTCCAGGGGGCTTTCCAGGAAGGAGGCACAGCATAAGCCAAAACCTCACGGTGGGTATGCACACAGTCCCCAGACCACTGGTCAGTTTGTGTGGAGGAAGAGGCTCCCGCGGGTACTGAGCTGCGAGCATCGCTATGTTGTAAACCCTTCCCAGCTGTACTGCCTGATGTCCACGGGGTCTGCCCGGCAGAGTCCTGTGGCAGATCCAGGTAAACTCGCTATAGGTGAGAGGTAAGCGCCAACATGTGTGGTTGAGAGGACCCCCAAAACATGCAAGAGCTTTGTTTCTTGAGGATCCATGAGGATATTCTGGGCAGTAAAAATCCAATCCAAATACCAGCCCAATACAGAAGGGCAGCCCCCGCAAATGTCGATTCATTCACTCATTCAACGAACATGTCTGAGTCACGTGCCAGGTGTTGCGGATGCACCAGTGGGTGAGAGACAAGAGTCCTTGCCTTTGCCGGGCTCACAGTCTGATGGGGGAGCCAGACATCAGGTAAGTTAAAAATCATGATGCAAACCAATAAAGAAGAACTTCCATGCCGCTCTTTAAAAACAGGCTTCCTGATAAATAATTATATTTCAAAGCGATAAGATGTCATCCATCCTCTCTTTGTCATAGAAATGTGAAATTTTGTCTTCCTAAAACTGAGGATACTGATTTACGTTGACTACATGGCTGTGTATTTATTATTACATCACTATATTGTATCATATTATTTGCTTTGCTTATAACTGTGATAAATATTTGTATAAGTGAAAATAAATCAATAACAATTAATTTTTAAAAGTCATGATGCAAAGCATGATGGGTGCTAACAAGGAACTGAGCAGGAGGTGAAGCAGAGGGAAGCACCGAGAAGGGGGAGGACCTGCCCAGACAGGCGGTCAGGAAAGGCGACCTTGAAGCCCAAGCATGAGGACATCCAGCGTCCCAGGCACAGGGGATGGGGCATGGAGGGCCCCGCGTGGGAAGGGGTGTACTGAAGAGGCTGGTGGGCAAGGTGGGAATAACGGGTGATCTCAGAGAGACCCCTGGGACTTGGACTCTCTTGTAGGGCAAGAAGAAGCTGTGGGAAGATTCTGACCAGGGAGTGACTATTCTGGTGTCATACCCCTCACTCAGCTGCTCTGCTGACTGATGGGTAGATGGACTGGACACAGCCCACATCACAAACGCTGGTGGCTGGGCCCACGTGGTCATAATGCAGCGAAGACACTGTCACGGAGCCGAGGCCCACTGTGGAGCTGGAATGTCGGGATCGTCTGGGGAGGGCCAAGGAGGCTGACAGGGTAACTGACAGGTGCCTCAAAATGTCACCCAAAGCCCCCGCATGGAAAAGCATGTCACGCTGTGGAAGAAGCAGAGAGACCACTGGGAGGGAGGTGGGAGCCGGCCCCCAGGACCCTGAGCCAGCCAAGGGATGAGGTGGTCCCTGCTGGCGAGCATCTGGTCCCTGACCCTGGCGGCCAGAGGGCACAGCCAGCACAGAGTCCTTACCCTCTGCCCACTCCCACATGGAGAATTCTGTTCCCCTGGAACCTCCCTCATGAATATTTTGCACAGAAATGAGAAGGCAAATTCCGGGCTCCGGACAGAGGGTCACAGATTTCAGAAAGTCATCTTTAGAAAACACTGGTTTCTATTTTCACCAAATCCCTGGGAGATGAGTTACGAAAGCCTGAGGCCTGGGAAAAGCTGAAGAACAAAACTAGTGGGGGACGTGGGAGGAGGTAGGGGGAACTAGAGGCATGGAGGGCCTGGGGATGTGGGGGGTGCTTCCATTGAGTGCAGGAAGCGGGTGTCTAGAGTGGGTAAGCTAAGGGTCTTGCGGGGACACCTGAGCTAGAGTTGGACAAGTGCTTTTTTTTTTTTAATTACCTACTCGAAACATAAAACTTGATGTATCCTTCTGTACCAAAAAACTTACTTTGAGCCAATGCCGGGAAGAAAACACCATACAATGAGGGCTGGAGAGTCATGCGGCTTGGATGATAATATTACTACTAAATAGCAATGTTAATCACTATAATCGTTAGTAACATAAACAATAATCATTACTAAACCTTGATAATTCACATCATTAATTAATGAGTAACTAGTAATTAAAGTGACAGCCGCTCCACGTGCTCCACAGTCAGTCCTCGCAACCCTGTGAGGTAGGTACGGATTTTCTCTCCTGAGTTGGGTGTAGAGATGCCCCCCATGAACCCTTGCTTACATTCGCCCGTCTGTCCATCCATTCATTTGTCCTATGAAGCCACAGTGACAGATTCACAAGCAAATACAGCACTTACATAACCAAATGCCAGGCCTGCCCAAACAAGCCATGGAGTTGAGGAGCGAGCAGATACCACAGCCGGATGAATTTCAGGATCAGGCGACCTGGGCTCAAAGCCCAAGCTCATGTGCCACCTGTGCGACCTTGAGCAAGCTGCGTGGTTTTACTGGACTCCCGTCAACCATACCCCACATGGCCATTCCCAGCATAAGGAGCCGTGACACCAGGCAAGTAGCACAAGCCCTGGCGCGCAGAGAGCAGGCCGTTGTGGCAGCTGTCGTCACTGCAGACTAGGGGCATCTGTCGCAACAAGAATGAAAGCGAGCAGAGCAGAGTATTAAAGAGTGTAGCCTTAAGTGTTGGGGTCACACATAACTTTTATTTTCTTAGAGATGATGTCCAGAACCACCTGGATTTTCTACTAAAATAGAGTTTCTACCGGAGAAAACGAAGTGAGTTATTATTTTTTTAAAACGGAAGTTCATCATGTCTGACAATCCTTACCTCTGCTGGTTGGGCCAGAGAGGGTCCAGTCAAGGACTGTGTGAGTCGGCGGATAGCCCTTCCAGGCCCCCAGAGAAAACCAACACATGCATGTTGCCAGCATCTCAAGTGAAAAATCTCTCTTTTCATGACTCCCTGAAACCTGCCCTAGTAAACCCTGTGGGGTCTGCTGGGGAAGCTTGAAGGTCAAGGCCAAAAACCCATGTAAAGAGAGAGCCTGGCTTTGACTGGCACCTGGTGGGCCTACCTAAGACAGGCAGCTGACTGGAGGCCACGCAGGAGCGGATGGCTGGTCAGTGAGGACAGCTCTGCCGGCCAGCCTACGATAGTACCCAGCCCAGGAGGTGCGGGCACCCCAACTTCTGACCACCTGGCTCCTCCTTAAAAATGTCCCAAAGCACCCAGTGAACACACAGGTCAAGCTTGCTGCCCTGATTATGAAAACAGCAGAATGCTCAAATCACTTTGTCTCTATATCTTTTATGAGCCTCGAATCGTCTCCTCCCCGTTAGTGCAAAGATCCTTATTACAGCTATAAATTGAATTAAAAACTCACATTTAATATTTAGTTATGGTGCGGTTAACAGCTTTATGGGCCAGGCCGCTGCCTTCCTATTTGCTTACAATGTTGTCCTTTATGTTTGCCAAAACCAGGCTGCTTGAATGACGGGGTGGATGCCAAGTTATTAACAATTATTACCTTTTACAGTCATTTTTGGCCCCAGCATGCTTTTTTGGTGGTCTCATAATTTCAAAACAGGGACCTTTGAAATCGTACCCTGAGACCAAACAGGCCTGCGGAGGGCACTTCCTCCCTCCTGGCTGAGTCCAGCCCATTTCCCATTGTGAAATGTTTTTCCACCCCACATGTGCCCAGCATGAGCCCAAGCTCTGGGCCTGTGGTACAAACCATACTCCCAGTGAAAAGGAGCCCTCTGTGAGGCGGGGGCCCCTCCAAGGGTGCCCGCAGCGCAGCACACATCACGCGGCTCGCTGGGACAGAGGGCGGCATCAGGGCCGAGAGGGACAGACTCCAGCAGTGACGTGGGCGGCCTTCACTGTTGTCACCCAGGCCATGAGCTGAGGGTATGCAGAGGCCCCACACAAAACCACCAGCCCCGTGACCCCACTGCCAGTAGGCCCCTCTCAGAGCTTCTCTGAGGCTTTCAAGTCTGGCCCGGATCGTTAACTGCATAATTATATCCCACGCATGCATGATCCGGACATGGGGTAGGGTGTGTGTGTGCGCAGGTGTGTGTGTGTGTATGTGACTGTATGTGAGCGTGTGTGTGTGTGTGTGTGTGTGTGTGTGTGTGTGAAAGAGAGAGAGAGAGAGAGACAGAGAGAGAGACAGAGACAGACAGAGGACACTGAGATATCTTATGACCTCCTGGTTCTCAAAATAATTTTTATGAAATATATCTTCCTTAATGTCCTGCTTGCTTTTTAAAAAAGTATGTGTGTGTGTATTTTTTTTTCTGGAATTCGACCGTGGTCATGGTTGTACAACACTATGAATCTATTAAAAAAGCACTAAATTATACACTTTAGACAGGTAAATTTTATGGTAGATGAATTTTATCTCAATAAAGCTGTTTAAAAAATAAAACATCTCCTACTGCACCCCACACATCTCCAGCCCCTGCCACAGCCTCCCCTGTTCCAATGCCTGGGTGGCCGTCACCCTCCCTCACACACATCTGATTCCCAAGAGATGACCCAAAGTGTGGCAGGTTTCTGCAGAGTGATGTGAGCTGGGTACTCATTCTATCTCAACCTGGCTGGGTCCCCCGTGCAGCTGCCACTCTGCAACAAGATTTGCTTTCATTGGGTACCAGACTCAATGAGCCTGTGGAACAAAGGCCAATGCCACCAGACTCCAACACAGCAGCATGAATGCAGGCAGTAGGGCTGTGTTTGGAAAGTAGGCATGTGGGTGGCTTTCAACTCTGATGTAAAGGACTAGCCAGTCTCTTTCATCTGTGGTGACCCAGACTCTAAATGGCCATACTGAGAAACGTCAACCACATGCTAGAGACGAAATCCTAAAAAAAAGGGCTGTGGCCGATTGAAGATGGACAGGTTTTGCTCCTCCCACCACTATGAGGCCGTCTAATTCCCCTCCTCCTGAATCAAGGCCAGCCCTAGGGACTTGGTTGGCCAATGGGATGCGTCAGGGTGACAGGTTAGGATGCCCAAGGCTAGAGCCTAAGAAGCCTTCTGCTTCTATGTTGTCTCTTGGAGCACCCACTCCAGAAGCCCCGAGCTGATGTGACTGCACAGACACTGCCATTCAGGAAAGGCCATCTGGAGGTGACAGTTCTAACTGAGCCAGCTTCCAGCCACCCCCGCCAAGGTGCCTGCCATGTGAGCACAGCCACCTTGCACCACAGAACAGCCCATCCACTAGCTGAATATCAGCGAGTGACAAGCTGAGCCCTGCCCAATTCCTGACCTTTATTTTGGCAAGATAAAATAAAATGTTCTCATCTTAATTTCTGCTACCCAAATTTCTGGCACTGTGTAATACTGAACTGGACGCTCTCCATGAGGGTGATGCTGCTGCCTAGAGGGTGTGTGGAAACTAGGGGCATATTTGATTGAAACACTGACGGGGTGATACTGGCATTTATAGGAGGAGGGGTGCAGTCAAGGGATGGCTGGCATCCTGCAATGGTCAAGAGAGCTTCGCTCAACCACGAATTACCCACATCCTGCGTGACTTTTGACACTGACAGAGATGAAGGTTCATTTTATAATTATCGGAGCCTGGAACATGACTCTTTTCTATATACAGATATAAAGCATTTTGAAATAATTTTAACATACCCTGAATTTTCCAACTACCATGTAAATCAAAGGAAGACTACAATTTGCTTGGCTCGAAACCTCATGGAAAATTGTTCAGCAAACACAGTGAACGCTGGCAAGCATTCATGGTGTCCGAGCCATCCACACCGCTCTCAAGAGCGCTCCTTCCGAGGCTGCCGCCCTCCCGGCGAGTTTGAGTCTATAAGCAAAGATACTTAGTCTTTATTTCAAAATCTCAAATATGAAAAGAAGCGCTTGACAACATGCCATGGAGAAGTATCTCCTTTAAAACCCAGATTCATTTATAAGGGTAGAGAAACATTTCACTACATGGTCAAGACTGCTAGTACAGGCGAGCCTGAGCACTCGCACATTGAAACATATTTTAAATAAATAACTTCCCTATATTGCTCCTTTATGTAAGAATAACGGCACTGTTTTTGAAATTGTGTTTGTAAGTAGGCTATATCACGTGAATTCCATCAGGATAAGACAGGAGGCATTGTGAAATCGTTGTTATAAAAACGAGGCGCTAGGTGTGACAAGGTTGAAAACCATTGTGCCACGTGAACTCGGGTTCCTGGTGCCATCCAGGAAGGGTGGGAGTTTCCTGAAAGATTCCAAAGACCCTGTCGACGCTGTGATCCTTTTTGCTTACTCCCCCTAGCAAAGGATTGTAATATCGTCCTAGCAGGACGATATTAAGAGATCATTAGGAGAGAGAGAATAGTACTTAGCTGGATATTGAGAACAAGCAAAATGAACAAAGATCTTTATGCACAGGTCAATATTAGTTGGCAAAACGTGTCTTTGACTCTCAAGAGCAGACCCGGGCTGTAATCCCTGTTGCGTAACTCCTATGTGACCCAAGGCAAGTCAGGCCCCCTCTCTGAGCTTCTTTCTTGTCTGTAAAATGAAGGAATTGAGTACGGCGATTGAAAAGAGTCCCTCTGCTTGGGGAGTCCCTGGAAGATGGCCTGTCTGCCATGACCTTCTCCAGTCAACAACTGGTCCTTCCATCCAGGGACCAGGAGGGGAAAGAATCCTCAGAATCATAAAGCACCATTTCAAACTGACCAATATTAAAGACAGAAAAGAAAAAATCCCACAACATATTAATGGTTCAGAGCACGCATAGCAAGATCATTTCTGGAGAGGAAAAGAAAGAAACAAAAAATAGGGGCTTTTCAGCCTGTGAATAAAAAGTGTCCTTTAACAGGCGATAATTATGTACAGGAAGGCAATTAAAGTTTTAATAATTTAATTACCTTCCTGCAAACCCATCAAGGTAAAATATGGAGTGAAAACATTTTTGAGGGCCAGCAGCCATGAGGAGCGGATCAAAGGCCCCTGAGATAGCTCAGCTCTGAGGCAGTTGACACATTAATTTTTACGGGCTGACCGCCGTTATTAATAGAAGAAACTAGATGGAAGTATTTTTCCACGGTGGGGGGGACCACATCATCATTTGATGCCTGATGTTACAGCAAACATAGTTTTGGCTTCTCCCTGGAAATAAATCTTGTTTTCTTTGACCTTCGTTTGCTTGAGGCAGGGCCAACTTTCAAGACTGGACTTCATAGAGAGGGCTCCCCGCTCAGGGCTGCCATGTCGGAACATCAACAAGAAACCGTGAAAGGAGATCAAAGGGGGTCCGGTCAGAAACCACAGAACAGGGCTGGCACAGCCAGGCACAGTGGGGCGAGCGCATCTCAAAGCCGGCCTGAGAGCCCCCCCCAGCCTCAGAGTTCTCACCTACCAAGGGCCAGCTGCACTGCTCCTTACAAACATCTTTAAACCCACCCCCTACTTTGTTGTTGCTGCTGTTTTTATTGTTGTAAAATACACATGACATAAAATTCACCATTTTAACCATGTGAAAGTGTAGAGTTCAGATGATTTAAGTACATTCATGATGTTACACAACCATCACCTCTATCTAGTTCCCAAGCTTTTTCCCTCCCCACAAGGAAACCCATCCCCATCAGCAGTGCCCCCCACTGCCCTGCCCCAGTCCGGACAACCACGAATCTGCTTTCGGTCTCTGTGGATTTGCCTGTCCTGGACACATCCTATAAATGGAATCCTACGCTATGTGGCCCTTTGTGACTGGCTTCTTTCACCCATTATTTTTTATGCTTATTTTTATTTTTTTAACATCTTTATTGGGGTATAATTGCTTTACAATGATGTGTTAGTTTCTGCTGTATAACAAAGAGAATCAGATATACATATATCCCTATATCTCCTCCCTCTTGTGTCTCCCTCCCACCCTCCCTACCCCACCCCTCCAGGTGGTCACAAAGCACTGAGCTGATCTCCCTGTGCTATGTGGCTGCTTCCCACTAGCTAGCTATTTTACATTTGGTAGTATATATAAGTCCATGCCACTCTCTCACTTCACCCCAGCTCACCCATTACTTTTTAAAGGAAGCTTTGTATTATTATCTGTAATAGAAGACCTGTATCACTTGCCATAAATGAAAAATGACCATAAAAAGTAATACACTGAAAACTAGCTCATGTCACCAAGTTGCTGTAGGACACGGCACAATCCCCCAGAGGGTCCACAACAAGGAATCATTTTACATCAGTATGTACACTTCTGCTCCATTCTACTTCAAAGCCACATAACAGTCTTTGTAGGACTAAACTGTATACTAATACACTTTCTATTGATAGATATTCATGATGTTTCCATTTTGTATCACAACAATGCTGAAACTGATATCTTTGTAATCATTCCGTGTGGGAATAATCTTGATATAAATTTCTGGAATGCCTGGATCAAAGGATATGTGCATTTTACATTTCAGTTTGTGTCTCCAAGTGTTTTCTTTAGAGGTGGTCTCAATGCTTCCTCTCAGCATCAATGTATGAATACGCCCGTTTCTGCACCTAACCACCAATATGATGAGCTCCAGTCTCTAGATCTTGGCCAATCTGATAGGTGAAAAATGCATACACCTCATTGTGGTTTTAATTTGCATTGAGATGAGTATTCCTACCTCCATTTTATAGATGAGAAAATAGACTCACAGAGGTTAAGGAACTCGCCCAAGGTTACACAGCGAGTAAGTGCAAAACCAGGATTTGGACCCAGGTCCACCAGAATCCAATTCCTGGGCTTGTCCCCCTACTTTCCTGCTGCTTCTCATGGCACGTGATGGATTCTGCCACTTGTGGGTGTGGCTTGTTCCACAAATGGAGGGGAAGCTCCTGGTTGGCAGGTTCTATATTCTTTCCACAAGCCCCACTGCACCTGACTCGACACGTAGGATATGAGCACCCCATAGACACTGCTGGTGGAACCACTGGATTGGATTACCACACCTGCATACCTACAGTGCAGCCCAGCACTGAGGAGACCACAAAAGGAAAGGACAAACTATGGGGACAAACAGCCAGAGTCGTCATCACGGGAACCTCTGTGACCTTATAGTTTCTGCCATTTCCCCAAGCTGTGGTCACAGGGAGGTCACACCTGGGCTGAAGGATGATTTATGCCAATGCTCACAGGCACTTCCGGGGAAGGGACAGCTGGGGATGAAGGTGTTAATGCCTAAATATATAGAATCGGGAAAAATAACCAGGACCATCTTCCACCAACTTACATGCTTGGGGCTGGTGGGTTTCATGGGTTCTGGCAAAAATGAGAGTGAATTTTTTTCAGGGTGTCAGGGGTTTATTAGAACTTATTGTAAGTACTAATAGAGCCCCAATGATCAGAGAGCCCAAAAGACCAACTGAGTGGACTTCCCACAGTCCTAAGGAAATAAACTAGGGCAGCGGGAGCCAGTCTCATGCATTTGAAGGGCTCCTCACAGCCTTCTTCAGTTCAAACCCGTTTCCATTTTGTGCTTCACAGCAACTTTCTGAGGCTGGTGCTGTGGTTCCATTTCACAGATAAGAAAATGGAGTTTCAGAGTGACAACATAGCTTGCTTGAGATCCTACAGCTGGCACTGCCAGATCCAGAAGTGGCTTTGATTGCATTCAATACCAAACAAGTATTCCCAAAAGGCCCCCTTCCCAACACCCTCTCTGGGAGCCAGGGGTCCCCCAGGCCTTGTTCTTTCGGGGACAGCCCCAGGTCCTGACCTTGCCGCTTCTGCTAAAGAGAACATCTCCCACGTCCTGGAATGCAGCTTGGCAGCAGGGGGGTCGGAGGCTGCCGGGACCTCTCTCAGCACCCCTGCTCCCCTCCCAGCACTGAGGTCTGACCTAATCACGGGCCGGGCAGCTGCGGGTGGCTGGGTGGGAGGGACTGCACACCTCACCCTCCCCTCCTGGGCTCAGCAGGTACCGGGTGTGGGCCTGACAGCACGGATTCCGAGAGAAGCTCCATCAGCCCCAGCCCTGACCCGAAGCCCAGCTGGGCGGGTCTGGGATGAGGGACTACAGCACCACGCCTGGGCCCCACAAGGTCATGGATGTCTGGGCCGGGCTCTAACCATCCCCTTTACAGCTTGCAAGGGCAAGCTGGGGTCTGAGTCTATATCTACAAGGCAGGGATGGGATGAGGTGACCAGGGAGAGCACCACCCTTCCTCTGGGTCCCTCCGACAAGATGGAGGGTCCACGAGAGCCACCAGTAGGAGGCGGGCCCATGAGCTAAGCAAAATACACCAAGTCCGGGGTGCCCTTAGCGGCCAAGCGCCTCTTCTCCCCTTTCTTCCAACCCACAACCCTTCCTCAGGGAATGGCCCCTCCCAGACAGGTGATGGCGTTGCCAATTACAGGACTCTGCCCACCAGCCATCGTGATGGATGAGGGACGGGCACGTGATGAAGCAATCATGTATCCCCTGGGGTTTCTCCATGGGGTCTGCCCAAGAGTGTTCTGTGGTAACAAGGCTGCAGTCACACATTGTCCTGGGAAAATAAACCCCAGAAGCAGAAATGGGAGTGGGAGACAGTCCTGAAGCAGCTGGCATCTCCCACCTGCCCCTCCCAGGACCCAACAAATTCCCCTTGTTTTGCCTTTGCTGTCTCAGAACGAATTCTTACAGCTCATGTATCCAGAGCACGTGCAATGCGGGGGGTGGGGGTGGGGGGCGGTGCACTGTTCTGAGTGCCATGCTTGGATTAACTCATTCCGTCCCACCGGAGCCCTCCAGTGAGGAAAGGAGACATGCAGGTCAACAGCTCACAAGGCACAAAATCAACAGCGTGGGAGAGTCTGGATCTGAACCCAGGCCTGTGAGCTACCCTGGCATTCAGCAGAGCTTCACAGGTGGGCATCACTACCGCCAACCAATAACCAGAACTGCCTTAAGGTCAAGTGTGGCCACAGGACCTGTGTCGGCCAAGAAAAGGGGAGTGAAAGTGGCACTGCCCCTCCTGGGCAGAGGCGTTCCACCCTTGCAACTCTTCTGCCCTCCCTCACCCAGCCTTGACATCATCATGGACACACGTACTGATCTGGAGGTGCCTCTAGATCCAGGCAGCCTGGACGTTAAGCAAATTCACAGAGGGCAGCTGTCCTGGGAGCCACCTCCACGCACAGTCAACTCTGTACCAGCAAGAAATCTACACTTGTCATCCTCAGTCACTGGCTGTTCAGGGCTGTTTCTCACTGCAGCAGAGTGTGGCCTATTCTGACCGCAGAGCGTTTGTCCAACTTGCAAACAAGAGGCCGCCCAAACTCTCAGGCCAGCACTAACTCCTGTATCTTCCCAACAAACTGACACGCCCCATTCTGTTCGTTTTTTGTTGATTAAATTGGTCTTGTAAAGGGAGGCTTCCTCCCCACCTCTCGGGTTAAAGCCCCCTCAGAGCTTGACAGCATCCCTGTGCTGTAGACCCCCTTCAGACCCAAATGAGAGATCCACTGGTTTGTGACCCCTCCAAGACCATTCGCAACAGATGTGACCGAGGGTGATGCACTGGCTTAGGATGAAGCCCAATTACACAGGCTCAACTACTACAGAGAATGGAGCCTTTGGAAGCCAAAGGGCGTTCAATTAGTGCATTTCTGCAGAAAATTACTTCTCAAAACCTTGAGGTGAAAATGACCAAAGGGGACAATAAGAAGGGGGGCTTGAAAATGATGAGATAGGGTTAAAATGCAGGTGCATTGACCGTGGGGGACTCACAAACACCACAGAGCACCCGATTTCAGCAAAGGGTAGTCCAGCCAGAAAAAGACGCACACACCTCTGAGCACACAGAGTGGTTCCTGGGAACCCTGAGCCTCATCCGTGGATCCATATTACTAAAAGTTCATTCTCAGGATCATTCTCAGCAATAACCCTCTCAGAGCCCCAGAGCAGCCCATCCAGCCCTCACAACATTAGAACTCATCTCTCTAAACCACTTTGTCCGTCAGTACAGGCTCACCTCAGAGATGCTGCAGGTTCAGGTCCAGGCAACCACAGTATAGAGCATATCACAATAAAGCGAGTCACACAAATTCTTTGGTTTCCCATGCATGTAAAAGATATGTATACACTATACTGTAGTCTATTAAGCGTGCAATAGCATTATGTCTTAAAAAATGTGGAAACCTTAATTAAAAAATACTTTATTGCTAAACAATGCTAAACATCCTCTGAGCCTTCAGCAAGACATAATTTTTTTGCAATGGTAACATCAAAGGTCATTGATCACTGTAACAAAATATGATAGCAGTGAGAAAGTTTGAAATATCGCAAGATTTACCAAAATGTGACACAGAGACATGAAGTGAACAAATGCTGTTGGAAAAATGGTGCCCACAGGCTTGCGTGATGCAGAGCTGCCACAAATCTTCAATTTGTAAAAATGCGTTATCCGCAAAGTACAATAAAGCGAAGCACAGCGAAATGAGGTCTGCCTCATTATTAAGCACGCACTGTGTGCCAGGCACTGCACTAAGCCCCAGGGACACAACAGCAAATGGAGACCCAGCCCTCAAAGAACCCACCATTTCATGGGGGAAGGGAGACAAAGGCAGGTCCACAAATAAGTAGGACGGGTCGATCAGCACTGTGGACATAACTGAAATGGCCCCCCACCACCTTCCGCATGCCTGGTGGTCCTTGAGCTGGAATAATCAGGGGGCTTCTCGGAGAAGGGGACTTTTGAGTTGCACATTGAATGAGAGAAGCACGCAGGATGATAACCAGAACCGAGATGGAGAGGAAGATCCTGATAGGAGCTACAGCCATGCATGGCTGAGGCTCTGCATCACCTGCCTTCCCTCAGGCCGGATCTGGGCTAAGACAGGCATGGGGAAGATGATGAGTGGCCACTAAGGGTTCAGCTGCCCAATCGGAGCCCCAGACACCAGTCTGACCTGTCACCTATTCACTGAGTGCTCTTGGTCAGGTCATCTCCCCTAACCTTGGCTCCCTCACCTGTAATGTAGAAAGAATGATAATATTTGCCACTTAGGCCTGTGCACTTTTGGACATTTATCCCAGAGAAATTCGAATAGGTTCAAGTACAAGTCTTTCCACTCATGTTCACAGCAGCTTTATTTGCAACAGCCAAAAGGTAGAACCAGCCCAGGCATCCTCAAACAGGTGTATGGACAAACTGTGGTACGCCCTCACCATGGAATACCACTCAGCAAGAGAAAGGAATGAACAACACCTGGATGGACCTCCAGGGAATTTTTCTGGGTGAAAAAGAGCCAGTCCCAAGGTTATATCCTGAATGAGTACATATATATGACATTTTTGAAATGACAGAATTTTAGAAATAGAGAAAGGTTAGTGGTTGCCAGCGGGTAGAGAAGGGGTGGAGGATGGGGCAGGAAGGAGGTCGGCATGGTTATAAAAGGTCAACAGGAGGGGTCCTTGTGGTGATGAAGCTATTCAGTATCTTGTCCAGCTACAAAATTTGGACAGAACGTGCAGGGCAGCCATGCAAGGCCCGTGGATAGTAAAGAGCAGGCAGATTAAGAGAAAATCTCAAAATATCACCAAACTAGCAGAAAGTCTCCCATTTTTTTCTCCAATATCCCCTGTATGGGCTCACAGTGGCCTCAAACCTGGACACAGGTACCAGGCTCAGGGAGAGACAGAGAGACCAAGAGACAGGTCTGGGGGGAAAAACATAAGCCCTCCAGAAGGGGGAAGAGACACAGCAGGGAAATCTTGTTTCAATTTTTATTTTCTTCTGTTCTCTTGCACTCAGTCCTCAGACATTCCCGGGGCATAGGTAATGACAGCAGCCACAGCAGTGACCCATGGCCCCTACTTGAGAGGGAGCAGAACCTTCCTCACTGATCAGAAAAGCTGTGGTCCCGTCTCTGTCTCCCAATCTGGATGCGGGCACAGCTATCAACTGTGCGCAGTCAAGTCCCAGCTCTCTGAAGGGAGGACCCACAGCGAGTCCAGGGAACCAGAAATCACTAAGGAGCCCACAGAGTGGGAGGAGGCAAGGAAAGGGACCCTTTAAAGCTGTGCATGAGCTCCTGGGCTCACCCCTAAGCTGCATGCGCGTGCACGTGCCTGACCCTGAACAGCATACCTAAGACTTAGAACTGAACACAGAGCAAACCATCATCCAGATCCAAGACTGGCCACTGGGTGGTGCACACGCAGGGCAGCTCTGACCAGCATGGCAGAGCTTTTGGAAACCGACCTGCCGTCACGACCACAGCTGGCAGGAGGCTGGTGGGAACTTGCTGAACAGGTCAAATGCCCGATCAAACAAAACTAAAGTCCTCTGTGGCATTTAAACAAGACCTAGAGCCTCATAATATAATATTCAAAATGTCTGTAATACAAATGAAAGTGACTTAGCATTTGAAAAAACAGAAAAATCTCAACTTTTACCATCAAAGACAAGGACCAGACCCCCATACCTTGATGACGCAGATGTTAGAACAATCAGAAAGACTTAGAACTAGCTATTATAAAAATGCTCCAGGAAGTAAGGGCAAACACTCTTAAACTGAATGCAAGGATAGGAAGTCTCAGCAAAGAAAGGGATTATAAAGAAGCAGCAAATTGAAATTTTAGAACTCAAAAGTACAATAACCAAAATGTTAAAGCTCACCAGATGGGCTCAATAACAATATCGAGACAGCAGAGGAATGAATCATTGAGTATGAGGACAGATTATCAGAAATTATCCAATCTGAAAGACAAAAAAAAAAAAAAAAAGGAAAGGAAAAGAATTCTAAGAACAGAAAAAAACAAATGAACAGGAACTCATGGACCTGAACCAGAAGGTCTAACATTCATGTCCTAGGAATCCCAGAAGGAAAGGAGAAAGAAAAAATGCAGTGCAGAAAAATATCTAAGAAAATAATAGCTGAAAACTTCTCAAATTTATCAAAAAGTGAAACCTACAGATTCAAGAAGGTCAGTGAATCCCCAAAAGGAGACACTCAAAGAAACCCATGCCTAGATACATTATCATCAAAATAATCAAAGCAGAAGACAAAGAAAAATATCTTGAATGCAGCCAGAGAAAAACAACACATTACTTATAGGAAAACAATGAAGCAAAACCCAACAGAACTAAAAGGAGAAGCAAATCCACAACTACAGTTAGTTCAACACTCATCTCTTTGTTCAAGGAAACAAACAGACGAAATCAGCAAGGATATGGATGAACTGACAACACCATCAAGCAATTGGATCTAATTTATAAAACACCACCAATAGCAAAATGCACGTTTTTTTTCCAGTGCACACAGAACACAAAGATCAACAACCACTTCCTGGGTCATAAAACAAACCTTAACAAATTTACAAGAACTGAAACCATACAAAGTATGTTTTCTGATAATAATGAAATTAAACTAGAAATCGATTACAGAATGATAACAGGATATCCAAAAACTTGAAAACTAAAACATATCTAAATAATTGGTAAGTCAAAGAGTTCTCAAGGAAAATTAGAAAATATTTTTAATTGAATGAGAATGAAACTACGATGTAACAAAACTTGCAGAATCCAGCTAAAGCAGTGCTGAGAGAGAAATTTTTATCATTAAATGCTTATTTTAAGAAAGAAGAAAGGGCTTAACCCAATGATCTAAGTTTCCATCATTAGAAACTAGAAGAGCAAAATAAACCAAAGTAAGCAGAAAAAATGTGTAATAAAGAATAGAAATAAGTGAAACTGAAAAGAGAAAAGTAATAGGGAAAAATCAGTGAAATGAAAAACTGGTTTTTCAAAATAATAAAATTGATAAAACTCTAGCAAGAATGACAAATAAAAAAAAGAAGACACAAGCTACTAATACCAGGAACACAAGAAAGCATATCATTACAGACCCTCAAACATCAACAGTGCAATAAAGGAATACCATATGCCAATACATCTGACAATTCAGATTAAATGGGAAAATTCCACAAAAACTAGAAACTAACAAAATTCACCCAAGATGAAATAGATAATATGAATAGTTTGATAACCATTTTTAAAAATTGAATTCATAGTTTAAGATCTTTTAAAAACGAAGTTTCCAGGTCCAGGTAGTTAAACTGATGAATTCTACCAAACATTTAAAGAAGAAATAACACCATTCTGTACAATTTCTTCCAGAAAAGAGGAAAGGAGGAAATGCTTACCAGTTAATTTTATGAGGCTGGTACCTGATACCAAAACCAAAACCCTGATACCAAAACCAAAGATAGTACAAGCTAAAATATTTTAAAAGCTACAGACCAATATCTTTCATGAACATAAGCACAAAAATCCTTAACAAAATACTAGAAAATTGAATCTATCAGTATATAGAAGGAATAATACACCACAACCTAGTATAGTTTACCCCAGGAATGCAAGGCTAGTTCACTATCCAAAACTTAATCAGTGTAATCTACCATATTAACAGTCTGAAGAAAATCCATATGATCATGTGAATTGATACAGACAAATCATTTGACAAAATTCAATATCCACCAATGATTTTTTTAAAACTCTCTAAAAACTAGAAATACAAGAGAACTTCCTCAATCTAATAAAGGGAATCTACCAAAAAAGAAAAAAATTCCTACAGTCAGTATCATACTTATGATGATGAAAGACTTTTCTCCTAAGATTGGGAATTAGGCAAGAATATCTATTCTCAACACTCATGTTGAACATCATCCTGGAAGTCTCAGCCAGTGCAATAAGACAAGACAAAGCAATAAAAGATACACAAATCGGGTGGAGAAAAAGGAACCCTCCTACACTGCTGGTGGGAATGTAAATTGGTACAGCCACTATGGAGAACAGTATGGAGGTTCCTTAAAAAACTAAAAATAGAGTTACCGTATGATCCAGTAATCCCACTCCTGGGCATATATCCAAAGAAAACTATAATTCAAAAAGATATATGCACCCCAGTATTCATTGCAGTGCTATCTGCAATAGCCAAGACATGGAAGCAACCTAAATGTCCACAGACAGATGAATGGATAAAGAATATGTTTTATATATACACAATGGAATATTACTCAGCCATAAAAAAGAATGAAATAATGCCATTTGCAGCAACATGGAGGGACCTAGAGATTATCATACTAGTGAAGTAAGTCAGACAGAGAAAGACAAATACCATATGGTACCACTTATATGTGGAATCTAACAAAATGATACAAGTGAACTTATTTACAAAACAGAAATAGACCCAAAGACATAGAAAACAAACTTATGGTTACCAAAGGGGAAAAGGGGGGTAATAAATTAGGAATTTGGGATTAACACACTACTATATATAAGACAGATAACCAACAAGCACCTACCGTATAGCACAGGGAACTATACTCAATATTTTGTAATAACCTATAGGGGAAAATAATCTGAAAAATAATATATATATATATATATATACATATAAAACTGAATCACTTTTCTGTACACCTTAAACTAACACAACATAAATCAACTTTACTTCAATTTTAAAAAAGGCATACAGGGACTTCCCTGGTGGCACCATGGTTAAGACGCCACGCTCCCAATGCAGGGAGCCCAGGTTCGATCCCTGGTCAGGGAACTAGATCCCACATGCATGCCACAACTCAGAGCTCACATGCCACAACTAAGGAGCCCTCCTGCCACAACTAAGACCCAGTGTAACCAAATTAATTAGTTAAATTTTTTTAAAAATGGCATACAAATAAGAAAGAAAGAAAACTCTCCCTATTCACAGGATGGCTAAAATAAAAAGTCTAACCACACCAAGTACTGGCAAGAATATGGAGAAACTGGAACTCTCCTACACTGCTGGTGGGAATGTAAAATGATGCAACCACTCTGGAAAACAATCTGGCAGTTTCTCAAAAATGTAAACATTCATCTACGATATGATCCAACAATACCGCTCCTAGGTATTTTCCTGAGAGAAAGGAAAACACGTGTCCACACAAAGACATATACACAAATGTTAACAGGAGCTTTATTGGTAATAGCCCCCAGCTGGAAACAACATAAATATTCATCAGTAGATGAAAGGAAAAACTATGATAAATTCATACATTGGAATATTAATCAATGATAAAAAGAAAGAATTACTGATGCATGCTACAACATGCACCAATCTTGAAATAATCATGCTGAGTGAAGCAAGCCAGTCAAAAAACAAACACATTAGTATAAATCTAGGAAATTCATATTGCCATTGACAGAAAGTGGATCAGGAGTTGCCTGAGAATGAGGTAAGGGGAGGGTGAGAGGAATCACAAAGGACACTAGGAAACTTTGGGGGAGAGGGAGTACCAACGACATTTTCATTATTTTGATTTTGGTAAAGGTTTCATAGTTGGATATGTATGTCAAAACATCAGATTCTATTATTTAAATGTATACAGTTCCCTGTATGTCAATTATACTCAAAGATTTTTTTTTTTAACTCAACAGGCAGAAAACAAACAACCCAATTAAAAATGAACAAAAGGCTGTAACTGATACTTAGCCAAAGAGGGTACAGGGATAACAAATAAACACATGACAAGAAGTCTAACATCATTAGCCATCAGGGAAATGCAAATCAAGATCACGATGAGATACCACTACACACTCACTAAAACAGTTAAAACTAAAAATACTCACAATGCCGAGTGCTGGTGAAGATGCACAGAGGTGGGAACTCTCATCCTTTGCTGGTGGAAATGTACAGTGATGGAGCCACTCTGGAAAACAGTTTGGCAGTTACTTAAAAACGTAAACATTCACCTACCATATGACCCAGCCATCTCACGCCTGGTATTTACCCAAGAGAAATAAAGACATGTTTACACAAAAACCTGTACACAAATGTTAACAGCAGCTTCGTTCATAATCGCCAAAATCTGGAAACAATCCAGAGGTCCTTCAACTGGCGAACGATAAACAAATCACAGTCCATCCAAACCATGGAATACCACTCAGAAAGAAAAAAGAGGAGCCGTTGATACATGCAACGGCTTGGCTGGATCTCAAAGGCATTGTGCTGAGTGAAAGAAGCCAGGCTCTAAGATTCCATTCTCTATGAGTCCACTGATATGACACTCTGGAGAGGACAAAACTATCGTGATGGGGACTGACCAGGAGTTTCCAGGGGCTGGTGATGAGGGGAGGGTGTGACTGCGCAGGGGTACATGAAGGAGATTTTTGGAGTGGTGCAGCTGCCCTGTATCTTGATTGCGATGATGATGACACAAACCTATACATGCGTTAATACTCATAGGACCATACAACAAAGAGAAAGTCAATTTTAGCGTATGTTCACTTAAAAAAATAAAAAGGTAGGAAGGAGTGATGGGTGTTAGAGCTCTGTGGTCCCCTACCCTAGACCCTGTGTTAATGAAGAAAAACATCTCCCAAACCATGTGACTCCAATCAGAGCAGTAGGACCCTGGCTCTGCATCGGTTGGTGTCCAGGGAAGGGGGACAGATCCTCCCCGTGCGAAATGGAGAAAATTCACATTTGTTGGAAATCGCATAACCATGATTCTCCCACTCAGCCCATTTAGTCCTGAACCTAGAATGAGGTAATTATGCAGCCCAAGGAATCTTAACAGCATGGAGGAGAAACCCAAGCAAAGCCAGTGAGGGGGAAGTTCTACCAGAAACAGGAAATTTGAGCCTGACCAGAGGTCTCAGGGCTTCGCTCCCTCCCGCGGTTGTGAGTTCTCAGCCAGGGCACTGTTAACCCTAAGGCGGCTCCGAGACTCCAAGTCTGCAGCAAACGTGCTTCTAAGGCAGACTTCGGAGTAAATCCCCACACATCGCTTGTCCTCAGCCGCCACAGTGGTGAGATGGGTCTCGATGTACAGACTGACCACACGCACTGCAGGACATTTGTATTCCTGGCCCCTCCCCATCACTGTCAGAGCCAAAAGTTCCATCCCCGTGTTTGTCCAAACAACCCTTGGGCGGTGCCTCTGCTTGAGTGGCCGGAAAAAGAAAGGGATGTTGAGTTGGAAAAAACTGCTCTCTTCACCCTGATTGGAAGAGTGTCCCTAGGGCCCAGGGGACAACACAATTTCACGCAACGAGATGAAAAATCTTAATGTACAAACACCCTCAGTAGTTTTAGTCCCCTGTCTGTGAGAAAGGATGCCAGTTCTGACCACATAACCCCTCCCTTCCTCAGTACCCTTTGAGGAGTGGTCTGTGACCCTCAGACTGAACCGCATGAAGGTTAAAGCCTTCAGCAGGGCTACATCTGGACCACAGAACTTGTGGTTCAGACCATCAGCAAGGCAGCCTGAGGTCAAATAGAATGCCCTGGATTTGGAAACAGAAAACCTAAGTCCAAGCCTGGACCTCACTGCCTCACCTCTCTGAGCCTCAGTGTCCTCATCTGTAAAATGGGGATAACAGGACAAGCTCTTTCCCACGTCACAGTGCTTCACACATTCTGTTCCCTCTTTCTGTGGATGCTCTTCTCAGGCTCTCACAGCTGTTTCCTTCCTGTCCCAGAAGTTTTCTTGCAAAATGCCACCTCCTCAGAGGCACTTTCTCATCCAAAGTAAACTCCCACCCCAGTCACGTTGTATCACAGTGTCCTGTTGAATTCTACCAGGCATTTGTCACTACTTGGATCGTCTCTGTCCTCTCTAGGCCGTCGTTCTCTTCCAGACGAGAATGCAAGCACCAGGGAAGCAGAATCCTGGTCGTCTCACCTCCCCTCTATACACCAGGACCCAATACACAGCACACGCACACTGCATTTTGGTTGGATGAGTGATGATTCCCCAACTTCCAGGGTCGCTTCAGGGTCAGGGGAGCCTGGGCAAGCAAGTACTCTGCACCTCAGAGTTGGTGGGTCTCACTAAGTAGACCTCTGAGACACCCACTCACATGCTCCCTAGGAAACCAAGAGCAGGAGTTTGGTGTAAAAAGCCTCAAATCATAAGATTCGGAATGCTGCGTTTCACCAGCTTGCCAGAGTACAATTTTGCTAGGAAATAAAAATACATAATATTGCCACAAAATTCAGAACCAGTAAGAGTCCCAGTTTACTAGCCAGACCAGATGCATCTCTCCCTCTGTGTCAGTTATGTTCACCAAACATTCAGGAATCGACTTACAACATTCTTTCAAAGCAGGAACCCAGCCGAGGACTCCACACTGGAACTTAAATTACATTTGGACACTAAGCTTAGCACCTAAAATAAAACTGAACTTCTCCATGGTGTCTCAACACCCCACCCTCCCAAGACTGATCCATCAGCTGACATTTAAGTTAGGAGAGCAGGGTCTGCACTTTGTAGCAGTCAGACCCCAGGGGCATCACCCACCCTCGCAGTGCCTCAAATTTCCTCATCAGTGAAATGGGGATAATACTCACTACATAAATAGATAAATGAACACCAATCCTTACAACAGCATTAGCCCATGGTAGGCACTCAATAAACATTCCTTGTGATCAGTATTCCTCACTGGGAGGCTTTGAGCAAGCCATTTCACTTTTTGAGCCTCATTTTCTAGTCTGCAAAGTGGGTACAGAAATCCTTTCCTGCTTGCAAGGCTGCTGAGACAGTCAAATTAGATCACTTCCAAGAATGTGCTAGTTCCCCAGGGTTGCGTGGTCTCCCCTTGCTGACTGAGGGGAATTAGAGAGAGGCTAACGAGGTTTTAAAAGCATTTCTTCTCTAAGCAAAACCTGTGGGGATGAAAATCCTTTCCTGACCTTTTAATCAGAGCTATGAACCAAGTGCTAGGGGAAAAGGGGGAGGGAGTGGGAATATGTGCTATGATAGTCATTGGCATGGGGGTACCAGGACAGCAAGATGGAGTGGTGGCTAGAGGTGCAGGCTCCAGGCCAGCTGCTGTAGGAGGGAGGAAAAGGGCAGTGGGGCTGGAGATCTAGAGGGTCTAGCTGCACAGCACCACAGCTAGCCCCAGATGGCACCCCTGTGCAAATTTGCAAAAGATATCCCTTCCCCAAGATACGTTGCTGCCACTTTCTGCAAAACTGACACAATAAATATACAAATCTACAATGACTATTACGTGAGTGGTGCCTTGGATCGTGCAGTATACAACCTATACAACTGCACTTAACAGCCCGAGGAGCCCATGCACCCAGTAAGGCTTAAGGAAATCAGCTGAGCACAGATACGCGGATTGTAAACGGTTACAAAACAGAACATGGAAAAGAACCTCAGCAGATGTGGAGAAACAGGAACCTTTATACATTACTGGTGGGGATGTAAAATGACTCAGTCACTGTGGAAAACAGTTTGGCAGTCCCTCAGAAAGTTAAACATAGAAATACCACATAACCAGTAATTCACTCCTAGGTATATACCCAAAAAGAATTGAAACAAAAAGTTGTACACAAATGTTCATGGCAGCATTATTGACAGTAGCTAGAAGGTGGCAACAGCCCAAATGTCCATTAGCAGAATGGATACATAAAATGTGATTTATCCACACAATAGAATAGTAATCAGTCATAAAAAAGAATGACACATGCTACGATGTGGATTAGCCTCGAAAACATTATGCTGACAGAAGCCCATCACAAACAGCAGCATGATTCCATTATACGAACTGTCCAGAAGAGGTAAATCAAATCCACAGACATAGAAAGCAGACTAGTGATCGCCAGAGCCTGGGGAGAGGAGCAAACAGGGAGTGACTCTTAAAGGTACTGGGTCTCGGGCTTCCCTGGTGGCGCAGTGGTTGGGAGTCGGCCTGCCGATGTGGGGGACGCGGGTTCGTGCCCCGGTCCAGGAGGATCCCGCATGCGGCTGGGCCCGAGAGCCATGGCCGCTGGGCCTGCACGTCCGGGGCCTGTGCTCCGCAACGGGAGAGGCCTCAACAGTGAGAGGCCCGCGTACCGCAAAAAAAAAAAAAAGGTACTGGGTCTCCTTTTGGGGTGACAAAAGCGTTTCAGAACTAGATAGAGGTGATGACTGTACAACAGTGAATGTACAAAATTCCACTGAATTTAACACTTTAAGATGGTTAATTTTGTGTAATGTGAGCATCACCTCAATTTTCAAAATCCCTCAGCAGTTACATTTAGTAAAAGCCAACAAGGACAGAGAACGACACACGGACCAGGTGCCCACCCCTTATGCTAAAAGGACACATAATCCCTATCATGAACTTAGATCCCCTTGGGAAAGAGAAGAGAAGGGATGCAGAGGAAACGGACTCTCCAACATGAGAGTCTTAAACTCGGTGTGACCGAGTTCCTTGGAACCGGCACATTGGATCTTCCAGCACTCAGTAGAAATGGGATCTCAAGAGAGAAGTTTGATTATAGAGAAACAGGGAAAGGCACAGCTGTGCACACCAGATTCGAAAATGTGAAAGTCAAAATCTACACTCGGAGCAGAATCCTGTTATCATTCCCATCGCACGGACAAGCTCACCAAGACCTGGGGAAGCTAAACCACCTTGCCCAGGAGACACGGCTAATACCTAACAGGCGAACCCAGGCAGCCTAATCCTAGAGCCCCAGTCTGGACCCACTCCCTCTACCACCTCCCACATGAAAAGAGGTCATCAGGCTAAAAAGGCTGTCAGAGCAAAGGAGCAGAGGGTAAAAACAGAATGCATGCTTCTGGGAGCACGCAAAGCTTGATCTTGGAGATGATGATGGTGATGACGATGCTGACCGCGAGGACGATGGTGATGATGATGGCCATGTCGGGGGCGACGGTGATGACAGAGACTGGAAGAGTGTACACAGCACCGGATAGTTTTAGTGACTTACTCAGGAAAAATATTTAAAATCCTTTGTATGATTTCTGGCATACAGTAAAGCCCTCAGTGAGTGCCATCTATTGTGACTGCTGTTGTTATCATTATAAACTTCTGGTTTTAAATGACTTGTAAGCCATTTTAAGTAGATTTTTAAGCACCCCTCAACCTGTGACCTGTATTCATTAAGACTTGAGGCCCATCTCAAGCTGGCTCATGCCAATCAGGGGATTACCTGCTTCTCCTAACTAGAGAGTCTGTGCGCCAGTTAATATGGACGAGGCTCACACAGTGCTCCCAGGTCCTGGTCTCCCTCCTTCCCTCTGCTGTTTTCCTCTGCTCCGGGTTTCATTTTGGGTAGGTTCTCCCACAGGGATGGCAAGGAGCTTCAGGCAGCCTCACGTCCAAATCGTCACAGCTTGACAATCCCAGGGCAAACGGAGCGTCTCCTTTACAGTGTTCCAGCAGAACACTCCTGGAGGGCTCTCACTAGATACATTTGGGTCATACGACATCTCCGAATCAGTCACTGTGGTCAGAAAGGGTGGAAAGGGTGTTCTCACTGCTGAGCCCAGGTCCTATGCTCCTGCAGTCAAGTGGACCGGGGGTGGAGGGAAGGTGATTGATCCCTTGAAGGGGAACAAAGGGGAGATGGGTGCAGAGTGGGCAAAATCAGCAGATAGCCACTGCATGCCCAGGGCATTGGGAGGTCCAGGCGTGGACAGCTTGCTCCTTAGGGGAAGCATCCATTCAGCTGGCATCTACTGAGGGCTCGCATGCACCAAGCAAGTGGACCATTTCCTGCAGATCTGGAGAAGCTGGCCTCTTACCGGGGTCCACTGCAGCTGTGGACGAGAGAAGACACTGCCTCCCTGGCCCTTCCGTTACAAGAAAGGGTTAAGATCTTGGGGAGGAGCCTCCCCATTTGGGCAGCCCGATGGGAGGGAGGGAGCCCACCCACAGGCTTCCTGCAGGGGAGGGAAAGACTGGGTGGCCTGAGGCAAGGTATGCTGGGGTAGGCCTGCTTACTCAGAAAGCCCAGAGGCAGCAGATCCTGGGTCAGAGTTTAGCCCCGGAGAGCCAGGAAAGCCGCTGGGTTGAGTTCATTGTTCTTAACTGATATCATGATGCATCTCCTGGAGAAGAAGGAAATGATCTCCCAGGAATGCATGTAAAGATGGTCTACGGGGTGTTTCTGGGATTAGGCGGGCGACAGGAGCTGCAGGATTGAAAGTGGTGTGTGGGGGGGAGAGCGAATGAGTGTGTGAGCGCATGTGGTGTACAAGGAGGAGGAGGAGTGCAGGGACCTCCACTGTCTTAGCCACTAACCCCCTAAGCCAGTTAGGGTCACAGTGAACCTCCCCTGAGTGCTGGGCACAGAGCCAAGCGTCCTCTGCTGTCGGCAGCTGAGTGAGGCGAGGCACGGACTAACTCGGCTGCCGTTTCTCAGAGACACTGACTGACAGACGTGGCCAGCGCTGTGGTCTGGGACTCACACCCAAACCTTCTGACTCCGAAACCACCACCTTCCCACTACAGCCCGTGGCCTCCCATCCCCGACAAATGGCTATCTGTGTCTCTTTGTCCAGGCTTGGGAAACTCACTGAATCTGAAGAAAACAACCCTCCAGGCCAGTGGTACAAACTAGGGACCTTTGGGCTGGATTCACCCCTCACGTGGGTTTTGTTGGCCATCACTTTGTTTGGTAAAACTTTGGACTTTATTATCTTCAGGCAGTTCATCGTAGCTCACCACGCCATATTTCCTTACATCCCCAAACGCCAATCATTTCTGTTATCTGCCCTGCTACTCGAGGCCTTTCAGGGAACGGGGAATAACCAGCTGCTGACGGTGCTGTCACACAGGTCTTTGTCAAACTGAGCTGTGACTTCAGCCCTCCAGGACACAGTTCTGCCTCGGTACCCAGGAGGTGTCTAGTCCATCCTCCCATGATGGTGAGGATGATGACAGCGATAGTGAGAAAGGTGGTGATGATGATGTTAAAGAAAAAAACCACTCATGACCCTTGTTAAAATGGTGAGGCAGCCGTTATTCAAGACTGTTGCAAGAGGTGTAGGGTCCACCGCAATGAGATTTTGCAGGAGGAAAGAGAGAGAGATTGGACTCAACTCTGAATTCAACAAGGAAAAGTGAGAATTTACAGCCAGTGTCAACAGACGGAACATTAATAGTAGGAAGCATCAGGGATGGATGAGGGAGACTCTGGCTACCCAGACCCAGCAGGATTCTTGCTGAAGGCAGCCCAGGGGGTCAGACATCAGCAGGGAGCGTGGGGATAAGGAGGTCGGGTGGTCAGAAGTCAAAGGTGGGCGACTCCAGCTAAACCCACTGAGCAGGCTTCTGGCTAAAACTGGGCTCTCGAGGACATGCCCAAGGATGAGGCCTCGTTGAAAAAGAGCTCAGAGGCGCCTGACTAGAGTCTGGTCAAGGGAGAGTGGGTAAGTGGTGAGTGAGTGACTGGCCCCAAGCCCCACCCTCAACACGTCTGCAGTTGTGCAGCTCAACGCTGCCAGCATCTGCTCATCAAGTCTGACCAAGGCAAAGACAACTTTTGGCTGTGGTTTCATTTCAGTTATAAAGACACATGTTTTGAATTTTGAAACCACTCACAGGCCCTTCTTTCTCACCTTCACAGAACTCCCAGGGTCCTAGGGCACAATTAGGAAGTGCTGGTCTAGAATAAAACTGTGTTCCGGTCCCCAGTGGTAGGGAGTGTGGTCAGCTAGCTGTCAGTCCGTTCAGGTCTGTCCCAGCTGCAGAGAGCTGCCCGGCCAAGCCAGCCTCCCAGAGGCGTAGGTATAAGGGCTGGGCATTTAAGCCGACAGACACTCTGACCACAGTCCTCACTCCAAGTGCCCCATCAGACTGGCCCAGGCTCTACCAGGCCACATCGAAGTTCAGCTTCTTCCTCTACCCAGTCCTGTTTCCTCTGCCTTCCTTTCAAAAGTATTAATCCCCAAAAAAAGTCTTAGACCCAACCTGTCTCAGTATCTAGTTCCAGAGGCCCACCTGTGACAGATGCAGTGAAGAATTCTGGGGCTTCCCCGGTGGCGCAGTGGTTAAGAGACCACCTGCCAATACAGGGGACACAGGTTCGAGCCCTGGTCCAGGAGGATTCCACAGGCAACTAAGCCCGTGCACCACAACTACTGAGCCTGCGCTCTGGAGCCCGCGAGCCACAACTACTGAGCCCGCATGCCACAACCGCTGAAGCCCACACACCTAGAGCCCATGCTCTGCAACGAGAGAAGCCACTGCAGTGAGACGCCCACACACCACATCAAAGAGTGGCCCCCGCTCGCCACAACTAGAGAATGGCCTCGCAGCAACGAAGACCCAACGCAGCCAAAGGTTAAAAAAAAGAAGAAGAAGAAGAATTCTGACCTTTCTCCCCTCACACAGTCTCAATGCTGGGGGTCATGGGTGTATTTGCTTGACACCTCCAAATACACCAGAGAGCCTCAGTTCTCTGAGACAGAGCAGCCGGGCTGACGATGGAGATGGGATGAGGGAGGAAGGGGAAGGGAACCAGAGCCTCTGTGACCCTCCAGTTACCCTCTCCTGGCTGAATACACTGTGGGAAATCAGGGTTTACAGTTCCTTTCCCCAACAGAAAAAGAAGTGCCTTCAACACTAGAAAGAGACGTTAACACGGGATCTTTAACACAGTGCCTGGCAGCCAGTCGGCCTTCAGCAAGTCGCAGTTATGCCTGTCCCAGCACGAGGGGTCCTCCAGATCCATTTGCGTCGCTGGAAAGGAACAGACCAGGCTTTAAGTCTCATATGTGGGAAGGGGCACTGAGAAGGGCTGTGCTCTTGCACAGACGGCTCTTTCTGCCGTGCGGGGGCAGGGAGGCCAGTCCTCTGTTGCAGGACTTGATTTCCAAGTCCAGGTTGCCGCTCAGTCAACAAATCCAACTTTGTTTGGCAACGAGGAGACACTCATCCCTTCTACCTTGCTAATCTGCTGCCTGGAAGCCTGGCATAAAAAGCTTCTAGATTTGATGCTCTCTGATAAAGGAGGAAAACGTCCCACTTCTCCGACAGCTGTGAGGCCCTGTGTCCCCTGCAGAGGGTGAGTGACACAGCCATTGTCAGCCCCAAAAAGGGTTCAGACAGGAAAGGTCAAGCCCCCAGGGACAAGGTGGAAAGGTGGGCGTGGCCCCATCAACAAGTAAGGGTCACCTGAGAGCTGAGATGGGTCTTGCAGGCCCTGTGTTTCCTGCATTCCAAGGAGAGAAGCATACACATGGACATTCCACGAATAATCCAGAGGCTCCACAGCCTCTCCTGCGTGTCTCGTCGGGCGTGCACACACACAGGTCCAACTCACACCTGATCTTCCGTTTTGTGTCAGCAGGAAGAGTGGGTGGGAAGGTGACTTTCCAGGTTGGAGGGTCACTGACCCTAGAATGCAGCAAGCAAACATCCTAAAACACCACAGAGAGCCTCTGGAAACTGATTGGAACCATTTGTGTGGTCGACAAGAATGAGGGCCGCAGAGGACTGGAAGGCCAGGACAATATCTGCTCTGTTCTGAGACCGGGAACAGATGCCAGCGTTCTTTTGACTTTACAGCTTTTTCTTGGCTTGTGAGGGAAAAAGAGGCTGATTAAAAATGGGGCCTGCACTGGCTGACGAGAAGCCTGCCAGAATGTGGCACAAGCCACGGTGGGCCCGGCTGGAACCCTCGTTGATTCCAGCTCCCACTGGACACATGCATCAGGCAGCCGCCGCCAGCCTCCAAGGCCAAGAGGCCCCAGGGATGCTCCTTCCCTGTCTCTCGGGCCTTCCTCCTGCCCCTGCACCAGAGGCCAGGTCCAGGCTAAGAGCAGAGCTACACCAACACCCGTCCGCCTTCCTCCAATTAATAAAACCTTTCAGAAATGGATGGAAAGATTTTCAACCCCTCCAAACCCATTTCTTCCTGTAGCGGTGTCGTAGGTAAAACCGAGTAAGCCCAGGGCATTGAGTTTCACTGGGCGAGTCACTGTGTGGTCTGTTCTGAGAGCCAAGACTTTCCAACCATACATTTCAACAGCGGTTACTCAAGTTTGGGTAAGAAAACACTTACCCAATTTCCGAGCAGACGGTGAACCACGGGGCCTGTAACACATAGAGAGAAGGAGCACGCGTTTCCCGGCAGCGCCCGGCTCCCAGGCCCGCGTGCACGTCCGTGGGGCTGACACAGGATGCGGCCAGGCCTGCCAATTAGCCTCTGGCCCGTTCAGCTGGAGACGGGGCAAGGTTCCCCCACGTGCAATTCAGAGAATTTCACACGGTGCCCGCTCCCCGGCTAGAGGGTCGAGGCTCGCGGGAGGAAGCTGGAATGCAGCTTGGAAAATGAAAATATTCTGCTAATGAGGAGCCAGAAAAGACTGGAAATGCCACAGCTAGAAGGGGCCTTGGAGAGGGGCGAGCTCAGGCCTTGGGGCCTCGGTGGCCTCATGCATAAAGTGAGGGAGCGGGGGTGGAGGGGGGACTGAGGCCAGCGGTCCCAGGCCACCCAAGGTGTTAGTGGCTAAGCTGGACTCAGACCCCTGACCCCAATCCAAGGCTCTTCCAGACACGTCATGCTCCCCGTCCAGAATGGAGCCCAGTGAGTGCTCAGCTCAAGGCAGCATCCATGGAAGTGTTTGTTCTGCTTACACCCGAGAGGTAACTCTCCAGACCGGAGGATCGTCTTACCTTTCCTTTACACAGCCCTCTGGGACGGATCTGACCCCCTGAGCCACTTCTAACCGGGCTCCTTCATTCATCCCACAGTGTTCTGAATTGTCCCACGGGGTGTGTGTGTGATATTTACTGAGCCCCCACCAGCTCCATCCCAGCCAGCGATGTGCTGCTCCTGTTCTGGGCTCTAGGGATGCAAGTACAACCAAGGCATCACCCCCACCCCACAGAAGTTCTAAGCCAGCTGAGGAGGCAGATGCTGAACCAACAACTGGCGGTAGTGTGATGAGCAGGACAGTGGTCCTCACTTTCCCACAGACTGGCAGTTCTCTAAGGATGGGGCAATATGTTCTCTCCACCCCAAAGTTCACTGATGACCAGAGAACTGATAGCAACACACGCTGTTGGTTGGTTGGTGGCTGGTTGACTCATTACTGGTTGGTTGTCATTGTGAGTGGGTAGTTGTTCATTGGTTGGCTGGCTGGCTGGTTGGTTGGTTGGTTGGATGGATAGTTAATTGACTGACTAATTATTGGTTGGTTGTTATCGGTTGAGTAAATGGTTGTTAACAACAGGCTGGTTGGTTGGTTATATGGAGGGATGGATGGTTAGTTGATGGACTGTTTATTAGAGTGGTTGTTATTGGTTCGGTGGTGGTTGTTCACCAATTGGTTGATTAGTCGATTGGTTGGCTGGCTAAAAACAAAAGCCAGATCTAAACCAGCATGACGTCCTAAAGGGAACATGGACTTTGGCGTCAGAGAGCATGGATCCCACTGCCAGTTCTGCCACTTCCAAACTTTACAACCTAGAGAAAGTCCCTTCTCATTGACACTTCCAAGCCACAAGACCCTCATCTGTAAAACAGAAATAATAGCACCTACTTTGCAGTTAATATACGTAAGGTGACGAGTACATCAGTGGCACTCAGCAAATGGAAGGTATTATCATTACTATTATTCATCATGGAAATGAAGAATTAGAGTCTGTAACTTGTAAGGCATCTTTCTTTCTCACACACCCCCAACGTAATGTCACTCACTTCAAGATCTGCACACGATCACACAGGCCCGTCTATGTCGTGAGTGATGGGCCCAGAAAGAAATAGGGCTCATCAAAGCCATTGCATAATAAGAACTAACCTGTAGTTTAGTGCATAGACCTCTTAAAGGAGTTTCGAATGGCATTGTCATTCAAGGCTCCCCTCCCTTGGTCATTTGGGATTAAAAGCCAGCACCAAACACAAGCATCTGACGGAGAGAAGTCCCCCCCAAAGCTCACCTACCCATGATTCACAAGCATCCAAAACACTTTACGGTTTGCAAAGCACATTTATATCTAGAGGTCATGTGACACCCAGTATACTCCTGGAAGGCAGGCAAAGCTCAATTAGTCTCACCACTCTACAAATGATGAAACTGAGGCTCAGAGAAGGAGAGTTACTCGGACAAGTCACACAGCATAGCCCAAGGGAAGTCCTATGCCTTTGTACTGGGGCACAAGTTTAATGGGTATTGAACAGGAATCCTCCATCCCAAAACATCTCTGAAGTTGATGTTCCAATGTGAAATCCAAGGCAGGTGCTTTTGTCAACATGCTCTCCAAGGACAACCCACTACTCAAACACAGAGAGGTTCTAAACCACCATTTTTTTTAATTTCCCATGAAAATCCCAAAGAGCCATAAATGAAAATAAACATCTGGATATTAACATTAAGTCAAACATCATACAATTCTAGAAAATACCAGGGTAACAAGATGCCAGCTCAAATGACACTGGCTCAGCTCCCATGACATGTGTGGCAGGGGCCAATGCTCAACCTATCTCTCCAGGATTCTGGGAAGTGGGCATGGCTTCTTTTTCCTAGTCATGTCTGGCTCCAAGTTCTTGGTTGCACTGAAGTTTTCCATTTATACATCATATCACTGTCCTACATGTGACCGTCCCTGTCCTATTGGCCTAGTACAATAGATTAGACCCAGTGAAAAAGAAAATCAGCTAATGAGAAGACAGAGCTAAAAGATCACATAGAATGCAACATACAGAAATTAAGAGGTGGAAAATATTAAGAGGAGTTAAGAGACATGGAGGACAGAATGAAAAGCTCCAACGAATATTTAATAATATTCCTTAAGAAGAAAATAGAGAATGAGAGAAAAGCACTTTTAGATGAAATAGCACCTAAAGTTTTTCCAAAATCAAACAAGGACATGAATATTCAGACTGAAGGAACATACTGACTCACAAGCAGTTTGGGATGGATGGATGGAAGGATGGATAAATGGGTGGATGGATGAATAATCTAGTGGTGGACTTAAATAATGACATACCTGTGAAAAGATTCCCTTAGCTTAAAAAGAAACAATAAAATCCTAAATCACCTTGTTGCCAAGTTCATCTCCCA
This sequence comes from Neophocaena asiaeorientalis asiaeorientalis, assembly GCF_003031525.2. Taxonomy (NCBI): domain Eukaryota; kingdom Metazoa; phylum Chordata; class Mammalia; order Artiodactyla; family Phocoenidae; genus Neophocaena; species Neophocaena asiaeorientalis. The sequence goes on from NW_020185335.1 coordinate 13,888,370, forward strand.
GAGGATGGAAAGAGATCTAAAACTCTTAAGCTCATTCTGACCAACGAAAAAGAACTAAAGAACTTCTTCGAGATGTGGCAATATAGGAATTTCTACCCTATATTGGAATTTGGAATACCCTACCTCACCTCATAGACATAAATAAACTCCAGATGCACTAAATGCTAAAGATAAAAAGCGAACTATTAAAACATTTGGAAGAAAATATAGAATAGCTTTATGAATTTTGAGAATAATTTTTTAAACGAAAGGTAAAAATACAAAGATACATCATCATCATGATCACCATCATCAAAATCATCACCACCACCACCATCCTCATCATCACTACATCATCGTCATCACCATCATCATCAACAACTAACACATAATGAGCACTGACCATACACATTTAATCCTACACATCCCATCTGCATCTGCTCGTTTCACGCTTATGAAAACCATCAGAGGCATACGTAAAAACACTGTTCCCATTTTGTAGATGAGAAACCTAAGGTTCAGAGAGGTTATGAGACCCGCCCCTTGTCCCACAGCTGGGAAGTCATGGGTTTGATGCCAGGGCTGGCCCATGTCCATGTCTTCCTTCCTGCCTCTTTAGGTCCTGGCTCATGCCTGTCATTCTGAGCTCTCCACCAAATGTCTATGACCTGCCACCTTGAAGCCCATCCTCTTCATGCAGGGGCCAAAATATATTCATCCACACATTTCACAGAGTTTGTTAAGACCTACTAGGTCCTGGGGGTTCTGCAAGACCCCAGAGAGGTTGATTTCAATTTCACATGACTCATTCATCAGACTGATAGGAAACACGAGGGCAAACATTTTTTTAAGTTTAGTAACACAAACAAACATACTGAATATTCTCCAAGGGTTCCCATATAAGCATTGATATGAGGGCACTGAGCCTAATGGAAAGTGAAAGATCGACGCTGGGGAGGGTGGGAGTGAATAAATCCTCTCTGCACCCCCAGGTTTGCTGGAGAAAACTGTTTTTGCAGGTGGGAAAATGACTACATTTCAATCAGGATCAAATTCCGAAGGCTTTGCCAGCGCTCACAAGTGCCCACATGGCATAGAGCCCTGGCCTGGCCAAGTTCCTGCTCAATAACCTATTTCTACAGCTCTTTGGATGTTAAAAAAATGAAACACAAGATAAACTCAGCTGAAACCCAAACGAATGGATTCGTTCCCATTTTAATGCCATTTGAGGGTGTTTTATAGCCTGCACTGTGTATCTTTTGCACGTCTATTTTTAAATACTGCAAACTTAGTGATCATGATAAAATATATAAAACCCTTTACGAAATTCCATCTACAAAATTACAGCAAGATCTAGGCGGTAAAAATATGCGGTCAATGTTGTTAGGCAGCGATGGCAGGACCTGAATTGCACTGAATCATTCCTTTGAACAAGGGGCACAAGCTAAAATATCTTGGTCTTCTTCCTGAAGGTTGTCCCAACTGTAAACCCACCCCGTCCATGAAAATGCAGCTGAGTGAAAATGGGGGTCAGCTCATATTCTCGAGACCATGCTTCTATGAGAAAGCCCTTCTGCCACTTTAATAAAACCAGCTAACACTTACTGCAGGCTAGGGGCTTTTCTACATGCTTACATATATAAATTCATTTAAGACTCACCACAGCCCTGTGAGACAGGTAATGTCATTGTCACTACTTTACAGAACTGGAAACTGAGGCACATAGAGGTTAAGCAAGTTGTCCAAAGACACACAGCTAGTAGGTGGCAGGCCTAATGGCTCTGATCCCCGCTCTTAACCACCACGCTCCCTGCCTCTTGTGGATGCCTGCTAACAAGGTCACACTTGATCGTTGGTACTTTGCTGCCCGAAATAGAGATAATATAAGGATCCTGGTTTTACCTGTTAGAATGTGATTCCCTCCCTCCAGAAGAAGCAGGCAGTGATGCCATCCAATAACTGCGCCACTACTAGTCCACACAGAACTCTGGTGTGAATTAGAAAAAGGTACCCCTTCCTCAATCTGTCAGAAAATAGTCATAATATACTTTTTGTTGGAACAAATCACTTTATTACCAGATTTTATTATGAAAAGTGTCATAATAAGCCCCCATATCTATGATATCTGCGATGCAAATGGGGCCCTTAGGGTTGTGCAGTGCACAACCTGAGCAACCATACATAGCAGTCTTACCCTCCGCCCTCAGCCGAGTCAAAACAAATGCAGTTTGGACAGTGTCTCTGCAAAACCAGAGTGCAGTAAAGCAGAGACACTAGGAGAGTGGTCCCTAGCGTCACACCTCATGTAGCCATTGTTAGGATTCAGCACGGTAATACAATTAAAGTGTTTCTAGAAACTGCTCGGCAGATGTCAGTTATTGCTCTCAGTAGTCCATTCAAAACACCTTCCACTTTCTCATCTTCAGTTGCAGCCCACGGACAGCATTAGAGAGACTAGAAATTTCTCCTCCAGGGAGAATCCTCAGACAATCAAGTCTTAAAAGAACTCGCTCTTCAAGGAGGTACTCAGCCACGTTTCCTTACACGTTCTGTTAAAACTTCACCACAATGTTACTTCCCTTTTTCCCCTTCGTGGAAATGCTGCGTTGCTCGTGAGCAACGTGACCTAACATCGGCTTCGACTCTTCACCCCACTAAGTACCATGAGCTGCACTAACCCTCAAGGCAACACTCTGAGGGAGGTATTTTATGCCCGTTTTACAGATAAGAAAACTGAGGCTCTGCCTGGGGAGCTGAGGACCAGACCTGACAATTCCAACCTGATGTATTTGGACTTCATAGCTATTGTTCTTAACAAAGTGGTAATTCAGCCAAAATAAACCCATTTTGTAAATGTAACAGATAAAGCTGACAGCAGTCAATCACAGCCCCGAAGCACACACAGCAAATGAAGATAGTGGCCCTCCTTGGACAAGAATCACTTCTACTTTCCTTGAAAGAAATAAGGGGAAACAGAATAGGTGATCGCTGTTCATGGCATTTGGTTTCTCGTGGAAACAGAGGCTAGAACTCAAGGTGCTCTGAGATTTTTAATACCTTCTCAACTCAAAGCACCACATGGAGGGTTATCATGTGTGAAGGGAAACATGCTTTTCCACGTAATATTTCCCTTTCCAGTAGGACCCCATCACCCTTTTAAAAATAACAGCGTTATTGACCTCTAATCCACACTATGCTGGGTGCTTTTATAGCTGTCATCTCATTTAATCCAAATCATTGTTCCGCTGCACAGATTTGAAAACTGAGGCTCAGAGAGGTCAGTGTTCCCAAGGCCACCCAGGTGCTCCCTGGCAGGAGTGGGATTTGAACCTGGATCTGCCTGAGTCCATCTCCAAAGATCTTCCTACTCCTCCACGTTCTCTCTGCCGGAAGAGAAGGATGAGGCTGGAGGGTACAGTGACGGCAGCTGCCCTCTCACCATTTCACTGTGGGACATTTTAGAGACAGCTACAAAACTGCACTTTTATTTGGTTTACATAAACTCAAACGCATGCAATTTATCACTTCACCCATGCGTATCCTTGGGTTGGAGATGTGCCCACATCTAGGGAACCCCTAGGAGCAAGCATTACACAAATAAACTTTTTTTCTAAATTCCCTCTGATTCCTGGAGCTACTGAAACAGCTCGCCGATATTTCTGTAATTTTTTAAATCCCACAAAAGAAAGTTAGTGTACAACAGAAGCCTCTGTGGTTCTCGGCTGCATCCTCACCATCCTCGTGCCCAGTTTCTGAGTAGACTGGCCCTAACAGTGGAGCCCGGGAGAGCACGGCCTGCCTGAAAACACCAGTTCTGACGTTTTACTCTGAAGTATGATGCCAGCCAGTGCTGAGGAGTTGAAAACAAGGGAGCAGGAGCTCTCAACAAACACCCTTCCATCGTGGACCTGAGGTGCCAACCAACGGTTTAACCGTCATTAAAGCCAATGAATTAAAATCAGGAAAATACCATTATTTTACAATAAATTAATTCAATGCCTTAAAGCCAATTAATTTATTTTACAATAAATTACAGCCAATAAAATACAATTGAAACCAAAATTCATTGCCTTTGGCACAATTACAAGACAACTGGAATACGATCTAGAGAGAGTGTCCTCAAGTGACAAGATCATGGACCAGCAAGGTGAGGACCCCAGGTCCCCATCCCAGACCCACTCACTGTCTGACAGGCCCCGGCCGACTTATTCATCAGTTTTCTTGTGGTAAAATGGGGACACAGGGTGTGGTATGGTATGAGGCTGTGTAAATGGTATAGCACTCTTCAGGTGTGTGCTCCAGCTTGTCACTAGAGGACACTGTGCTGTTTAACGTGTTCCTTCACAAATGACAACGAATGTGGGATCATGGAGTCCAGAGATGGCAAAAGGATCTCCACTCAAGTCTAATGATTGGAAATGGAGAACTGTGCTAAGAAGGATTCTGAGGCCAAATGTAAAGTCGGTGGGACGGAACTCTCTGGGATCAGTCAGCAATGTCTGTCATGTTTGAGGTGGGGGGGGGACTCGGGTTAAACAAATGATGTACACTCCCCATAGAAAACAACACACGATCACCCTCCCCAAACTATGAGGTTATTTTCTTTATAAAAATATTCAAAAAGTGAAACCTTTGGTAATATATTCCAGGCATTAGCCATTCTCCACAGGAAACGCTCTCTAAACAGGTTTAATTCTTGTGAACTTTCCAAGGAAGGCGCAAATTCCATCTTCCTCTACTCCAGACTTGATACCCTAATGGAACGGGTGGTTTCCATTTTCTCAGGCCTCCTACTTTTCCAAACAGGACACAGAGATGAGCAGTCTTCAAAGAATTTTTCATGTTCATACAAAAAGGCAGATTTTCCCATCTGCCTGGAGGTTGCTTTTGGGCCACGGCCATGGGAATCACAGAGAGCACTGCGACATTCGACATTCCGATGAGCTCCCCCGACAGAGCGACTTCACCCCTGCCAGGGAGGAGGGACCCCGCTCTGCACTTGCAGAGGCCACACTGCCCCCAGACGGCTCAGCTCTGCTCTCGGCCCCAAGGCCTGCAGCCCCTGGCTGCCGGCTGCTCCCCAGGCCGCAGCGTCCTGCTGGTGGAGCTGGCGCTGCTCAGAAGGCCCACATCTGCGGCCCTGGCCACGAGCGATTCGCGCTCCCCATCGCCAAGGGCTGCAGTGCCAGCCCCACATCGAGAGCCGGACTGTGGTGGTCTGTCTGTGTTTGTTGAAATTGGGCCGGGAGATATGGCCTCGCAGTCAAGATTGCCTGGAATGTGAGCCTGAGCGCTGTGCAGACGGCTCTGTCAGCAAGCTCAGGAAACGGGCTGGAAGGCTGGGACGAGGCCCAGGTGTGGACCACGCAGCTCGCCCAAGAGCACGCCATCGGGGAGGGGGAAACCGAGGGACGCCGCCAGTACAGACGTCCCTTCTGTGTTGATGCCGTCCTGCCTTCTCTCGGTTTGCAGCATGAGGCCCTGATTTCCTTGACCAAGTAGAAAACCCAGTAGGAAGCGCTGATTCTCTTATTCGACCAGTAGGGCTTTTTCCAAAAGGGAAGATGAATCCTGCTGACTTTCTGGAGAATGCTAGCACTTTTATTTTCAAAGGCACAATCTCTGGGTCCCCTTCTTAAAATAAGAACAAAACAACTTTCGTACTAATGAAAGAAGTGCCCATTTACTGAGCATTACTAGAGAGAGTAGAGTGATATGCAAAATGTTTGCCCACCACTAAGCCATAGGCACCGGCTATGGAAAGCACTGGAACGGGCCTCAGAAGCCCCCCACTCTGCCAAATGCTACTCTTAGTCGCTGGGTCATGAGGAGGTGTGGAGGGCCAGCAGTTATTTATGAATGAGTATATGGCAAAACTGCAGCATTTAACCACAGCTGTGCTCCCAACGCCTTGTCCCTGAGTGTTAGCCCCGCTGAGAAGCACCTGTGCAAGGGGATCTCCAAACGGCCCCCGACAATTCTGCCCACCTCGTATGCACAGGCCCTCCTTCCCAGGACTCGGGAGGGCCTGTGACTGCTTGGCCAGCGGAAGTGATGTCTGGGTCATTCGAGCCCAGGTATCAGGAAGACCTGGCCCTTGGAGGCCTGCGTCTCCTCTTAGGAAATCCAGGCCACCCTGTTGGAGAGAACAGCTGTGCGAAGAGACCTGGAGAATGAGACAGCATGTGGAGAGAGGCTGTGGAATCGTGAGGCTCCCCCGAAGGCTGTCGTCTTGAGCCCCTATGCGTGAGGACGGTTCGTTACGCAGCACTAGACAACCAGAACAGCACCTAATATAAGTCTCCTTCTGTATTTATTATTGCAGTGAGGTGGGCGTTATTATACCCATTTTACAGACTCAACAGATTAACGCATTTGTCCAAAACCACACTAAATCCTGGAGACCAGCTCCGCTGGTCCTCTGACACCGTAAACCATCAGAACTTACAGAAGAACCCGAAAGCTCCTCTCAGGCCCTCACTCTCAGACCCCCACCCTTCACCGAATCATTTAATGTCTCCAGAAAACAGCTGTGTGCCCCGTGATTTCTGGTCATGACCTTGTCAACCTTCCCATTCTGCCCACTAGGGGTCTTGGCCCTGGGTGAGCATCCCCGGTCCTATTAGAACCAGCAAGCCCACCGCTGTCCTGGGTGTAGCCTCCCTCCCTTTCAGAGCCCCCACCCTGCCCCCTGCCCAAGCACCGTCCTGGGAAAGCCGCCCGGCCACATGACGAGCTCTGTGGGTATATTTAGCTGCTGGGAGACTTCTCAGGATGGCATTGTTGATCCTGGACCCCAAGCCAGCCTGAGTGGAAGAGCCGTCATGCGGTTTGCTCACTGCCCAGTCTTCATGTTTTACACACTCACTCCTCAAGTTCCTCTGAGGAACGAAGATGTTGTATAACATTTATGAGCTTTATTCCTGCTGGTGCTAATGGAACTGGAAAAAATTTTCTCATTTTTTTTCCCTGCTGGAAAGTACTTTTCCATATTTTTCTCTTTTGTTATGAAATCTCCCCAGCTATGTTAGTTAATTATTCAAAACAAAACTGCCCAGCGAGACTGGATGCATACCCCCAGAGAGTCAAGTGTTTTTATTCCTGTTGTGTGGTGGTTCCCGCCCCCACCCTGCTCTCCCCGAGGCCCTCATTAGGGTGATAGATGCCCAGTGTGTGCCACGACAGGCTGAAGAGGGGAAGAGAAGCACACCATGCCCCCCCATCCTTCATGTTCCTGCATGGCCCCATTCTCCTGCTTCCCTGTGCTCATCCTTCAAGGCTCAGTTCAACTGCCACCTCTGCCAGGAAGTCCTCAGGGAACATTCCCTCATCTTCACCTACCACATCCTCATTGGGCGCCTCTCATATAACCCTGAGTTCCTGTCTCTCATCTAATTTCTCTTTTTAAGGCTCATCTTCTCAGCCAAATCCTACGCTCCAAATTCCAACCTCAAGTTCTTGCAGACGGCACCATTGTCATCACACACCCCACATTCAGATCCTATCCCCAGCACTTCCCAGGATTACCTCATTTCATAATAAAGACACTGATGTCCCCATTCGGCAAAGGAGAAACCGGGGCTCCAAAAATGTGTCCCATAAGGCGTAGCTGGGATGTGAGCTCAGGTAGCCTGAGGTCAGGATCTCTGTTGTTAACCACGTTAGTAATTAACCCACAACCCTAACTGAGCATTACAGGACAAAAGGAGAAAAAGCGGAAGAGCACAATCTAACTTTTTCCTGCAAATGAGCAGTAGAGAAAAGGACAGCTCTCCAGTGAGGATACCCCACACTGGACAAGACGTACTGAGACAGGACCTCCATCACATTGCTTGTGAGAGTCAAAATCCATACACACGTTCTTGGATTTGTTTTGGCAGTGTAGTGCAAGAAACCTAAAATCAGCCAAAAGGTTTTACTCTATGACTCCTGCTGTCCAAATCTCTCTTAAGGATATGAGCAAAATGTGGGTCAAGATTTACACACAGTGACAGTCACTGCACATGACTTCCAACAGCAAAAACTCAGAAACAATCTAAATAAACAGCAATAGGAATGGAGTGTGGAAACATGGTGATGTTTACTTTCTTCTTTCATTTTTCTGCATTTTCCAAATTCCTTCAAAATGCATGTGTTGCCTACAGGATCAGGGAAAAAATCAGTAATGTTTTTAAGGCAAAGCAGGGACACAGGTCACGTCATCCCTGCTGGCAGAGAAGCATCTTTGTGGAGGGCATTCTGGCAGCACACGTCCCAGTCCAGCAATCCTCCTTCTAGGAATTCACTCAACATAAATCCTGACACAAATGCTCCAAGATACACGCACAAGGACATTCAGTGGAGCACGACTTGTAATGGCAGAAGACTCAAATTAACCTAAAAGTTTACCCAAAGGGAATGGTTAAATAAATTATGGTACATCCATACAAAGGAATACTGTGATTAAAAGAAAGAAATGGAGTATAACATGAAAAATTGGCCATGATACATTGTTGAGTGAAAAAAGCAGGTTGCAGACCTGTGTGCATAGCATAATCCCATTTTGTAAAGGAGTATAAATATATGTGATGGTTTATACAGACGTTGGAAAGTCTAGAAGGATATACATCAAACTCTCAACCAGTTGTTACCTGGATGGGGAACAAGTTGGAAGAATGAGGAGCTTTTGTGTTTTACTCAGTTTTTATATTGATTGAATGGTTTCCAAACGTGGTATTGCTTTAGGTAAGTAAATATATTCTTTCTTTACTTTATGTTATGGAATAATAAAACATATGCAAAAATAGAAAGAACAGTACAATTAACTCAATGTACCCTACTCAAGGCTTCCTCACTTTCTGGTTGTGTGACCCAGGGCGAGTTCCTACCCTCTCTGTGCCTCAGTTTCCCTGCTGTTATATGGGGATAACAAGGTCACCCACTTTCTAGGGTGGTAGAGAGAACTAGATTAGGGAATATGTAAAAGCTGCTGAAACCATGCTGGTACATCAGACGCTAGCTTATATTCCGTGACCTGAAGCAGGTAGGGACGGAGCCCAGTGAGCCCACGAAGGATTAGCAGATCCTGGGGCATCGCAGGGCAGGTAGCACAGTGGTAACAACTGTTTTGTTACGAAGTCAGCCAATCAATGGTGGTGCTACTTCCTACCTTTTCGACCTTAGACAAGTTACTTCACCTCTCCCAGCCTCAGTTTTAGTATCTGTAAAATGGGGTGGTGATGAAACCCTAGACTCATAGGGTGCTGTAAAGATTTGGTAACCTAAAGCACGTAATGCTAAGAGCCAATGCTCATGGGAGGATGACTCTGCTCCAAGCACCTAGTTCCAGGCTTTGTCTGTCTTACCGCATTTAGTGTCACCAGTGCCCTGGGAGAACTAGTCAATTTTCACCCCGTGTACGGCTTCTAGAAATCTGCCAAGGGTGCAGGACTTTAGCCGGTCCACAATCCCTTATCTAAAACCTCTGGGGCCAGGTGTGGTTCAGAGTTCAGAGTTTTGGGGATTTAAAAAGGCAATGAGGCGTTCATCCCGTATGGTCTTCACACTCCAGCAGGGTCTGGGGCAGCCTCTGGGATCAAGCATGTTGACACCCTGGCAGCAAAACATATGAACATTCCACCACTAATTGGGATAAACAAAGACCCAAATAGACTCACATCAGTTCAGGTCAAGTTTTACCACCCAATCAGTTTGGGGCAAACTTCAGAAAAACGTTTCAGTGTTCCGATATTCTGAGATTTTGGCACTGCGGAGAGAGGCAAGTGGGCCGACAGTATAAACGTCAGAGAGACCACACATGGGGTGCAGTGGGCAGCAAGAGTGATTCATATGTCAGGACCTTGTGACAGGAACATCAGGCCAATAAGGGGCCTTGAAGACCCCCGGGCCCTTTCACAAATAAGAATCCCAAGAGCCCAAGCTTGGATAATCCTCTGGACTGTGGGGAGGGTCAGGCAGAAATGGGGTCCAGGAAGCCTGAGATGAGGGTGGGGACAAGGTCTTTACCCTTGGTCTCTTTGTCCATGCCCTCATTGCCAGGGGGCACTAGGATCCCTGAGCCCCTGTGAGAGCCACCAGAGGTGCTGTGGGCTCCAGCCTCCCTCGAGGCCCTGGGATGCAGGTAATAGCAGGGCCACGTCAGGGGCATGCAGTAGGGTCTAGTCTTGTCACTAGGTCATCCCTCCTACCTTCCGTATGATCCCTCCTCCTGATACACACCCTATCGCTCCCCAACGCCTTCTTCAAGTGGGGGTGGCCATACTCTGCCATGGCTTCGTCTCTGTGGCCACAGCTGATTGGCCCAGGGGAGAACCTATGAGCCAGTCAGAGTGCTTCCTGAGATTTTTCTCAGCAACTGGGAGAAGTAGCAGGAGCATCTCCTCTCCCCTGGGGCCTTATGAGCCAGGAGACAACAGCTCAGATGCTGTCCTTCTGCCCTCATGTGGAGGAATCTGTTTTGGAGAGTGAGTGGAGAGTGACATGCTGACAGAAATGGATACGGGAGAGACAGACATTTCTCTTGCTCCCCTGGCTGGGCTGACACAGAGACCCAGGTCCACACCTGCCCTCCCCATGGCCTGGATTTCATCCTTTCAATAAATCCCCATTTGTACTTAATTTCCATTGAGCTTGGGTGGGAACACAATGTGGGGGAAGAAAGGGTCCTAGCCGCTGGCCACGAGCAGCTATCTGGTTTGTGAATGAGAGCTGTGTTGCAAAGAAAGTTCCTCCTTCTGTATTTGTTCAGGAGGCTGGGGTGGGGGGTGGGCACATCTTAACCCAAACCCACCCAGCACCTGTTGAGAAACACTGATCCCACTGCGGAGTCTGGATTTACACGGACTCTGTATAACACCTTATAAAGCAAGCCACTGGTGTAGAAGATTAAAGAACGCCATTAAGTTCGTTGTTTTATTTCTTCTGAGACTGAACGAAAGCTGGAAAAGCGCAAGGAAACGTTGCTGAGTTATTTACTCTCTTACCAGGGGCCGTGCATCGCCTCACAGAAGCAGCCCAGTCGGTCACAGTGGTGGTTTATAAGGTGTAAATGTAAGGGGAGCCAGTGCCATCCGAGCGAAGCTTGGCGCAGCCCCACAATGCAAAGAGAAGTCTGTGCCAATAAAAGCTCCTGGGGCCGGGCCGGCGTCCTGGCCCCGGAGGGACCAGGAAGGAGGCCTGTCCAGCTCCACGGAGTCCCTACCATTCCTGGGTGGAAGGTGTGTCAAGACCCTGCCCACCGGGGCGGCTCTGTCTCTTTGTGGATTCTGCAAATCCCTTTCTGGAGCCCAGGGCATGTGTCAGAGAGAAAGCAGCCCCTTTCATTTCTGGACCCCGTGCAGTGTGTGAGGAGGGGCAATTCACCCTAAGACCGAAGGAGGCTCGTCCCACATACCACATGCGAGGCTATCTGGGCCTCTGGCCTCCCTTTTTGCCTGCTCCCTGATTATCTTGGGAAAGCACCTGGGAGTCGCAGGGGACTGAAACTGACTTGAGTTGGCCCAAGCCAACTCAAGAGATGGATTTGCTGTAAGGTGATATGGGTGGTTCATGAGACTCAGGTCTCAGAGGGCTGGAATGGGAACAAAAGGCCTCCAGAAATTGGGGCCCCCATCATTAGGTTACTCATGTATGTGTCCCATGCTCTTGCGTGGGCATTTTCTGACTCTTCCTGACTTCACACCCACTTTCTCTGGTTCTCTGTGTGCGTGGTGGAATATGAAGCCCCCACAGCTCCCAGCAGTACACCCACACTTCCAGCCACCTCTGAGAGCAGTTTCCAAATCCCAAACTTCTACATGAAAGAACTGAACTGGCCAACCTGCATTCAAATGTCCACCCCCCTGCCCAAGTCATCGTGGCCAGGGGGCTCACAGAAAAATTCACCACCGTGCTCTTTTTTCTCCTGGAAGCCATTCTCATGTCCAGTCAGTCAACAAATAACACACTGAGCACCTACTGTGTGCAGGCCTGGTGCTGGGGGGCAAGGGGGGTGTCATGATGAGCAAAAGAGACCTTGTCTCTGCCCTCAGGATGTCGCTATCTTGATGGAGAGTGGCGGGGCGTGCAGATAGGGATTTAATAAGCACACCAATGGACAGGAGAGGGTCACGGTGAAAATAACTTGTCATGGCGGGGGAGGGTGGGGACTTGGCCTAGGATCTAAAGTGACACATGAATTAAAATCTGAACTCTCTAGACGGTAACCAGGCAAATGATGGAGAAAGAGCCCCCAGGCAGAGGAAAGTGCAGGCAAGGCCCGCAGGCGGGAAGGGCGAGGCTGACTGGCTGAGTGAGGAGGGCGACCTGGGGAGCAGGCAGGGCATGGTGCAGCTAGGGAGGCGGGAGGGGCGCCTGCGGTGCTGCCAAGGCACGGGCAGAATCTGATTCCCCGCAGCAGCAACAGCAGCCACTGGAAGGCTTTGGACCGAGAAGCAAGTCAGGTGTGGATGGGAACTTGGAGCGCAGCTCGGTTCCAGGTGAGGCTATGAGGAGCCCACCTGAGTCCAGTTCCTGTGAGTTTAACTCCCCAGGTCTCCATTCTCAGTCTCGGCTCTTAGCTTCCATCATCTACCCAGAACTCTACTCTAGAGCGCCCAACGGTCTTCCTGACTCTCTGCGCCACCTCTGGCTTTCCCACCCTCAGCCCTGGGAAACTCAACAACATGGAGAAAAATATTTACCTTATATTTAGCCACATCTCCACCGGATGACTAACATCCCGTCCCCACGCCACAGGGAAACACAGACTCAGCACACAGACTCATTGAGACAGCAGGCTGCCGCAGCTGGTAGGCCTCAACCACAGAATCGGGGCAAAGGAGGGGTGCTAGGCAAACCATCACAAGACACCCATGACTCCCCGCTTTCTCTTTGCCTGTTAAGACGCAACTTCAAGCCTGAATCTTTGAGCCCGTCCAAGGAAAGCTGTGTGATAGCGGGTGGTGTGAGAACAGCTCAGACAGTGTTCACCACAGCACTGGGCAAGGTTAACTGGGTTGGCCGCACATCCCGATGCAGCAGGTACTGTTATCTCGCCCATTCTGTTGATGAGAAAGCAAAGGCACAGAGAAGTGGAGCTTCTCGTCCGTGGTCACCAGCAGGTGGTGAAGCCAGTTTTGAAGCCATGATGGGGCTCCAGGGTCCCCACTTTTCACACTACAGACTACTGCTTCCTGCAAGGGGCTCCATGACTACAGACCAGATAAGCTAGGTTGTGTTTTGTTAATTATGTTCCCCTCGAACATCCAAATTCATACTACTTGAGACTGAGGCAGGACCTGCAGGACCAAGCCCCGCCCATCCTGCCCTCACTGGCTCCTTTCTGCCCCGTGGCCAGGCATCCACACCCACCCTCTAAACCTCCTCCTGAAGCTCATGGACAAAGAACAGCCTGCTCCTCTCCCTCACAGCACCCTGTGCTCTTCCCTTAGAGCGTGGATCTCCACCTGGAAGGTTACACTTACACATGTGCTTAGTTCTGTGACGAGACTTGGAACTTGCAACACGCAGAGACTGTTTCTGTTCTGCCCACTGCTGAATTCTCAGCATCCATTGCACGGCTTAGAGCATAGGATTATTTATGGATAGAAGTGCGGGAGAGGGAGGGAGAGAAGGAGGGAGAGAAAGGGGGAGGTGAGAACCCAGTGTCCCAGGAGCACAGAGCGTACACAAGCACCTACACAGCACGTGCCTTCCTACTGCCTCTCTCTCTGATGAGTTGGTCAATAGATATTTGATATAGTTTCAATTTTTTGAAAAGTAGGCTTTAATAACTGTCATCAAGGATGGCTTCCGGAGGAAGATCAAAGATGAACTAGACCTGCAGGATGGCCTGGGTACGTGGGTGGCACTGGCACATCAGGCAGAGGCAGGACAGTCCTCACCAGGCCCCAGGAGGCCAGCCCCACCCACACTGGTCCTTCTTTTCTACTTGGATGGTGCATCTATTTTGAATGTTACATCAGACGGAAAGACATGTTAGCAGGAATGGGTAAGATATTTTTAAGGAAAGAGACTGAGTTATTCTGGCTCCAATGAGAGAAATCATGTAGGAGGAAAGTAAACTGGATGAATCTGTAGTGGTTAAATAAATCACTGTGCATCTAGATGATAGGACAGTCTGTATCATGGGCCAGAGTGAGTAGATATGTCTGTGCTGATACAGAAAGAGATCTAAGATATATTAAACATAACCTATTCCCAATAGTATCTGGGACACATGGGTAATTGTAGAAAAAAAAAATAGTATTGAAAAAGTGGTATGGGTAGAATGATACCATTTATGTTTAAAACTATATGGCTATAGATGTAAAAGTAAATATGATTTTCTATATCAAGAAAATTTCTAGAGAGATGATAATGAAAAATCACCCCAAACCTGGTCTCAGACAGAACCTTCTTCCATGATGTCATTACAACCTCCTTTTGGGAAGAAACTGGCATTTCTGATAAACGCTAAAGCAATTTTCAAATAAACTTCAAGTTCACCCTCAGTCAGCAACCAATGATTGTCAACCAGTTATTCTTTTCTTCTTGTGTCCATGCTAAAGATTTAGGAGGTAGAGGAAGCTCTTAGTCTTTATTTGATATGGTTTTGTAATCTCTGAATTTTTTGCCATTGCCATCTATTATTTTAACAAATGTTTTTGAAGATTTAAACATATATCATGGCCAGGTTGTGAAAAAGCTTAAATGCCACATGGGAGTATCTGGAAACTATCACACTAGTGATAAGGAGCCACGGAAGGTCTTTGAGCCAAGAATTCCCTGGACTAAAGTGTCATTTTTAGAAGATTTACCTTGAACTAGTGGTGCCTTTGCTCCTTGCCTGACTGTGTTCTCCTGAGCTTCTCCTAAAATGAGGCTTGGAAATTACAGTCCTTCCATGTGAATATTCAAAATAGATTTAAATAAAAAGTCGGCCTCCCTGGTGGCTCAGTGGTTAAGAATCCGCCTGCCAACGCAGGGGACATGGGTTCGAGCCCTGGTCTGGGAAGATCCCACATGCCGCGGAGTAACTAAGCCCGTGCACCACAACTACTGAGCCTGCGCTCTAGAGCCCGCGTGCCACAACCACTGAGCCTGCATGTCCCAGCTACTGAAGCCTGCGTGCCCTAGAGCACGTGCTCCGCAACAAGAGAAGCCACCGCAATGAGAAGCCCGCGCACCACAACGAAGAGTAGCCTCTGCTCGCAGCAACTAGAGAAAGCCCGCTCGAAGCAACGAGGACCCAATGCAGCCAAAAATAAATATGATCTCAGTTTGGAAAAAGAAGTCACCTATAAAAAATTAATTAATTAATTAATTTAAAGTGGTTGTTAAGAAAAATCGTGAAACACTTTGAAACAGACAAAGGATATCACTGGAATCAATGAAATCGACTGACTGAATTAAAATAGTAACGGATACTTCATTTGAATGCTGGGAATTGTCTTACAAAGCCTCTGGAGTTGCCCTGGTCTTCAAGTGTGTATTGTACACACTACAAGACAAGTGTGTATCACAGAACACAGAGTAATGCAAAATGACTCCTGCCCCAGAAGTGCAAATAAATTCTGTCCTGTAGAGATACAATTCATTCACCCCGTAGACAAGATGATTCCAAACACACATATTCCACCCCAGAGATAAAAACTAAGTGTGCGCCTACTAGGAGATTCACTTCCATTTGCCTGATTGCCTACAGACATGTTTGCTCTTCACATTCTCCTTTGAACCGGCTGTAACATCATACCAACTTATTAGTGACCTAAATAAAATCTCTAATCTGTCTTCATTTCACATTTGCATGAGAGACATGATTTTACCTTTTGAAAACTATATTTTAACATGACCAGGTCAGAATGGAAGAAATGAGACAGTGGCTCTGCCCCACAGTTATCATCCGAGTAGAGAGGAATGAGAGACGACCAGAATTTAGGGCCTGAGTATATTATGACTGAGCATATCAGGCGGCCAGGACTGGAAGAGATGCGATTTGGAAATAGTTCAGCAGTCAGTTGGGCATGGAGTGGCAGGGGACTGTTCCAGATGTGGCAGAATGGGGTGGGGGTTGGGGAGCAGATGGAGAAAGAGTTGGGAACAAGAGAAAATCTGATTATCAGATGTGCAAACAGCTTACAGACATATTTCTGTAATTATGTGATGCGAAACAGGACAGAAAGAATGAAGAAAAATGAAGAGCTGAGGGGACTGGATGTGGAGAAACTTGTTATTCTTGAATCTGAACAATGAGATGTTTTCTTAGATAATCAGATAAGAGAGCAAAAAAGAGACTTGTTCCAAGCTGCACCCAAGCCCACGATCAGAAAATATTTACATTGAATTTAAAAGCTAATGAAATTACAGGTCAGTGATCAGGAAAGCACTGTTTGCCTGTTAACCCACTCTTCCTACCCAGGGACAAATGCGCAGGCAGGCTGTATTTTGAATAATAATAACCCGGATAGCACCAAGAAGGAGTGAGCTCTGGGGAGAAGATCCAGCCTCTAAGGGCTAGGTCTTCTGGGGGTGAAGGTGACCTCAACGAGGAACAGAAGGGAAGCACCCAGAGTCCTTTTCCTGGACTTCAGCAGCACTTGGGGTTTGGGCTCTGGGACACTGATTGCCCGGACTGTCACACACTGTGTCACTTGCTTGGCAGGGCAGGGAAGGGACATCCACCCAACTAGAGTGGGCTTTCTGCTCCATTCCCTCAGTACCTCTGTGAGGTTGGAAGAGATTTTCCTAGATGGACAAGGAACTGAACCTTCCACTGGTTTCACCTACTATCACCACAGACCAGAACAATGTTTCAGACTGAAACCTCCTGTTTTTTTCTTTTAAATAATGTGACTCTCTTGGTCTAAGACTCACATGGGGATCAGAGGAGTATAGCATTTTGGTCGACCCCAGAGATTTTGAAGTTAGGGCTCAAATTCTTTCAGCTTCTGCTTGTTGACCTTGGGTGGGCTCACCTTTCAGACCCTCAGGTCCCTTGTCTGTAAATGGGGTTAACGTCCCCCAGAGCTGGGTCCACTGGGGGCCCGTGACTGGAGAGCACTTCGCATGGTGCTTGGCTTACACTGGACCCTTACTCAGTGGTGGCTGAACTTCATGATGTTGATGGTGAGTAGTTGCAGGAATAGTAAAGTAAAACACACAAGCTGGATACAGTCGTTGTGTTAGAATAGTGGGAGATTGCTAATAATCGTTTCTTTAAATTTGTCTTGAGTTTCGTCACACTGCAGTCTTTTCATTTGTAAAATGAAGTAAGTCTTGGATTCACCAGGATTTATCTCTAGAATACGTAAATAATAATTAGTAGCACTTACTGTGTACCCAGCACTATTCTATTTAAGCCTCACAACTAATCTACGTGGTTGGTGTTACCACCGTTCCCATTTGACAAAGGGAGAAGCCAAGGCCCAGAAGGGCTAAGAAACCTGCAAGGAGGTGGCAAGTGGAATATGTACCCAGCAGTCCAGCGCCAGGAATGCAAGGGCCCGTCTGTGGAGATGGCACCCTAGCCAGGAGAGACAGGGAAGGTGGAGGCCAGCGCAGACCGAGCCTCTTGGCCAACAGCAGGCCTTCGGCACACCAGGCCTGAATGTGCCTCTGAGCTGAGTTAGGGGGATCCCGCAAAGATGCCCTGAAGGCCCTTGCTCCCTGTACCTTCCAACTTGCATTAAGACCGAACCTGTTCTGGCAGCCAGAAGCCAACTGCCTCTTCGTGGCACAGGAGAATCCCCCAGCTGCCTTTGTCAAGAAACACGCGTGAAGGAGCGGCACCCTGGCCCAGCTGGCAGGGTGTCCGCTGTGGGAAGACTGCAAGACAGATTTCAGCTGGGACAGACAGCTTCTCCTGCCCAGGGACAGCCCACGCCAGCCACCAGGTGAGGGACCGATTAGCTCATGAAATCAACTTTCGAGACGCCCAGTGGCAAAGGCAGCATCCTATGCACACAGTTTTCCATTTGTGCGGGAAGCGGCAGCGATGAAGAGAGATGAGCCTGGAAGTAAAGTCAGGTTCAATGATTTTATTGAGGCCGGGGCTGCACTAACCAGCTTCATGGGCACCATGCCTCCCTGGAGATTTGGGAAGAGGTAAGCCAGTATCTGGAGATCAGAGCATGAAGACATCCGCAGAAGGCGGTGTTTGGGCACAAAAAATATGCTTCTGTGTAGAGCTTCAGGACGCCTGGGCTCGGCTCAGCCAAGCTAACAGAAAGACCTTTCATGGGGCTCTCAGGAGATATTTCAAAAAAAGAAAAGTAGAGCCTTTCAAAGAAGAAAGTTCAGCCCTCAGCAAAAACTGTTCTTTAAAAAAAAATTAATCAATTTTTGTGGTTTCAATAAAAGCAAAGGATTTTGTGGTTTTCCCTGAAACTTTTCACCATTTTCCATAAAAACAAAAGGCAATATTGAAACCATTTTTTCCCCAATGAAAGTGGCGATGTTTTTGCCCAGGGACGACTTCTTAGAAAAACCTCTTTGCAGTTTTTCAGCCTCGTGATAGCCCTGCTTGAGCCCGAGAAAGCCTGACACCCTTGTCTGTGCCGACGTATTTCACCTGCAGCCAAATGTGTACGCCTTGGATCACAGAAATGTGCTTCGGTTGGGAAAATTCCACATGATGAGATGAGATCTTTTCTTTCAAGAGGTTATATTAGAAGGGGGCCATTTTACTTTCTAGGGAGTCCAACATGGCAGTCTCAAAGCGATTTCTGAGATGCAAGCTTTGTGCCTTAAGCAGGTCTGATTGTGGACAACAAAAGAATAATCCCCCCATACCATTATAGTCACAGGAGCAGAACTCTCACGCGTGAGATCTCAAAGGAGTCTGGTTTAACCCTCTTATTTTACTGATGAGGAAACTGAGGCCCAGAGAGGCTGTGTGCCCTTCCCTAAAACACAGAGATTATTGGCAGAACTGCAATTCAAATCCAGGTCTCTTTACCTCCACCCAGTGGCTTGGGGGTTTGTTTTGGTTTTTTTCCATATCACACATCCTCTTTCGGTAAGATTTGCTTATTTTTATCAGTTCTTAATTCCTGAGAAAAAATATCATCTATACTTTTGCCAGCAAACTTTAACATTTTTTGAGCACCTGACACTAAAGGTCAGTAACTTTCAGCTTCTTGGATTTGAACTTGAGCAAGAGATTCCACACTCTCACAAAATCTTCCTTTTAGACCAGGATCAAGAAAGTTCCAGGAGCTTTAAGGAGACAACTGAGGACCGTCAGCCCCTTCTGAATTTCTGCCTCCCTAACCTTTAACATTAACAACACTCTCCTAGTTTTGCTTTTTTCCTTGGCTGCTAGGAAGCTCAGAGCTAAGTTGCATGCTTAATTCCCTCGGTCTAGATTTTGTAATACAATTTCTGTCTACCTCTGCACTTTTATTCTCCTCAATCTCACCTTTTATTCTGGATTAATGATTTTTATGCTTTGTATTTTAGTTTAAGTCATCCTAAATTTCTTCTGAAATTTCTTCTGAAATCGGTTAAGAATAAATATTAAAATAAATAAATAATTGCTCTCTCAGATCTGAAACCAAAATAAGTAATAAAATTACTCTGTGACAGAAAGAAGTGTGCAAGAGAAACACAAAAGTAAATATAAAAAGAATTTTCCCCAAAAAGCCAGCAAAAGAAAACCAATATGTTACTGGTCAACCTTTCAGAAACACAGTTTTCACTGTAGGTCTCTTGTCCTACTCTATTAACTGCCATGCAGAAGCAGTGAATCACATCTGTAATTCTGAATCTTAAACCTGAGGATTCATTCTTCCTCCAGTTGCCCAGGTTCTCAGAACTGGCAGGACTGCTGAGAGTATCAATTCAATTACACAATTAACAGATAAGGAGAATGAGGCCCAGAGAAGGTAAGTAACTTTTCCAAGGCCGCACAGCTTGGAAGTGGTGAAGTCAAGATCTGGGGGTTTTCTACAATATCACATCCTCCTTCACAAACCAGCCTGGTTCCACTAAACCACATGAGACAGACTTAAGAATTTCATTCACTGACATAAGGTTTTGTTGCTGCTGTTGTCGTTGTTGCTGTTTTCAGGACAAGCTAAAAGCTAAATCAGAAGAAAAAAGGCTAAGTTTCTACTCACCAAACTATGACAATCAACAAGCTGTGTGTGTGTGTGTGTGTGTGTGTGTGTGTGTCCAAGTACCTTTGTTGGGGTAGGACAGATGATCTAAAATTCCAAGAATCTTTGTAGGTAAAATTTAGGAAACTATTTGTAAAACAAGTTGTCACACCTATTCAAGGAGCACTTTTTTATTCAATAAATATTATTTATTTTTGGCTGCGTTGGGCCTTCGTTGCTGCACGCAGGTTTTCTCTAGTTGCAGTGAGCGGGGGCTACTCTTCGTTGCGGTGCGCGGGCTTCTCACTGTGGTGGCTTCTCTTGTTGCGGAGAATGGGCTTTAGGCTCGTGAGCTCAGTAGTTGTGACTTGCAGGCTCAGTAGCTGTGGCACACGGGCTTAGTTGCTCTGCAGCATGTGGGATCTTCCTGGACCAGGGCTCGAACCCGCACTCCCTGCATTGGCAGGCGGATTCTTAACCACTGCACCACCAGGGAAGCCCTATTCAATAAATATTTAACAAGAGCCTCTTAGGTACCCAGCGCCATGGAGGGGAGGGCAGCAGTAAACAGAACAGAAAGGTTCAAACTCTATGGACCTCCACATCCTTATTCCCAAGGAACCTATGTCTGAGAAAATACACTCTGTCCAACCCAGTACCTCGAAATAAACTCCAAATTGCTGGATGTTGAAGCGTAAGAGAAACCCACAGCCTCTCTATGAAACCAGTCTCTTTTTGAACAGAGAGAAGGAGAGCTTTACTTTCCATAAGCAGCTGCTCCTGTAAGGTGAATTGAGACAATACGATCATTTAAACTTTCCCCACAGAATGTGTGGTATCGCAGGAATGTGTGTTTGCAGCCTGGAAAACTTAGACTCACTGCGCCCACACATTCAGCCCCTCCATCTTCGCAGAATCCCTGCTTTAGTGTCTGCTGAAAACTTAATGTCGAATTAAATGGCTTTCCCGAAATCTGGGACACACAGAGACAGGCTTAGTTTTCTGTGTGTTCACGGAGAGGGATTGATTTAAGTATGTTGAGGGCGTCTTAGTGGTAAAAGCGAGTGGATTTTTTTAAGGAAAATTTTATTGGGAATATTTTTTCCCCTTAGGTGTGAAGTTTGGCAGGTAACTGCATTCTCTGATGGACTGTTGAAGACTCAGTTAATTAAAAACAAGATTTGGGTCCAAGGTAAACATCTTGAGCCTGCTAAGTCTTCTTAGGATGTCTGTCTGAAATGCTTCTGAAAATAGTATAGCTTTCTATAAAGAAATATTAACCGGTGTTCATAAATGGAGTTGACTACGTTCTAACTCAGCCCTTAATAAATTGGTATTAGACGAAGGATTAGTCTCTGATTTTATTTGAAAATCGCAAGAGGAAAAGCAACTCCAACCACTGCTTTCTTATTCGTTTTTCAGAAATAAGGCAACGAAGCCTCCTCTTTAGTTAGAGCTGTGGGAGATTAAAACAGCCCCATTGGCTTGGTGCAGGGAACGGGCACAGCTAATTGCCCTCTGCCTATTGATACAATCAGCTGCACAGACAGGAGGACAATGGCTCATCCACGGAGTCTTAGGTCGGGACACCTAATCCTCACTCATGCACCTGTGCATCACGCAGCCAGGGGCCACCTTCACCTTGAGACGCTCTCGTCTTCTCCATTCAACTTCCCTTAGTTCTTCTTTCAGTCCTCACACTACACTGTGCTAAGAGGAATTTCAAGGCCCCCGGAATTCCCACGAGGAACACAGAATGAGAACGGTACCCTTTGATTCAGGGGAACAACACCCCCAGGGAGCCTTCCATCCTTCTGGGCTGGACATCCGAGGCCTCCTGGATGAAAGACAGTGAGCTTCTGCTGAGCACCCTCTGGAGGCCAGGCACCAGGCAGCAACACCCCCCCATTTCGGGGTAAGCTGATGAGCAGAAAAGTTAAGTCAATTGCCCTCCTGCTCACAACACGGTGAAAGGGGGATCTGAACACAGACATCTAGAGAAATAGGCAAGACAGTAAAGAGGACACAAGTCCCGTCCAGCAGAGAATGAGGACCCATTCCCACGCCTCAGCCATGACCCCCGATCATGAAATCATACCTTCAGAAGCCGTAAACACATAAGGCAAAAAGAGTCCGGAAAAAAAAGATGCGTGATCCACTTACAGCCAGCTCCCCTGTGGGGTGGGGCAGGGCAGGTCTCCTTCCCCGCGGCTCTGCTGGTCTGACTGCCCACGCCCCTCCTCAGCTGTTCACCAGGAGGCCCCACCCCCACCCCAAACACTGTCAGTGCTTCTCCCACCCCCTTTTCTGGCGTTCACCAAACTTTGCGTGAGGACAAGTGAGTGAGTGTACACCTAAGCAGCGTCTCAGTAGAGTCGTTATTAATCACCAGAACATCAGCCCCAGGAGGGCGGGGATCTGGGTTCATTCACTCAGTACTAATGGTAATGCCTGGCCACAGTAGGTGCTCAATAAATAAAAGTCAGACAAGTGGATTATGCAAAAAATATTAGGTCTCCTGGGTCCCAGTGCCAACTCAACGAGACTCTATCACTTCCCTGAGCACCAAAGGGATCTGACCCTGCACTCAGCCCCTCAAGCCCAGCCATACTCTGCCTTCTTCCCATCCACCTCAGGCCGTGGGAGAGAGAAGAGAAGCAGGGGCTGCTCCCTGGCTTCCCCTAAACCCTGCACGTGGCAGGAGTTTCTGGGAGAGGCCCCAAGCCTGGCAGGCGAGGACTGGAGGTCACAGCCCCTGGCAGAAGAGGACCGGGACTTTGCTCCATGTAGCTAACCATATCCAGCCCAGGCATGAGGGTCCAGCCTCCAGGGCCCAGGCTTGTCCCGCTTTCCCCCTGGTTCTGGTGTGTCCCCCGTTTTCCAGAGCACATGGGAGGAGGAAAGCTCACCCTGGCCGAAACCCTGGACATCTGTTTTCAAGGTTGAGGCTCTGTCCAGCAGGAGACACCCTGTGGGTGGGGAAGGGTCCCTCCTGCCCACAGGGAGCTCCCAGCCTGGCTGGTACCTGAGCGTCAGGTGAGCATCACTGCCTTTGTGGGTGAAAAACGAGGCACTCCCCCTTGATCTCTGTTTGCCCAGAGATGGGGAGAGAAGGCAGGCCCTGAACATCAGCAATGAATTATCCAGTATGTGTGAGTGTCACGTGGCTGCTGTAACAAAACTGCACAAACTGGGGCACTTAAAATGCAGAAATCTATTCTCTCACAGTTCTGAAGGCCAGAGTCCAAAACCAAGGTGTTGACACTTGTGGGAAAAATCTGTCCTATGCCCCTCTCTCAGCTTCTGGTGTTGCCAGAGGTCCTTGGCATTCATTGCCTTGTAGATACATCCCTCGAATCTCTGCCTACCCCATAGTCACATGGCCTCTCCCTGTATCTCTGTGTCTCCCTCTTCTTATAAGGACACAAGTCACTGGATCAGGGCCCACCCTAATGACCTCATCTTTACTGGATCACGTGCAAAGACCCTATTTCCAAATAAGGTCACTGTCAAAGGAACCAGGGGTTAGAACTTGAACATCTTTTTTCAAAGGAAACAATTCAATCTGCAACTGTGCTTGGAGAAAATCAAGCAGAAAAAAAGAAGTGCCAAAGTCCGGGGCAACGTGTGCCTGGGTCTCCAAATGGGGACATCTTCAGAGTTCATGGTCTTGGTGTCCAGGACACGAGTGAGACCATCCCCTTCAGACCCTCAGGATTCTGAGGTCACTGTACCCTCTTTTCTTCTCACTCGCCCCCTCGAAGCGAAAGTTGAAAGTCACCAACAGCATCATTTGGTCGCCAAGCCTCTGGTGCCAACACTCTCGACTCCTCTCCACACCCGGCCATCCGTCGGGTGTCGGGACAGGGCTCTGTCCACCCTGCGCTTTGGGCAAGAGGCTGACACGTCTCCACTAAAGCTGCCTCATAAAAGCTGGAAATATATTGAGCAGAGGGTTCCATTTCCTGTCCATGCCAGCAGGCGTTCATACCAGGCTTTCATTCTCAGCCAAGCACTCCGGGAAGGTAACGCTGCAAACCATTTTTCTGAATAAATGTTTACACTGTATAATTTTCCTTTGGTGCAAGGCATTTCATCTACACGGGAAAACAAGCCAGAGACAAGGCCGGCGAGCTGTGTAGAGGCAGGACTCTTCAAACTGAGGT
>NW_020185335.1:13912667-13918214 GCF_003031525.2 Neophocaena asiaeorientalis asiaeorientalis
CAGTTAGAGGCAGACACAGCCACCCCGCAGCCCTCTTGCTCCCCTTCCTCGCCCTGGAGCTGCAAACAGCGTGCATCCCAAGATATCTCAGGGCGTGAGGGTTCTACACATTCACTCAGTTTCTCCCGGGCCCATCTGTCCCAAATATCCTAGATAAGTTTTTCTTTTGTTAATGCCCCATTTGTTTAAGGGGCAATTTTCCTGAACAGACCAGGAAAGATTTTTTTTTTAATTAACACACTTTAGTTTTTAGAGCAGTCTGGGATTTACGGAAAACTGAGCAGAGTTGCCACACGCCCGGGAGGCGGGCTCCTGCCTAGGCCGTGGCCGCCAGCTGATGTCCCACGTGAGGCAGGCGACCAGCTGTGACCGAGGCCACCATGGGAGTGGGGGCACCCCAATGGGCCCAGCCAAGAGGACCCACTCCCCGACACTTTGATTCTAGAGGGAGTGCAGACAATTAGGTGAGAGGAGCTACTGCTAATGAGTGTATGACAAAGGGGCTAACCAGGACAGTACGACAGACACTGAAGGGGGAGCCTGCTCCGACTGGGTGCTCAGGAGCAAAACTTTTACACAGTGCTGTTCGTGGCTGCGTTTTACTGGTGATATTGAAAAGTTAGAAACAGCCTCAAGGTTTAAATACAGGAGTGTAGTTAATTAGCCTCAGTACCCAATGAATGAAATACTATGTAGCCACCAAAAATAATTTAAAGACTGCGTAATGCCTGGGGAAATGCCTACAATATAATTTGAAGTGAAAAAAAAGCAGAATACAAAACTGTACTCACGTGTACCAACTAGGAGCACTTAAAAATATATATACCCTGGAGGACTTCCCTGGTGGCACAGTGGTTAAGAATCCACCTGCCAATGCAGGGGACATAGGTTCAAGCCCTGGTCCGGGAAGATCCCACATGCCATGGAGCAAATAAGCCCATGTGCCACAACTATTGAGCCTGCGCTCTAGACCCCGCGAGCCACAACTAGTGAGCCCGCATGCCACAACTATTGAAGCCCGTGCCCCTAGAGCCCATGCTGCACAACAAGAGAAGCCACCGCAATGAGAAGCCTGTGCACCACAACGAAGAGCAGCCCCCGCTCGCTGCAACTAGAGAAAGCCCACACACAGCAACGAAGACCCAGTGCAGCCAAAAATAAATAAATTTATAAAATTAAAAAAATATATATATACATACACACACACTGGAAAGAAACACATCACATTTAACAAGGGTTGTACTAGAATACAAAACTGTACACGTGTACTAACTAGGAGTAAATAAAAAAAAAATACACACTGGAAAGAAACACATCACATTTAACAGGCGTTGTATTTAGCAGCTGAAGAGATGGAGGTGCATCTCTTTAATGAGTACATACACCTTATACAGTAGGCGGGAAGAAGTTTTAAACAAAGAAATGACCCAAAAGTTCAAATCAGTTCTGGTGTCAGTCAGAGGCTATGATTCAAAAGTCAACATTTAAACCAGTATTACTGCGTCTGACATTTAGCTATTTCTGGTCACTCACTACTAGATAGCCTAAAACCTGTGCTAAGATAATATGCAATATATCCACATGTATATATTTATACCTACACACATATGTGTGTGTGTGTGTATGTGTGTGTGTGTGTGTGTATATATATCCATCAGGATTTTATTTCCCAAGGAAAAGTTACAAATCTTAATTTGTTTGGAAAAAAAAAAACCTAAAGGTGGGCTCCAAATGGTCTTATGAAAAGAGATGACCAGCCAGGATTCAGGAATACACGATGCAGAGAGGAATAATTTGACACATGACACGTTCCTGGCAGAGTGTCAGCCATACATTTTCAAAATTATTTTTTAATTAATTTCAATAGTAAAAAAAAGGAAAGAAACAAGTCATTGAATAATTAAATTCCCTGCCTCTAAGCATTTTCACTTAAATAGATTCATTTGGTTTTTAACTGACTCAGTAGAAATTCATAGGCCAAAAAACTGAGGTCTGAGCTAGTAACCCCAGCCTCAGACCGTAAACCTGGCTGCTCTGAGCTCTAATTCGGGCCCAGTTTAAACTCCCCCTGTGGTCTGGGCAAGGTACTTGGGCCTGGCTTGCCACTTCTTAGCAGAGAAAGTTAAAAATCACTGTGGATTCTGCAACGTTGGTTGTTGCTAGTGAGTCTGGGTCTAGCCACAGTGTGGGCTGCAAACCCCTCTGGGCTCCACAGACAGTACCCACCTGCCACTTGCCCGCTAGGGGCTGTGAGCTAGAGAATGTTCCTCTCCGAGCCTCATTTTCCTCATCTGAAAGAATACCAAAAGCACCTCTCGCATCAATAGTGAACAAAATAAAACCGGGACTCATGTGTCAAGGGATCCCATGCGATCATTTTCACTTCCTCCTCCCAATTCTTCTTTAATAACTGATTCACCAAATGATTGAGTTGAACCTTGTATTTCTTCCCTTTGGCAAAGGCTGGTTTTGAGCCAATGATAATGGCTAGTTTTACTGAGCACTTACTGTATACCAGGTTACGACCATATTAGTACTAACCACATAACTCCACCAAGAGCCCTAGGAGTTACTAACCTCATTTCCCCATTAGACACATGGGAGGAGCTGAGGCTCAGTAAGCAGAACTAGGATTTCAACCCAGGCAATTGGACTCCAAGCCCACATGCTTCACCCCTCTCCATGCTACACGTGAGGGGGAACAGGAACACAGGTGTGGGTGACCTCACTCCCCACATGCGAATGTTAACTAGGATCAGCGATCCATAGGAATCCAAACAGCTCCCTCCTCCTGCCCACTCCCACCAGCCCTCAACTCCAGGATTCTAAGGTTAAGCATTCCAGTCTTGACTCCACCATTTTCAAGCTGTATGATCTTGGGTGGGCTACTGGACCTCTCTGTTCCTCCTTTTCCTCAGTTTCAAGATAACAATAGAACCTACCTCATGGGCTGCTGTGAAGATTAAGTGAAATAATGTACATAAGTGTGTACAGATCAGGAACTGAGATTCAGAGAAGCTGCATGCCTTGCCTGACACTCCACAGCCTAGTCCCTGAACCAGCTGTAATGGAAGCTGGGAGGTGAGCCATTGACTTAGATCTGGGTTGGCAAATTGTTTCTGTAAAGGACCAGGTAGTAGGTATCTTGGGCTTTGTGAGCCACACAGTCTCTGTCACAACTACTCGACTGTCATTGCAATGCAACAGTACTCACGGAGGAGCCGTCAATGAGTGATGTGTCTGTGTGCCAATAAAACTTTATTTACACAGACAGGCGGTGCACTTGGGTTGTAGTTTGCTGACCCCTGACATAGATGGGGCTGGGGCTCGGTGCCCTGGACTAGGTCAGAGTTCTGGTAAAAGGAATAGGCAGGGTGGATACTGGGTAGGAAAGAAACAGAATGTGCTGTCATCACTAAGCTAAATCTATGTAGCAGGGGCTACAAAGTGCAACACAAAGGAAGAGCTGGGGGCACTGCCGAACAGAAGACGAGCTCTGCCCCAAGTGCACGGTGTTCCTTGCTCCATGCCACCCTTGGGATTCCCCAGCAGACCCCAGTCAGGTCTGCTTTCTGGGTCGGAAACTCTCACTTGGCTCCTAACAACGTGGGCAATGGTGGCCACTGTGCCTGCTGCTGGGCAGTTGGGTAGGGACAGAGCTCCTTTCACAGCCGGGGTCTCCCACAGAAGGTCTCCTCTGCCAGTTTACACCTGTGGCACAGACTAGAGTCAAAATCCCCAGGCTCCTTCTAGTCTCAGGGCCTTTGCACATGCTGTTCCCTCTGCGTGCAGCACCCTGGCCCCTGCCTGCTTTTCACCTGGCCAAGTCCTCCCCCTTCAGGTCTCAGAGCAAGCATCAATTCCCAGGGACCACCTCCATTGGCCAGATGCCACCCCCTTCCAGCTTAGGGCCCTCTGTACAAACCCCAATACACCTTCACTCCCCTTGCAATCCCAACCACACTGTGGTTCTGCAGTATTTACTTGTCTCCCCCACTGAACTCGGAGCCCCATGTGAGCAGGGACCTCATTGGTCTTATTCTCTGCGGTTTCCCCAGCTCCCAGCTCAGGATTGTCAGATCAAATATTTGTTGAACAAATTAATAAATGAACAGAAAGAAAACTAAATGTGCAAGTAGAATTCTCCCGTTCCAAAGGTGATGTTACACTCCACAGCATTCCATCGTCAGAGTAAGCAGTGTGCTTTAACTTTTTTCCTCTTCTACATTTCCCCACTTCCTTGCTTTCCAAATTTATAAACTGAGGTAAAATGAGCTCACATAAAGGACTAAGCTATTTTTGAACAAAGTTTTTCAGTGACTGATGTATTTCATTAGCATGGAAAACAATATAGCTACATTATACGTTTTATTCAAACTACTAATCCACATGTGTGCAAATCTGCCTCTGAGGACCACTTAGTATTTTTACAATATGCTTTATTTCCCCATTGTTCCAATGTAATTTTCTTTTGCTATTAAAATACATAATACCATTCTAGAGAAGAAAAAAAGTGTCACTCTAACCAAGTAAAAGCAGAAGACTAAGGGTTTACAGATCCACTTTTCCCTTTGTTTTTGATGAGGGAAGGATCTGAAATTAACTTCACCACCTGGATTACAAAAACATATGGAAATGGTCATAGACAGGCTTGAACCCATCACACTACTTCAGCTTCCTTTCCTCAAAACCAAGAGGCTCAGCTGTTCCTTCTCTGCAGAGACACAGCGATGTGCAGGTAAATATCCAACATCGCTTCTCCATCAGGGAGCCCTGTACCGGGGCATTTGTCGAATGCCCGCTGTACCCTCACATTGAGGAGAGAGCTCTGGCCTCTTCCTCTTCTTCTAAGGACACTGACTCCATCTTGGGGGGCCCACCTTCACGACCTCATCTAACCCTAACCCTCCCAGAGCCACCACCTCCAAGTATCACTGCACTGGATTTGGGGGGACACAAACATTCTGCCCAAACACTGACTGATATTTATAATACTGATAATATTTTTGATATATTGAGTTAAATAAGGTATATTATTAAAATTAATTTCACTTTCACTCTTTATAATGAGCCTATCAGAAAATTTAGAATTATACATGAGTTCATTTATATTTCCACTGGATGGTGCTGGTTTAGACAGACCATGAATGTGAATTCCATTTGCATAATGCACTGTGTGACCTTGAGCAACTAACTGTGCCAGGTTCCTAATCTATAAAATGGCTGTCATTCTGGCACATAAAGGTGAGCTGTTTTAATGTGCAACAGCCCTTCCAAGTGGGCCACTTTCCCAGGAGCAGGTGTGTCTGCTGGAATCCTCTCCCTCAGTGAAAAGCTCCCCACTTCTCTTTAGTCCTGGCGACCTTTGTTTGGTGAAGAACTGATTGGCAGGGAGACACTAAGCAAGAAAAATAAACGGGACCCCTCTCTATGAGGTTATTTAAGAGAAAGCTTGAAAACAAACAAATGAAGAAAGAAGCAGTCACCAGAAATCTAAGTCGTTAATGAGGCGCCCTTAGAACTCACTCCAAGCTCCAGATTGGGGTG
>NW_020185335.1:13918660-14061999 GCF_003031525.2 Neophocaena asiaeorientalis asiaeorientalis
GGGCTCAGGTGGGAGGCTGGCTTCGCTCTGTCCCCAGGAGGGTCTCAGCTCCCTGCCCTCCAAGTGTCACCCAGACTCTTCTCTGGGCTGCAGAGGGCAGTGGAGACGGGGAGGTGGGGGGAAGATGGGGAAAGGAACACCCAGCTCAAACCAACACAAGTCTGATAGGCGGAAGCTGACAGGGAGTTCAGGTGAGGCGAGGAAGGAGGCCCCCACGTTTGAAGTAATTACTGAATCATTTTGCACCTTCCAAAAGAGCAAAGGGCAATTTCCAGCTCCAAATATCTTTGCAACATTCCCCACTGCAAAGCCACTCTTAACCCGGCTGACTGAGCAGCACTTTCATCATCGGCTCTGCCAAGCTGGGCTTGGAGAGAGGGGCATTCTGCTGGGGTCTGTGTGCTGCCCTAGGGCTGGGGCTGCAGAGCAAAAATGCAAGGATGGTTTGTCTGCCGCCACTGGGATGGAACCAGCTGGAACCCACTCACATCCTGCACCAGACGGCAGTCATGCTGTGATGGATGAGGGTCAAGAACCTGCCCCTGACCTGTGTCCTGGGGGGCTGGACTTCGCTTAGAGCTCCTGGGTCTTCTGGGGGGAGGGGGCTGAGGCTGGCTGAGCCACATGGCAACAGCTCCTGAGCCGCTGAGAGGCCACTGTCAGTGGTATTCTGTGGATATTCTGATGACCAGGTGAGAGACTCTGGTTTTGCAGAAATAAAGTCCTACGTTCTGTTGGTTTCAGCAAGGACCGTGCCCTCGCACCCCATATGCCACCTGGAAATGCTGGTTCCTAAGCTGCTGAATGACCAGGTCTAATGGAATTATTCACCTGCCTGCTTTTTCATAAGATTCTCATTAAAACCCTGCCTAGGCCAAGCTAACCAAGTCCAGGCTCCTCTCCACCTCTGCTTTGCTCCCTCTCACAGCCCTCCACGCTGACCACATGCCCCAGGAGTTTCCCAAAAGGCACTGCATCATCACCTCTTCATGCCAAATGCCCCACCCTCCTCCTCCTGACCCCCTGGAGAAGCCTTCCTAACTTTCTCCTGCTTCTGAGTTCAAGGTTCCCCTCACTCCGTTGGCCACTCTGGTCCCTGCACGGCTACTGCTGCCCTCTACTCTCTGCATCATAACTATTTCTAGGTTTATTCATTTCCATGTCTGGCTGCCAACTCATGGGAGGCCTATGAGTGCTTCTATCTAAATCACCTTGGCATTCACACAGCACAGGTGGTGAATGCAAATGAAGAAGTGTATGAATGAATGAACAAATAACTGAATGAATGAAAACTGACTAGGCAGACATTTCAGAGTCGTTCAGAGCCTCCCTCTTTAACAAGGAGCACAGGCATCAAGAGCATGGACTCCGAAGCGGCTGGTCTGGGTTTCAATCCCAACCCACACCCCCTCCTTACTATGTGACCTTGAGCAAATTACTTAACGTTTCTGGGCATAATAACAGTGCCCACTTCCTCCGGTAGGAGTAACCAAGTTACTCTATTTGAAGTCCTTAGAGCAGTGCCAGACACACAGTAGAACCAGGGACACTGCAGAGTGTCAGCACAGCATACAAAACCAAATGCTTTTTATGAAATTCTGATGTTGATCCCAACAGCCCACTTTGAGCTCACTGCCTTAAAACAGAAGGCAAGGAGTTACACCCTTCAGCCTCAGGAATAGGGATTAGCAGCATTGTGTCTGTTTAGTTATTCAGCTCACTCCCTCTCCAGATGAAAATATCCTTGAAAGATTAGATTATGTAGTGAGAACTATAGCCACAGTGCCGAGAAGCGCTGCTGTCGCCTCCCAGCTAGGCTGAGGTCTCAGGCTAATTTCCCGTAGGTGGTCTGGGCCAGATTTCCTGCAGGCCCGGGACAGAACAAACAGCCTTTCCTGTCCCCCAAGGATTATAGCGTGAAAGCACTTTTTAAACCTTAAATTAAAAAACTGAAAGGCCGTGTCCATTCTGCAAACTCCACATACTTAATTTTTAAAACAGCAACACGTCAAAGAGCTCTCACAAATGACGGGGTCCCTGCTTTGGACTATTGAAAAGTGTTCTCCTTCAAGAAAAATAATTCAAGCAGAATGACATGTACCTGAAAAAATGATTCAAAGGGCTTCTCTCTTCCTCTGGAATGGTCTTCCGTTCTCCAGGTGTCAGGGCTGTGGGAGATGTTGACAAGCGCCGTTTGGGAACTGTTCATACTCTGATATTATAATGTTCCAAGGGAGTCATGGCTTAGCACCCCTGGAATAGGAAAATCTCCCTGTTCCAGGTATGAAATGGACCATCATATGCAAGAGAAAAGGCCTGGCTTTCTGTCAGAGGTTGGAGATGGCTATGTGCTTCCTCTTCAGATTTGTGACAACTCCCAGAGACACTCACATGGGCAGAGATCAAACCTTGAGCATAGCAGCCAGACTCCAGATGGAGTTGAAGTGGAAAGTTCTTGGGTAAGCATCACAAAGTCTGAACTCAAGGCTCTGCCGCTTCTGGGACCCTGGGCCAGTTTCGTGACTTCTCTGAGCCTCAGTTTCCTCATCTGTATAATTGTAGAACTATCAGTATCTGCTTCCCAGGCTGGTAGTGAAGACTCAGCGAGAACTTGTACTCGAAGGCTCTGTTTTGAAAACTGTTATTTGCAATACTATGGTACGCAAACGGGAGGGAGTCTCCTCTGGAAGAGGCTTGGTGTGTTGTGTCTTGCTGCCCTAAGAATCTTTTTTTTATTATTATTATTTTTTGATGTGGACCATTTTTAAAGTCTTTATTGAATTTGTTACAATATTGCTTCTGTTTTACATTTTAGTTTTTTGGCCGGGGGGCATTTGGGATCTTAGCTCCCTGACCAGGGATCAAACTCACACTCCCTGCGTCGGAAAGCGAAGTCTCAACCAGTGGATTGCCGGGGACGTCCCAAAATCTTTAAATCTTATAAAACACCCAGGTGCTCAACGAGACCTTCACTGCTTCCTTTTATATAATGGAAAGTCATTTGGAACTCAATCTGCTGTCCATCAAAATTCAGTGTTCTCTCTCAACATTGAAGAGTACAGGACAGACATATAAGGATGACCATGGAGAGAACGTGCCTAGATACTCTGTGAAATGGAAGGGAAACCAAGTCCCAGCACAACATGCCTGCAGCCTGTGAGCTGCGTGATGGCTCACTATTGAATCTGCAGCTCCCAGCTTCATACCTGGCACAGAGCAGGTGCTCAGAAATATTAGGTGAACCAATAAATACGTATAGAATTATTCTATACATTGAATATTGGCTACATTGAATGTGGTATTAAATGACAAAAGTGTTTCTATCTATATACATATATAAGTGCCTGGGAAGGAACCTGGAAGGAGGCTCTGAAACCTAGATACTCTGTTACGTGGACGGTGATTCTCTGGGGAGGGAAGGGGCAGCACCTTTTGCCCTGAACTTCAGAATCATTTGAATATTTAACCCTGAAAATATACTCTTGCATAGCTTGGATACTCTATAAAGTAATAAAGAAAAACAAAAACGAAACTCATTTATAACTAATACCTCCTACTGGATGACAAGAATTCAGGAACCATTACAGAACGAGTCTTTGGAGCCCCATAATTTGAAATTCAAATCCGTAAGCTCAGGGGAGAGAGCTGCACAGCATTGACCCCAACATCCAGGAGCAGGAACGGGGGTGGAGGGGGGGGATCAAAGTAGCGAACTATTTTACCTTAATGAGCATGATAAAGAACCAAAGCTGGAAACCAGAGAGCACCCAGCTTTTGCCTCTGTATTTTTATTAACCAAGATCACTTTGGGTTTATAATAAGACACTCAAAATACACAGGTGAGGATAGTTCTGGCATGGAGCCACTATGGGAGCAAGACTCAGGGTGGCCCAATTTCCTTTCATTCTTTCAAAGTCAGATTCAAAGAAGACTGTGGACATGAGAGAGGCCCCAGGCCAGACTATCCTCAAGGTACAGAGAGGGAACCCAGCCGGAGGTTTCAGAGGAAGATGACACGTTTTCTTCTTAGTGTTTCTTTTCTTACATACACGCACGCACACACGTGTACACACATAAGCAGCCAAGGAACTTCTAAAACAAATTAATCCCAAAATTAAGGTTAGGAAAGCAAACTCCCCCAGGACACCAATCATGTTTGAAGCTGGGTTTTGTTTATTTGTTTTAGAGCTATCACAGTCTCTCCTGAACAGTAGGTGAAACTATCTTTGGGGATCAGACAAAGATATCTCCCACTGGCTTTTAGTGAAAAGCTGAACAGATGTTCCATCAACTACAGAACCAGCCGCCAAGACCCATTATTTGGTCGTGGCTTATGAACTTGCAAACCCACAGAACATGCACCCCGACACTCACGCCTGCACTTGTGGTGTCACATTGACTCAGGTGGTCAGAACTGCAAGTCTGTGTGGCACTGAGATACCCGTTAATTGCCCAGTTCTCCGGGGAACCCACTGGGTGGTGGAGGCTGTCCCGTGGGACCTAGTCCATCGCCTTGTTCGGCCTTAATCTCAGAAGCACCCCCACGACCCCTTCCCAAATTTGCCATCATGACAGCTTTCCCAGGTGTGCCTCTCCCTGTCTGCCTCCTCCCTCCCCAAACACCCACGTCGGGGCTCTGGTCCAGGCTTCCACATGCACCCAGGAGGCCTTGGCGGGGAGGAAAGGGGAGTTACTCTACATGACCCTGAAGAAGACACAGACGGAGAGCCCATGGAGGGCTGTGGTGTGACTGAGCAACATTTACTCCAAGAGACAGTGCAGACCTGGCATCCAGCCACCTGCCAAGCAACCTCCACTCCATCCCATGAGCAGTAACTGGCCTTTCACCTGAATCTTGTCTCTGTCACATACACCCAAAGAGTCCTGCCAAAATCAGCTTGTGTGTGTGTGTGTGTGTGTGTGTGTGTGTGTGTGTTAAAATACACGTAACATAAAATGTACCACTATGACAATTTTTAAAGGGTACAATCGAGTGGCATTTAGTACATTCACAGGACGCTACAACTACCACCTCTGTCTAGTTCCAAGGTGCTTTCATCACCCCAAGAGGAAACACTGTGCCCATCAGCAGTCACTCCCCATCCCCTCTCCTCCCCGGCCCTGGCAGCCCCTGGCTCTCTGCCTCCATAGGCTTATCTACTCTGGACATTCCATACAAGTGGACTCATACAACAGGGGACCTTTTGTCCGAATCTGGCTTTAGGGCAGTCCTGAAGCAGCACTCACCCTCAGCGGGAGATGGCTTCCTTCCTTCTGACAAAGCGCTCCATGGGAGGACGGTAAAAATGGCTTTCAGGCCTCTCCTCACAATGAGCGCTTGCTCACCGCAGCTGGAGTGGACGGCCTTGATCATGGGAAACCCTGTCAGAGTTTGAATCCTCCGTCTTCTCCTTCCTTCATTCCATTGTAAGCATTTATGTGGCACCACCTGTGTGCCAGGTGCTGTATGCCAGCACATGAGATGAACAAGGGGCAGCCACTGCCTTCCAAGAGCTCACACAGCCCAGGGGGGCTGGGGCAAGGCCTCTGTCCTGCTCTGCGACACGGGCCCATCCCATTACCTGGCAAAGCTGGCGTGGCATTTGTATGACAAAATGAGAGCCAGGATTCAGGCAAGGGGAGCAAGGCGCCCAGGGTGCATAATTCAAGGCGGTGGTCACTCTCAAGGAGGTGTACATGCAGGGTTGGGTGGGCACCACCTTAAACTTTGCACGCTGGGCCTCACTCCCCTCACCTGGTCCAGTCCTGACAGGACATAAATCGTGCAGCCAGCGCAGTGGGCAGGCTGATGTTCCAGGGCTTCCTGGTGTTTGAGGCTGGTCAGCATACCACAGAGAGCTTTATACCTTTAAGTTAATCACAACAGCAAGCCTGAGACAGCTCAGCTCCTCCCTTCCTCTACACACCAGGCTCAGAGAGGTTAAGGAACTTACCTAAAACCACAGAGCTTGTGTGCGGCATCACTGGGGCTTCAGCTCAAGGCCAAATGGTCACAGAGCAGGAGCTTATCTTAATAATGAAAGTATCTGTCCTTACCTAGTGTCCCAAAGTGGGGAAACTTTTCTGAAAGCCTCACCTGCATCAACACATCTGTGCCTCAGAACCCTAAAGGCAGGTACTAAGGAGACACCCTTTTACACCTGTAGCCCAGAAGGGCTAATCTGCTTGCTCCGCTGCCAGCCGGTGGATGAGCTGGGGTGGGCAACAGGATGGCACAATCCACCTGAATGACTTCTGCGTTTCTTTGCATGACATGATGTCACATGCCTCTACTATACCTCTTGGTATACCTCATCAATATTTATTCACCCCTTGCCCGTAAGTTCCGTGGTCCACCCCAGAAGCTCACCGCCTGCAGCACCCTCTCCCAGAACCCCTGCCCGTGGCCGTGAATTCAGCTGTGGTGGCTGGTTCCCAGTGAAGTGGGCACACCTGCCGGCAGAGCACACATACAGTGATGCGTGTCCTACGTGTTCGCATCACTGCGCAGCCCCACCACGACACACACGCTCGCTGGAAAACAACTCGAGATTCCTAGAAGGTCCTAGACAGGCACAGAGAAGCTCGTTTCTGATTTCACAGACCCTCGGCCGGCAGCCTGGGACTGCTGTTCTCTTACATAGCTCAGCCAGTTATCAGTCAGGGCCCCCCGAGACAGAGAACCAACAGGAGATGTGTGTATATGATGAGACTCGTCTTAAGGAAGTGGCTCTCGTGGCTGTGGGGCAGGGCAAGCCCAGAATCCATAAGGGCAGCTGCAGACTGAAAAGTCAGGCAGGATCTGATGCTGCCGTCCTGAGGCAGAATTCTTCATCGCAGAGAAAACTCGGCTTTTGCTCGTAAGCCTTTCATGGGATTGGATGAGGTCCACCCAGATTCTCCAGGTTACTCACACAGCCTACTGATTGGCCACAGCTACCAAAAGCCTTCTCGGCAGCCCCTAGATTAGCACTTGATCAAATAATTGGGTCCTACAGCCTGACCACGTCTACACACAAAACTGACCAACCCATGGCCTATGGGGGTCTCAGCCAGGCGGCAGATCCTGCTCAGGTGTCAGACCCCATGGAGACCTCAGACCCGCCCATGGCTGCACACGCCAAGAAGCCATAGTTGAGACACAAGCAGGTGTCACACCTGCTCCTTCTCACTCCAAAACGCTTCACCTTAGGACAGCACGCTGCTTCTCCACATGAAACATGATTTGGGATCCTCTAGTACACCACGCAAGATGCAAACAGTGGCTTTACACACACGTAGGTGTCTACCCATGTAGAAAATCCAGACAGGATGTTGCCAGAATCTTTTGGTTGTCTCACAAGAGCTGTCTTGCTCAGCAACTGCTTCTCAAAATTACTAAGCAACGAAAAGAAACTTCAAGTTTTAAATTTCAGGGGGCTACTTCTCCCACCTAGGAGAATTATTTAATAAAATGACTACTACGAAAAATCCCTATAACAGAAAAACCAATGGGCGATGTGACCCCAACCACACCCAGGAGGATAAAATGGCATGAAGCTATTGCTACGCCATCTGACCCCTGGAAGTAAAACGTGTTCGACTCTCCCTCATGAGATGGCGGTGGGGTTGGAGGACTCAGCAAGAAGGTTACGTTAAACCAGGTCCCAGGAAGTCAGGTTCTCCTAAAGCCCCCTGGTATGTGTAATTGCAAATACATGAAAGAATCACAAATATACTTTTCACTGTGATTGGAGAAATGGTAGCAAAGTCTACTGGGCAGAAAAGGGGGGAAGCCCCCTTGTTTATGAAACAGGAGGGGGAGGGGAAGGGAAGGAAACATTTGGGATTAAATATTGTTGTTTTGAGTGGCGCAGCTGATAAAAGCCAGGAAATTCAAGATGTGTGCACCGACAACCTGCCACTCCAATTTTACACTCCGGACCCCGAACAAAAGCTGCTCTGTGAGGTGCCAGGATGGCGGCCGGCGTGGCTGCTGAGGGAGGGACACAGGCCCCCTTTCCATTTAACGGCTGTTCAGTGCCAAGGGTGAAAACGAAAATGTTGTTCTGCGGCCCAACGCTAGGCCCCTACCCTGCCCCCAGCTCCAGCGACACGGTTCCGTGGCTGGGGCAGACGCATCTGGCCTGTTCTTCACCTCAAAACACTGAAATACAAGGGTGCTTCCACCAGTGGGATCCCCCCATCCCCATCTGGACACAGACAGGCAGCTGTGACGTCCCCAGTCTTCAGCCCAACTCCCCTGGCACTGTCCCTGCCACAGCAGATCCAACGTGGCCTCAGCCCAAGAGGCCCCCTCCACAGAAAGCCAAATGCAGCACAAAGGATCAACCA
Organism: Neophocaena asiaeorientalis asiaeorientalis; assembly: GCF_003031525.2. Taxonomy (NCBI): domain Eukaryota; kingdom Metazoa; phylum Chordata; class Mammalia; order Artiodactyla; family Phocoenidae; genus Neophocaena; species Neophocaena asiaeorientalis. Next base: position 13,926,995 of record NW_020185335.1, read on the forward strand.
GGAGGGACTCCAGGCTGGACCGTGTGCTGGTTCCAGTGACAGAGCCCCTGAAGATGGCAGGCACTGCAGGCGTTCACACTCTGGGGAGAAATAGCAGAGGAACTAGAGTCCCTGCATTTGTTTACTGAGTTCAGCCAACAGTCTTTGAAACTTCAGTTGAATGGTCCTCCAGATAAAACCCTTGGGTGGACACTCAAACATAACCTAGCCGGGTGGGAGCCCGGGAGGCTGGAAGTGAGGCATCAGGACCCAGCTCTGTGAGCTCTGCGTCCTGGAGATAAAAGGTGAACGCAGGCACGGCAAGGCCTCTGCCCAAGTGAGCAGCTGGACAGCGAGCGCGTTGAGGCACCCGGCCTTGAGAAGGAAGGGAGCCGTCAGGTAAGGAGCAGGAGACAGGAGAAACGTGAATCCATCACTCTCCCTTTTATACAGCTTAAGGCTAAAATTTGGGCTCTGAGGAAAGCCATTGGGCAGCTCCACGGTGCACATCTCACCACGTTTCAGGAGAGCAGACGGTGATTGAAAAGTCAACTCCGAAGGCCCCACCCAGAACCTATGGGCCTGTGGGAGTGAAGTCCACACCCACGTGGGTCTACCTTGCACCCCTGGCCCGCCCTCCGCCACACCTGAAGCTTTTCCATCGCCGTGGCTTTGCCTGGACTGTGCCCTCTGCTCAAAACACCCTTCCCATATGTCCTCTCCTGAAGAAATCCCACTGTCACCTCCTCTGTGACGCCCTACGCCAACTCGCCCGGGCAGACCAGGTCCCTCGCCGTCCCTGTCCCCCGAGCACCTTGGTCAGAATCTCCAGAAAGACTATCACACACTTTCCCCTCTGAGGCCCGAGAGGCGGGGTTGGGGGTTCTCATCTGTGTCCTCCCAGCTCCCTGTGCACAGATGGTGCTCGGAAGTGCCAGCTCCACCTCCCTACAACAATAAGGAGGGCTGCATTCCCCAACAAAACCCCTCGGTCAAAGTAGCGTGTCAGAGGCGCCCACCTTCTTAACTTCAGCACCAAGACCCACCAGCCCAGCCACAGTGCTGCTTTCTACACAGTGGGCACAGGGCAAGTGCTTAATAGTCACCAACTCACAACCACAACCACCCATGGACATCGGGACTTTCATCTCCACTTCTCTCTTGCAACTTGCCCAGGGACACAGAGAAAGGGGCACAGCCCAGAGCCCACCTTCTCCAGCACTTAGAAAAACAAAATTGGGTTCTCAGCCCCACCAGCCCTTCCTGCAGGATTTCTAGGCAGAGCTAAAAAAAATCTCTTCTGACTTAAGATGGGTCCTCCTGTGAGCAGAACTCAAAACTCAGACACAGAACCTGAATGGAAGCCTTAACTCATCATTTTATTTTCGGAATTTTTTTTCTTCCAGAAAACTAGTCCAAATGCCCATGATTTTCCCTTGATCTTAAAGTCTCACTTGGGGGACAAAAACGGGCATCTCTCTGCTCTCCTTCACCTCCCAACCTATAAAATGTGGGGCAGCGCCACCTGCTGGCCAGCGGGTAGAGGACAGCAGGCGTCCAGCCGAGAGGTGTCCAGCGAGCTGGCCGTCCTTGTGATCTCCTGAGCAGTTTAGCCTCTTCAGTCCCAATCAGGAGAGGAAATAAACATGGACAGGAGGTGTGGGAAGGAGGTTGGACTGGCCTCTGTGCTCTCGCTTATCTGCTGCAGGAGCTGCGATAACACAGGAGCTTCCAGGACTGCCCAGCAGCCTATTTCAAAGGTCAAGTACCAAACGGGCACATAAGCCAGAGGACACAGGGCTTCCCGGGACTGAGAGCAGCCAAAGGCAGGCTTTGGGGGAAGGCAACCGGGCCAAGTGAGCCCCGACCATGGGCCAGGTTGGGGGGCCCAGGGAACAAATCGAGGGCAGGAAGGCAAGTGCTTAGCGTCCAGTACAGGACCTGGAACAGGGGGAGCCCCAGTAAATATGTCAGGAAGCAAAATGAACTGAGTCAATCAGCAAGCAGGCCTGCCTGCCCTGAGCCACAGCTGTGGGCATGCTGGGGGTACAGCCTGAACAAGGGGTACAGCCTGAACAAGGCAGACAGGGTCCCCGCCAGCCCAACACACACACGGTAGAAGAAAACCCTGGAAACACACAAATAAATACATAGATAACAGTCCCACATGGTTTGTTACAGTAAGTTAAAGTCTCCAGGTAAGGCCCTCCATATTGCTCCCAATAAACACTGTTACAGGAGGAGACGGGTCCGCCAGAGACAGAGGCCACTTGAAACTTTCATTCAGTCGTTCGTTCGGTAAATATGGACTGAGCATCTACACAATGCCAGGTACTGCAATAAGCACTTTGGTGCATTAGATCTTCACCACAACCCCTGTGAGGCAGGAGCACAATGTGTATTTCATAGATTCAGAAACTGTGTTCCAGAGAAGTTAATTAATTTATCCAAGATCACACAGCTTCTCAGTAGCAGATCTGAGCTCAAGTTCAAGCCCCATGCCCAAGTATTAAGTGTGCTAAGCCCCATGATGGTCCTTCATTCAGGAGATATTTACTGAGTTCCTGTTATGGGGCAGGCATTGAGCCAGTTCCTCAGGATACATCAGTGAGCAGAACAGAACAAGTGCCCTTCCCTCAAGGAGCTGAGCCTGGGAAGACAGATGATAAACAAACGAACAAGAGAATGAGATGCAGGGGGCTGTGGGGGGCAAACTGCTCAAGAGCAGAGCTGGACAGACCCACTTTCAAACTTGGCTCTGATTTCCTCTTTCTGAACCTCAGTTTCCTCATCTGTAAAATGGAAATAAGAGTAGTGCCAATGTGAAGATTTAAGAATACCTGGCACCCAGGACACACCCAAGAGAAGTGGCTGTTTGTATGAGTAGTTCAGAAAGAAAGGCTGCATAAGGCAGGGGTTCCCAACCCCCGGGGCCACGGATTAATTAAGAGGGTGTCTGCCAGGCTTCTTCACTATGAAGTTCATTCTTTACCCTTTGTGATTAGTTTCTCATGGGGAGGTTCTTTGAGACCACATAGATACTCTGTTACTCAAGAAAACTTTACATTAGCATCCAGTAATGATTCTTGCCTGAATCAATTATGGCTACGATGGCTGTCCAGTGGTGAGTTTCTAACCATTTCCTCTAACTTTATTGGTTGGCACTGCAGTATACCTTTTCCCAGAGACAGATTACCACATAACAGTGGAAAATTAGTCTCCCTGATTCCTTCTTGCCCCCAGCTTTTCTCCACACAGTAGTTAGAGAGATCCTTTGAACAAGGAAATCAAAGCCTGTTCACATGCAAAAGAATGAAGCTGGACCCCTACCTCACACCACACACAAAAATTAACTCAAATGGATCAAGAAGCTCAATGTAAGAGCTAAGCTTTAAGCTCTTAAAAGAAAACATAGGGCTAAACCTTCATGACATTGGAATTTCCAGCGGGTCCTTAGATGTGACATCAAGAGCACAAGCAATAAAAGAAAAAAATTAGATAACTTGGACTTGATTAAAGTTTTAAAGTTTCCAAATACACTATCAAGAAGTGGAGAGACAACCCCATACCTAGGGGAGCAATAAGAGGTGGCCCTCCTCTGCACTGAAGCCCTGTAGGGTATGGAGACACCCCCAGCTCAAGGTGCCTCTCCACAGGCCCCCATGAACCTCCTGCCCTTTCCATCTGGCAGCTCCGTGGTCTGCACCAAATGCTGCTGACCGCACACACCTGACGCTTCTGCTGCCCCGACTCTTCCTCACTGGTCACGCGGACGGTGCCTCTCAAACTTTAACGCGCGAACGGATCACCTGGGACTGTTAAGTGGCAGAGTCTGCTTCCGGGGGTCCGGAGTGAGGTTGTTTCTGTGTTTCTAAGAAGCGCCAGGGATGCCACCGCTCTGGTCCATGGACCACACTTTGAGTCACAAGGTAACAGATGATCTGTTCACTGTATCAAGAAGTGGACAAGAAGTCCTCCTCTCCTCTGCCACTCCCTTCCCTGCGCTGTCCAGGGCCTTGGGAAGGGCTGCCTCCCTCTGAAGGCAGTGCCAGGTAGATGAGGTTCGTCCACTTGACCTAGAACTTGGAGATTGGGCAGAGGCGGGGCCCATGGACCACTGGCAAAGTCCTTTCCCCACCCCAAGAGCTCGACTCTAAAAAGAGACTACGTTATGGAGAGGCCAAATTTTGCAATTCTTGTGTATTCCAAAGCTGATACGGTACTCTTTTCAGGATTCAGGGCAAACAGAACAACTGACTTAAAGGTTTAGCTGGGCATGGAGGAGGAGACCAAAAGCAACAGCTAGTGCCAAGTGAGGACCAGAAAAAGAATCCTTCACATCCCCCTACCTGTCCTCACTGGGTACCCTTTAAAGTTGGCTGGAGCCCCTGCCTACATCTAGTGAACTCACAGGAAGGAACAGGTGATGGGGGAGTAAAAGGTAGGAGAGAAAATGGAGGATACTTAATATCTGAGACCAATTCTATGTCTGGTTCTCACACTTATCTTCAGCCACTTATCCCTCTTTTACAGACAAGGAAACTAAGGCTCAGAAAAGGTTAAAGGGTTTGTCCAAGGTCATATGGCAACCAAGCTGGCAAGAAATGTTTGTGTTCCTGACTCCTAAATCAAGCTCCGTTCTAACAGGTCTCTTAAATTGAATGTTTATATCGAGAGAAAAATCAAAGTACAAATGGCATTTTGTGGGATGGCAACTGCACAAATCAATGTATTCCAATTAATTTGGAAAATCTTCTTGGAGAAAGCAAACATTGTATTGAATGAGGGGAGGCAGTGAAATTGGTGGTCAGGGCAAGAATCATTTTCCAGATATAGGATCTTAAGGAATGGAGTGAATGGTCTGCAGCTATTTATTTATTTATTTTAATGAGCCAGCAGAACTCAAGAAAGCACCCATTCATTCAAAAGCATTTAATAAGCATCTACTGCGTACCAGGCCTTGTGGTAAAGGGGACAGAGAGAGAGACAGGGTCATTGCACTTAGTCCCTAATACAATCATCTGTTATTCCTCTTTATACATGAGGAAACCAGGGCTCAGAGAGGCTAAGGAATCTGGCCAACTGGGATGTAAAGCCGGGTGTGTATGATCCCAAAGTCTACAGTCAGGGTACTACCCATATATCACCCCTTAGAGATGAGGACATCAAGTCCTCATCTCTGTGACTACATGGACACAGACTATACCTGATATTATTCTCAATGTTGGCCTAGATTCAGAAAAAACACACTCTATCTGCTGATCCAAGTTAAGTAGGAAACTAGTGACATGCTGTCTACAAGAAATAAACTTTAAATATAAAGACATGGACATATCTGAAGTAAAAGGATGGTCTGGCAATGATAGAGTAATAAGCACCAGATTTATCCTCCTACCTTATACACAAAAGAGAAGAAATATGCAAGCAATCTCAGTTCAAGAGAGTCATGCCTGGGAGAATGAAAACAGAGGTGAGTCTCACGAGAGAACACACATGGTAACAGAGACAGAGAATGCCCTCACTGAGACCATCAGTAGATGCAATACAGCTGAGGAAAGGATTCCTGAAGCTAGGTCAATAGAAATTATCCAAACTGTAAAACAAAGAGGAAGGAAGAGAAAAAGGAGCAGGAAGAGAAGGGGGAGAAAGGGAGAAAGAAAAAGAGAGGGAGGAAGAGGGTGATGACAATGAGGGGCTTTAAATACACTTGGGACAAGATAAATAATCTAATATACATGTAACTGAAATCCCAGAGGGAAAAAGAGAGACGTGATGGTGTAGAAGATATATCTGAAGAAGTAATGGCTGAGAATTTTACAAAAGTAATAAAATATATCGTCACAAATCCAAAAAGATCACAGGACCCCAAGCAGGATTATTAAAAATAAATAAATAAAAACAGACACATCGTATTCAAAATACTGAAAGACAAAGAGAAAATCTTAAAGGCAGGCCAGAGAAATTAAGGAATTAAGGAAATGTAAGAACGACAGCAAACTTCTCATCAGAAACTATACAACACAGAGAACAGTGAAGTGGCATCATAAAAGTGCTGAGAAAAAAAATAACTGTCAACACAGAATTCTACCCCCAGGAAAAAATACCTTTCATAATTGAAAGCAAAATTTAAAATTTTTTCAGAAAAACAAAATCTGAGATAATGAATTATCAGCAGATTTGTGCTACAAGATACTAAAGTTCAGTTTTTCAGGTGGAAGGAATATGAAACAAGACAGAATCATAGATCTACAGAGAGAAATGAAGAGCTCTGGAAACTGTATAAATGAAGGTAAATATAAAAGACCTTTTAAGTAACTTTTTAAGATTGTTTCAAGCAAAAATAGAAGCAAAGGATTGTGGACTTATAGCCTATGTAAAAGTAACAGGTGATAAGAATAGCACAAAAGATGGGAGAAATTGGGAGTAAACTGTTACAAAGTTCTCACACCAGACATGAAGTGATATATTATTTGAAAGTAGACCGTGAAAAATTAAAGATGTATACTCTAAACCCTAGGACAGCCAATAAAATATCATTAACTGTTTAACGATATAATAACAATGTATTGTAGAGTTCATAGCATCTGTAGAATAAAATGTGTGAGAAAAATAACACCACGGTTGGGGTTGCAGGAAATTTGTACTCACATCTCTTTGACCAAACCAACCACATCTGTAAAATGAGGGCACTGCCCACCTCCCAGGGTTATGAAGAGACCTGAATGAGATCACATGTGTGCAGTATGGAGCCCAGCCCTGACATGCAGTAAGTGTTGAATGAATGCGTGAATGTTCAGTAGCATACATCCCATTCATTACACGACAGAGTTAGGATTTCTGCCAAAGCAGAGACCCCCAAAAAGCTGAATGTAGACTTCCTACTTGGGGCTCACAAGGAAGTGGGTTAACTGCCAACCAGCTCTGTGTCTTCAAGTCCTGGTCTGTAATATAATCTAAAATCAACTCCACCTCCAGAAACTCCCCACCTCCCAGGAGCTTGTAAGTGAGGCAGACAGAGTTTAGTCAGTAATGGCAGTCAGGAAAAATAAACTTACCTAGAGAAAGGGACAGAGAGAACCACAAACAGCTTATGCTGAGAAAAGGAATTCTGTAATCCCCCCAACATCTGTAACGCACATTTACCTTGTGATGGGCATCGGCACTTCTGTGTCTGACCTTGGGAAGACCCTAAGAAGTCTGGCTGGTTTGAAGATGAATGTATAAACCACACACAAACTCTACAGCAAACCAGCCAAAACATTCTCCAATCTGCCCTTGACATGTAAATATTACTATGAATCTAATATTAGATAATACTGCTGTGAATCTAATAAATCCCTAATGGAATAACAATTTGCATTAGGTTTTGTGTCCAAATCCTAGGCTAAGAGCAGCAAATAAAGCCTACAGAATGATCTCTAAATGGGATGTTGGTCAAAGGAACGACCCATTTTCCATTTTGCATGGGAGAAACGTGACTCAACTTAGAAGGGGGAACTGCTTGAGGAAAGGAGGTGACGTGAAAGCCCAGGGCATGTCTGGGTGGAGCCAGCATATCTTTGAGGCTGGCATATTGGATGTTCCATGCCCCGTAGGCTACCTTCCCAGCCCACCATTCTGCACCATTCTTCTGCAGCAGCCAGCTGTGCACAGATGCAGTCCAGCAGTAGCGCACTTCACTGCACTGTGCGTGCCTTGCTTTCTGCCCAGCTTCTCTGCCTACTGCCTCCAGAAGCCCGTCCTGTCATGGAAGAGCCAAAGACATATCACCCTGTGGGACTGCCCTCCACCAACGAGAGATCAGAGCCAGTGGGTAAACACTCACCCTTCGGGCTCAGTGGACAATCGCTAGGCTCATTCTCCATACTTCCTCGGAAATCCCCGACAGAATCAAGCCCAATCGCCCACTGCATGGGTTAGCAGCAGCCCTGACCGGGTTCAAAACCGCCTCACGCCTCTTCCCCCAAAGAATCGGTTTGCTCAATGACCAACTTAACTTTCAGAATTTACCAAATTTAACAATTTACCAAAATTTTGTTTATTTATTTATAACATTTAAAGTGACTTGTGTTGGGTGGAACAGTGTTAATACATTTTGAAGATTCTGCAAAGCTTTAGTTAGCTAATTCGTATTTCGTCTTCATGATAGCATTTTAAGGAACATGCAGCTGCAACTCTCCAGCAAGAGGGAGAAGGTAACCAGGAGACGAGCACACAGAACAGCCTGGGCTGATGATCCCAGGCGGGCAGTAGGAGACAGAGTGAGGTGGTGGGGAGGAGGCTGCCCCAAACCCGACATCCTGGCCCCACCATCTTCCTCAACCCTAACGATCCTTCCAGGTTGGGAGCCTGCGCTCTGGGCGGCTGCCAGGTTTAAGTATCAGCGACAATTCCTGACAGCTGTGCAGCCTTGGGCAAATAACTTCAGTTTCCATAAGCTCCTCGATAAAAGGGGGAAACTCCCCACCCCCCCACCCCGGCCAGAGGACTTCAGTGAGGGTGAGATAAGACGGCGTGTGTTCAGCCCACAGTGCAGCAAGAGTATGATAAACAAGGGATGCTTTAATCATTGCTCTGGCCACAAATATTGCCTAAGGAGCTCCTGCAATTCTGAAGACGTAGCTGGAAGATAGAAGATTCCTCTTGGCTACAGATGTGGTCACTTTTTAAGAGACACTGATTCGTGTATGAACCTTCCTGCACCACCTCTTCCCCAAGCCCTGGGCCAAGCACTGAGAACATCGCACACAATACTGCCCTCCAGAGGCTTCCAGGCGGGACACAGCAGGGAGAGGGGCACAGGGAAGAGGAGCAGCATCCACAAGAAAGGGGCTCTGAAAGGGAGAAGCGCAGGTAGGGAGGGCTCTCCTGGCAGACAGAGTGAGAGGAGCAAAGTAAAGGAAGCTGGAAATAAAAACTAGGGGACCAGTCTGGCTGCGGTGGGGGCCGGAAAAGCCTGTGGCAGATGGGGTTTCACAGGTCGTAGGTCTCAGATGACTGAGGACTTTACCTACCAATAGAAAAAAAATCTATTCTTGCAATCAATGAAAGACTTCCTTTAGGGGGATAGAAATTTTTCCTTTGAAACTCCAAATTTTAATTTGCATCACTGGCACAGATATACATTACCCATTTAAGGAAACAGTTTCTGAACTCCTGAATCCTGCAGAAATTCTCCTGGGTATGTAGATCTTGGTTCTCCCTATTTGTCACCTCTGTGAAATTGCACTCAATCCTGCTCTAGCCCCAAATGCCTTTGAATAAATCTCACAGAATGCTGTGGTTGCCAGAACCCAATACAGATTACTTGATCTGGTGAACACCAACAAATTAGGAGAAGGGTGTGACGTGTGGCATGAGACAGTGAACCTCTGAGTGGACAGCACTTGGCAAGCCCCTGCCTTGCTGAAAAACAGTGACTCCTCTAAAAGGAAGCTTACAGAGACTTCCCTGGTGGTGCAGTGGTTAAGAATCTGCCTGCCAATGCAGGGGACACGGGTTCAAGCCCTGGTCCGGGAAGATCCCACATGCTGCGGAGCAATTAAGCCCGTGAGCCACAACTACTGTGCCCGCATGCCACAACTACTGAAGCCCACGCGCCTAGAGCCCGTGCTCCACAACAAGAGAAGCCACCACAATGAGAAGCCAGCGCACTGCAACAAAGAGTAGCCCCCGCTCGCCCCAACTAGAGAAAGCCCGTGTGCAGCAACAAAGACCCAACACAGTCAAAAATTAATTAATTAATTTTTTTTTTTTTTAAAAAAGGAAACTTACAGCTGCGGGAGGGAGAAAAAGTCCCTTATCTTAGTTTTGTCACCTGTAAAATGGGAATGACAACTGTGACCTACACCTCAGAGCTGTTCTAAGGAATAAGTGCAATATTCATGTGGCACAGTTAATATAGTGCCTGCGACATATGAAGCATTCAATAAATCGTACCTAGCTATGTTTACATCATCATCATCACCATCACCACTATGACCACCCTATAGTTAAGTGTGCCTAGATGGTAGCAACACCCCATTCCATAATCCAACATTCAAACACAGGTTCCCCTCCTGGACATGGGGGTAGAATGCTCAAATGTGAAACATTCTGGGACTGAAGGCAGATACTCAGCATGCATCACCCCTCTCTACTCCCATGCCTGCAACAGACATTGCTAGTTGATCACAGAACTCAGATGCAGTCTCATCCTCATTCTTGACACACCACTCAGACCCACCAACAGATCAGAATTGGCCCAGGAGATGAAATATATCTACCCACTGAGACGTCCATGCCACTAGAGGCAATGGGCTTAAATTGTAAGAAGTAATTGGGCTGCCATCTGTTAAGGGACAGGCTGAATGGATTCCTGATTAGCCAGCAGAACTTTAGCTCAGGGTCCAAGGTTTTAAAAGCAAATCCAGGTTCACTCAAAAAGTATGAGAAATGCAGTAAGATATCCGGAACTGAGCCCCAGGACATTAATGGGAAAGTTGGTGAAATTTGAATACCATCTACAGTTTACTTAAGAGCAATGTTCCTTAGTTTTGGCAAATCTAAAGTTATTACAAAATTAAAACTTTACTTAAAAATTAGTCTGACTGACACAGGAATAGCCAGGACCTGGAACCCAGCTAGCTGCTTCACCTGGAAGACAAGGTGACCAAAGCTTCAATCCCCAGAGCTAACCTGGAATAACCATGTCATGTAACCATGACAACCGTAAGTGCCCGATTTTCTAGGATCTTCCCAATTTCCAATATTCAGATATGATACCGACTAACACTGATAGGTATAAACCTTCCTGTATAATTTTTGGTTTCCCTTCATGGAATACTCTTCAAAACAAACAATTTATTTGACTATCTTTTAAGATTTTTTTCTTATAAACTCATACATCTGAGAAAAAAAATTTTGTCAGTCTGTAGGTCTCAATTTTTCTTTGTTTGATAACATGATCACAGTCTATAGAACCTCAGTGCCTTCAAGCTCTGAGGCTCTGTCCCTTCACATCTGTTCCATTCACTACTCACCCCTTTGGAAGGAGACATCCCTGGGTTGAACCCACACTCACTCAGTGACCAGCTGTGTGACCTTGGGCAAATCACTATACCTCTCTGAGCGCCTCCATTACCTCACCTGTTAAAGGAAGGCTGAATTAAGACCATGCATGTAAAAAGTCTGTGGAACAGGTAGAGGTGGGAAACAGTGAATAGTAGCTATCACCATTGTTGGCACTCAAAAAATATCAGTTCACCTCCCTTCCTCTTTCCCACCACAGAAAAGCAAAACGTTCTGATGTAATCATTAGTAACTGCAGCAAAGAAGGCTGTCTAGCTCATTTCATAGAAGCATCTTCTCACATCCTACATTCCTGAGCACATTCATGATCATCTTCCCACCTGATAGGTGGGTATTAACTGAGCGAACATCTCCAACGCTTACTAGGTCCAAGATACTTTCCTGCAGGAAGAATCAACCAAGTAGATGGCCAAGGCTGCAGTCATAAAGGCTCTACAGGAGCAGAAGGATCTTCAGCCAGGTTCACTCAAGTGGCTTTTGAGGTTGAGGTTCCTTACCATGTGGCCCCTCCACAGGGGTGCTCAGGACATGGCCGCCAGCTTCCACAAAAGAAAGGATCCAAGAGAGAAGGGGAGAGGGCAGGGAGAGAGACAGAGAGACAGATAGAAAGACAGAGAGACAAAGAGACAGAGAGATGGAGGAAGAAGGGCGGTGGGCGGCTGGGGGGGGAGGATACACAAGGATGTGAATTCCAGGAGGTGGAACCACTGGGCATCATGGAGGCTGGCTGTCACGACCTGAGGTTTGTTCCCAAGGACAATGTCTGGGAGCACAGATGGGGGTGCCTATGTCATCCTCCAGGGCATGGTCAAGTGACTGCCATCAATTAGGACCGAAAGCAATCCTGAAAAGAATGAGAAGGCTGCGACTTGACAGTAAATGGGAAAGGTTGACACTGCTTCTCACTAGCTGCAACACAGCTGGCAGGTGTATACCTCAGGCATTAACACCTCCCTTGAGCGAGGGTAATTATTTCAGCACATTAGCAGGCTCGGCCTCATATGCATTTCAGAAACTCAACCAAGAATCAAAGCCAAGAGGTCACCCCTGCAGGTCGTTTTCAGATGGTCTTACATTTTATTTAAGAAGGAAGAATTTGGGATTGCATAAACAGGGGCCACCTGTGCCCAACCCACCGGGTCATAATCAGCTTCTCTCTCACCTGGGAGTACAGAAACCAGAGAGAAGCTTGAAAACCCCAAGCAAACTTCGGAGTGCTTTGAGGAGAGTGGGAAGGAAAGCAGCTATTTTAATAGGAAAATAAATGAAGTGATAATCTTTTTGTTTTTAATCTTTTCACTGTGTCCAGAGGTAGGAAAGTACAACCTGTGGCTTCCTCTCAGGCGAGCCCTTGGAACCCAGGCCCTCAGGGACACCCAGGGATCTAGAAGTCACAACAACTCAAGCAGGAAGGAGCAGCTCCAGGGGTCCAGCCTGTTGAGGCTCCTGCACATTTCACATGTGTGCTCTGAGAGGGAACAGAACCAGAGCACTCTACCTCAGTTTCCTCCTGTGTAAAGTGGGGTGAAAATTGTCTATTTCAGAGTATATTATTATTATTATTGATCATGGCTGTAACTTGGCTACATGTATTGAAGGCTTGCTTGCTCTAGGCCAGGCATTGGGCTTAACCTGTCACCAACACAGCCTCACTTGGCAAGTGAAGAAAAGGGAACTCAGAAAGGTGAAATCACTGGCCTCACCCACTGGCTGCCTGGACACACACACTGACCCCAGGACTGGTGGAATAGAGCAGGCCTCAGCCTGTGATAGGTGGGTAGATGGGTGGATGGGTGGATTGATGAACGGATTAGCAAATGGAGGAATAGGCCCACTGTACTGGTTGTGACAAGTCCAACTCCTTCCCTTAGAAGAAGTATTGGAAATTTCCGTGTGTTTGCTTTCTGCAGTCTGTGAAAATGTTCCACAGGAAAACAAGGTTTGGCTGTGAAATACTTCATCTTTTCCCGAGGAAAAACAGCACCTCTTTTCTCTTTCTTGTAAGTGAGGTAAAACATTTTACATGGCCCCAAACAGATCTAGCACCTTAAGGGTCAGGAGCTGGGGACTTCACCCAAACACATACATCATTAAAGTTCCCCTGAAGTTAATGTTACCACTGTTTTGTGCCCATGAATAAAGCATTAAACAAATATTGAGCCTGACACACCTCATTACCCAAGGTCGTTAAGCGGCTCAGGAACACCGCAAGCTACATTTGAAGCCAATTAAGAGGCCTCACACAAGGCACTGGAACCACACGAGTGGCTGGCACATCCCCCAGCACATAGTAGGCACCTCGTAAAACACAGAGAGCAAGTCAACAGGATCCCCCTGCCCTGATTCCACCAACATGCTCTGTCTTGGATCCCAGCCCACAGGTCCCCAAGGCTGCATGAGACACAAACCACAGCACTCAGAGTTAAGAACAGCTGTGAGCACAAAAAGCAAATGATCTACACCAATGATAAATACCAATGATTCAGGTTTTGTTTTCAATTATTTTTTTTATTGTGGTAAAATGCACAAAATTTACCACCTTTGCCACCTTTAAGTATATACTTCAGTGGTATTAAATACATGCGTAATGTGGTATTATCACCACCATCTATATCAAGAACACGTCCAACTTCACCAGCTGAAACTATTTGAGGACCCTTGAGATTCCATATGAAATTTAGGATGTGTTTTTCCATTTCTGCAAAAGACATCATTGGCATTTTGATAGGGGTTATGTTGAATCTGTAGATCACTTTGGGTAGTGTTGACATCTAAAGAATATGAAGCCTTCCAATCCATGAACATGGGATATCTTTTCAATTACTTGTGTCTTCTTTAACTTCTTTCACCAATGGCTTTAGTTTTTAGTATACATGTCTTTCACCTCCTTGGTTAGCTTTATTCCTAAATATTTTATTTTTTGATGGTACTGTAAATGGAATTGTTTTATTACTTTCCTTTGGGGATTGTTCATAGTTAGTGTACAGAAATGCAAGTGATTTTTGTGTATTGACTTTGCATCCTGCTACTTTGCTGAGATCATTTATTAATTCTAACAAGTTTGTGAAATCTTTAGGATTTCCTACATATAAGATCATATCATCTGTGAAGAGAGATCATTTTAATTCTTCCTTTCCAATTTGAATGGCTTTCGTTTCTCTTTCTTGCCTAGTTGCTCTGGCTACCACTTCCAGTACATGTTGAATAAAGTGGTGAAAGCGGGCATCCTTGCCTTGCTCCTGATCTTAGAGAAAAAGCTTTCAATCTTTCACCACTGAGTATGGTGTTAGCTGTGGGGCTTTTATATATGGATTTTAGTATGTTGAGATAGCTTCCTTCTATTCCTCATTTGTTGAGCATTTTTATCATGACAGTTGTTTTTATTTAACAAATAATTCCTTGGCACTTATCTGTCAGGAACTGTTTAAACTGCTTTATAATTATTAATTCATTTAACGGCCACAGCAACCTTATGAGGTAGAACTATTGTTATCTCCATTTTATAGATGAGGAAACCAAGGCACAGACCAAACACACAGTAAGCTGTAGAACTAGGATTCAAACCAGACCACCCAGCTCAGAGTCCATGTTTGAAATGACCAGGAACCAGAAGAGAGGTCAGCAGGTTGAATATTTATCATATTACAGACACTTTAAACTTACCACATTACCTAATCCTTCCCCAAACTGTATGATGTAGATATTTGTAAACCCATCTTACCCCTGGGAAACTGAGGTACAGACACTTAGGAAACTTGCCCAGGGCCACACTATTAGTGAGAGATAAAGGCTGGGTTTGAATTTAGTATGTTTAGACTATGGAGCCACAGAGCACCCTGACAACTCCTCAGTGGTGGGAGTGGCGAGGAGGAGGTCCTCCAAGGTTCTGCACCAGAAGATCACAGACTGTGGGATCCCGAAGCTGGCCCTCCTAGGCTGTAGAGAGCCTCTAGTACATGATCACTGATGGCAGAAAGATGACCCGGAGACAAGACTTGGGGGAGGGGGGAGGAGAAAGGTGGGTAAGAGGGAGGCAGGAGAAGGAAGGAGAGGAAATGAGGAAATGGGAGAGGAGAAGAGGGAGGAAGTGGTGGCTGGGGGGTGGGGGTGGTAATGACACTAGAACCCATTTTTATTGCTATAGCACATGTTCAATCATGTAGGAATACCTAAGTATCATTTTAGTGACCAGATCACAGTCTTTCTGCATGGTGTGTATTCTCAACTTTCTGCCATCCGAAAATCCCAGTGGTAGAGAATGTCCCGTTTGCTGGTGCCCTGGATGACCCGGAACATGCAGGTGGCAGGACCCACTGCAGCCAGCCCCCCTTCTGCTTCAGTCTCCATCCTCCCCACCCACACCCACACCCACTCCCCAGGTGACTGCATCCAGCCGCAGGGCTCCAAAACAAGCCAGCTGGTAACTCGGATGTACACCTCTAGCCCAGACCTCACCCTTCCACGCAGACTCGGTTCTAACAGCCACGCCAACACCCCCACGTGGCTCCTCTGCAGTGCCCACCACTCCCACTCCTTCCCCCTACTCTCCCAGCCCAGCCAGTCCACCAGTATCTCAGGCTCATTCCCACCATCCCAGGTCGCAAGGCCACCTCTCCTCAGCCAGTTATCAGCATGGCCACCAGAGGGAGCGAGTTAGTATCCAACCTGGGGCCACTCAGTCAAGGAGCTTCCAAAGGGTTTTCCCAAGTCAGAATAAACCCTAAGTCCCTCCCATGAGGCCAAGGCCTCAGGACTGGACCTGAGCTGACCTCCAGACCTCCATTCCTGACCACAGTCCACTTCATTCTCCACTCTAGCCACACTGGGCTCCTGAACTTCTTCACACTCCCTGCATGTCCACCCTCAGAGCCTTCGCACCCGCCACCCCTCTGGCACTCTGTCCCCACACTCGCCCCATTCAATCCTCTGCCCAGGGTCTCCTCTTCAGAGAGGCCCCCAACCCAATCACCACCCATCCTTTTTCTGCTTCGCCTTTCTTGCTAGCACTGTCACCACCTGACCATCTCTTTGCTTACATATATTTTATTGTCTTTCACTTTCTGTTGAGTCAGACCTGCTTGAGAAGAAAGCAGTGTCTACAAAATGGCACATCTCGGTCCCCAATTTTGTCCACTGATGACAACTGGAGGCCCATGAGGGTTGGGGCATTGCCGTCCCAGCTCATAAATGTTAGTGACTCAGGGACCCACACAAGTCAGCATGTGCTGAGTTTTATGCCTGGCTAACTTTCCGTGCTTCACACATGCCCTTGGCCATGACCTCAGCCGCATTACTGCTGCAAGTCCAAGGACATTCCAGTTAAAGATGCCTCGCTCTTTTGTCTTGTTTTGTTTTGTTTTTAGTATGTTGACCGGCATTGTCAGCTGTCCTCAGCTGGAACCACACGGGATGACAAAGGCTATGGACAGACCACTTCCAGCAGAGGCAGTGCAAACACCAGCAAACTTGTAAGGAGCTGCTCACGCCTCAATTAAACAATGCCAATTAAAATGACACAGCAACAGCATGCTTTACCTCTCAGGCTGGCAGAGATTCAAAAGAGGAGGAATGCCCGGTGCAGGTATGGGGAAGGGAGGCCCTTTCACTGCTGTGTGGTAGGGTCGCATCATAGAGGCACTCTGAGAAACGTCAATACACCTGTGTCACAGAAATAGCAGACAGGAGTCGCCGCACAACCAGCACTCATGGCACTGCCCCGCGTGCACAGGTCTCTTCAGACACATGTCTACAGTACACACTCCCAAACATATTTGACAATGGAACCCTCTAAGAGCACCGAACATAGTGAATGTTCCGTGGAATGCATTTTGGAAAGAATTGCTATCTGGAAAACTTCCAGCAATAGTGAAGCTGCGATATAGGCTAGGAAGGTATCAGCATTTAAAAGAAACAGGGTTATGGGACAGATCCCGGTTCTGTGTGGTCTTGTGTGGTCCCTTGTAGTCCCATGTGATCCCATGTGGCCATGGGTGGTCCTGTGCAGCCACAAAAGACCCTCTCTGGGACAACAGTTTCCCCTTTTTCAAAAACAGGATAACAATAATTATCTCAGCTTCCAAGAATTAAATGTGAGAATTGTAAGAATTACATGAGGTCCCAGGAGTAAAAGTACATAATTTAGTACTTTTTAAATCTGTATATCACATGTTTCTCTATTCTCAAAATTTTCCAAAGCAAACTGTACTGTTTTTTAAATTAAACTTTTGAGATATTTGTACATTTACATGAAAGAGAGATGCCATGTCACCCTTTCCAGTTTGCCCCAACTATAGTCTTGCAAAACTATAATACAATCTCAAAGCAGAACATTGATAAAGTCAAGATAGAGGATATTTCTTTCACCTCGAAGATGCTTCATGTTGCTCTTGTATAGTCACACCCACATCCCTCCCACCTCACCCTCTCCTGAATCCCTGGTAACCACTACTTTGTTCTCTATTTCTATAATTTTATCACTTCAGGAATGTTATACGGGACAACTGGATATCCACATGCAAAAGAATGAACCCCGACCCCTACCCTCACACCATATACAAAAATTAACTCAAAATACGTCAAAGACCTAAATGTCAGAGCTAAACTATAAATCTTTAGGGAGAAAACATGAGTAAATCTTTGTGACCTTGGATTAGGCAATGATTTCTTAGATATGACCATATATCCTAAAGCACAAGCAACCTAAGAAATAATTGAAAATTGGATTTCACCAAAATTAAAACCTTTTGGACTTCAAAGGATCATCAAGCAAGTGAAAAGGCAACCAGCAGAAGAGGAGAAAATATTTGCAGAAGATCTATCTGATAAAGATCTAATATCCAGAATATATACAGAACACAAACTCAACAGTGACACAAAGAAAGAGATAACCAATCAAAATATACGCAATTGGTTTGAACAGACATTTCTCCAAAGAAGCTATACAAATGGCCAATAAGCACATGAAAATATGTTCAGTGTCATTAGCCATTAGGGAAATGCAAATCAAAATCACAATGAAAGGGCTTCCCTGGTGGCGCAGTGGTTGAGAGTCCACCTGCCGATGCAGGGGACGCGGGATACCATTTCACACCCACAAGGATGGCTAAAATCAAAACAACGTATAATAACAAGTGTTGACAAGGACACAGAGAAACCAGAAAGTTTATACCTTGCTGGTGGGAATATGAAATACAAAATGGTGTACAGTTTTCCACCGTGGAAAATTGAGGCAGCTCTTCAAAACATTAAAGAGAGTTACCTATGGCTCAGCACTCCTAGGTACATACCCGAGAGGAATGAAAACATGTTGACACAAAAATCTGTAAACAAATGTTCACAGCAGCATTATTCATAATAGCCAAAAAAGTAGAAACAAAACAATGTCCACCAACTGATGAATGGATAAACAAAATGTGGCATGTCCCTAAAATACAATATTATTCAGCCATAAAAAGGAATGAAGCAGACTTCCTGGGTGGTCCAGTGGTTAAAACTCTGCGCTTCCACTGCAGGGGGCGTTGGTTCAATCCCTGGTCGGGAAACTAAGATCCCACATGTCGCAACACAGCCAAAAACAAAAAGGAATGATGAAGCACTGACACATGCTACAATGTGGGTGAGCCTTGAAAACATTATGCCAAACAAAAGAAAGCCAGACACAAAGGACACATATTATATGATTCCATTTATATGAAATGTCCAGAGTCGGAAAAGTGAGAAAGTAGGTTACTGGTTTCCAGGGGTGGGGAGAGAAGGGAAGGGGGAGTGAGTGCTTAATAGGTATAGGGTTTCTTTTGGGGGCAAAAAAGGTCTGGAATTAGATAGTAGTGATGATTGCACAACCTTGTAAATATAGCAAAACCCACTAAATCATACACAGTAAAAAGGTGCATCTTATGGTATGTGAATGATATTTCAGTTTTTAAAAATTCAAATTACATGCAATTTTATGTTACTTAAAGTGAGACCCACATGAAACAGGTGCTAAAACCATTTCAGGATCCTCGTCCAGAGGATCTGCTGTCCTTGCAAAGGGAAGAGAGACTCAGTGATGGGCCCCCTCCCACAGGGGCACAAAGGTGAAGAACAAGTCCCACCTTCACAAAGGAAAATCACAGGTTATCATTTTTTTTTTTTTTTTTGCGGTACGCGGGCCTCTCACTGCTGTGGCCTCTCCGGCCGTGGAGCACAGGCTCCGGACGCGCAGGCCCAGCGGCCATGGCTCACGGGCCCAGCCACTCCGCGGCATGTGGGATCTTCCCAGACCGGGGCACAAACCTGTGTCCCCTGCATCAGCAGGCGGACTCTCAACCACTGTGCCACCAGGAAAGCCCAAGGTTATCATTTTTAAAGTAGCCATTTTAAGAGTTTCACAAATAACATTTATTGACTGTATTCCTAATGGAATCCCACCCGCATTCACACAACTCCACTACAACTAAGAATCACCTGATGATAAATAATCTGGATTGACTCTTGGATGTGAATTATATGATCTGAGAAAACAGTGGCTATTACAGACTCTTCCTGATGTGATGGCTTTCGTTAAAGACCTTGAGTATGACTAACATTTGTGTTGATGTTCTTGACAGCAGCTGTTGATTCCAACTTCAAACCTAAAACAACTGGCTAGAAAGCAAAGAGAAAGGCAATTACTAGGAACTGCCCCCCAAACTGAAACCACATTGCCCTTTCAGGGCCTGTTTGGGGAACCTCCGAGGGGTGGAGGGTGAAGGAAACCCCACCACAGAGCGGGATGTACGCTTGGTCCCTGAGAAGCCCAGGCGGAAAACAGGGTGCAGCCTTGGCTGGCTCACTTTCCAGCTGTGGGACCTGAGGCGACGCGCTCAACCCCCAGAGCCCACTCTCCCTTCTGGAACTCCGAGGAGAATCCCAGCTTTGCAGAACTGTGGAAGGAATCAAATAAAATGAAGGCTACGGCAAGTCCAGCCACAAAGGCAAGTGCTTGACTCATCACTACTCTTCAGGGCTCCCTGTCGGGCAGTTCAGAGCTCACCTGATCTCCTGAGGTCTCTGAAGTTCTAGCAAGTCTCTGCCAGGCCAGCAGATGGGCCAGCAGCCTCTCCTGAGATAGGCTGGGCGTGTGCTTTGGGGGATCTCACAGGGCACCCCACATACACCTCAGGCAGGTAAGATATTTCTCCTAAACAGGTGATTGGTGCCTGACCTCTGCCCTAAGATCCTGGCTCTGGATCTCTTATAAAAGCATTAGCAATTAGCTCTGGATCCTCTTATAAAAGCATTAGCAATTTTCCTTTGGCCCACCTGGACCAACTACTTAACACAGACCATCTACAGACAAGTTTCTTTCTTTGCTCTTCCCAGACTGGGAACCAGGGAGTCCAACTAAATTTGACATCGAGATGGCAAACACAGACAGAAAGATGAAACTTAAGAAAAAAAAAAAAGAAGGAAATCTCACAATGCTGCCCCACTAAGGTTCACAGATCACGCAAAGCTGGCGGACCCCCGCCCGGCCCCTTCCTGGGGGCACTCGCCCTAGAGAAGTTGCAGCCCAGGTCCATAGAGGCACTTCTATGCAGATGTGCGTCACAACATCGTACGTGACCGCAGGGAGTGCCCAGTACTAGGAGAGCGGACAAGCAGGATGCTGGCAGAGGAATTTCCACTTCCAGACAAGACGGTGGGACAAAGACAGGGCTACCTTCCCGTCTGAACAACCAGAAAACTAGTCAGAAGACATCTGAAACTGTTTTCAGATACTGGACACTTTCTAGAACATTCCCCTTACAACGGTGTGGAGACGGACAAAAAGCAAACTAGTCAATATGCAAATTCCAACTGTGCACATTCGCATGCTGATATGTATTTGCATATTTACACACCTGTGTGTGTGTGCACGTATTTACATATAGGTGTGATAAAAGAAACACGAAGAAGGGGGTGGATGGCGGTAATGGTTGGGGACATGGGTAAACTGGGGCAGCGGAGTTTAGAGATGGAGGAGGAGAGCTTTTTCCAAGAAAACTAAAGCAAACAACCACGTAAGGGGACACCCTGTCTTGAAACTGAAGTCGCCCTGGAGGCTTCCTGGGTGGTGGTGGGGGACTGAGTGGGGTTCCCGGTGAGAAACACAGGCCTGGGCAAGGACAGTGGGTCCGAGGCCAGAGAAAGGGCTTTTCAATATGGAGCCTTGATGGTTGGGGCTGGGCTGGGGGAGAGGGGAGAGGCAGCAGGTCCCCTGAGGGCGCGATGCGCTCAGACCTCAGAAGGCTGGCTAGTCGAGCTGGCTTAAAATCCACTTCCAACCCCAACACAACAGAAATCTGCAGAAACTGGAACCAATGGTCTTTTGGGGGCAGGGGAATTTGGGAACTTGGGAACAGGGAAGAGGGGAGGAAAGAAAAGTGGGTGGTCCCAAGACGCCCCACCTCCCCACCATCAGCCCTGGCCCTGGCGTATCTGGATTGCTCTTCCCTTGCATTTTCTGGAAGAAGATACCTGTGTCAGGTGTGAGCAAGAGTCCAGACAATGGTAACAACATAACAGGAATCATGGCCGTGCTCATCTCTCACCCTCTGCTGAGCAACAACCAAGTTGTCCCACAACCTCAACTCAACTAAACCCTGGGAGTGAGATGAGCCCAAGGCCACCACTGCCCCACCCGCACCTGCTCACCGGAGGGCCACGATGACACTCAGTAGGGCCTGGAGGACGATCAGGAGGCTGAGGCTCAGGGGCAGGAGGGAGGCCGGGAGGCTTGCTGGCTGCCCCGGGGACACCGGCGCAGCCTGGTGAAGGGCCTGGAGCTGCTGCCACTTGAGGAGACGGCGCCCTTCACCATCACAGATTCTCCAGCGGTTGTACCCAGAGCGCACATCCAGGGGGACTCCTAGGCAGAGAAAGAGAGTCAGGCCTCAGCGGGGTGTGGGGACAGGATGCTCTCAAGTCTGCACCCATGAGAGAGCCCTCTGGAACCCAGGGCAAGGAAACCAGGTGTCCCAACAAGGCAGGTCACAGCCCAGGGGTGTGCCCACTGAGATGAAGAGAGCACTGCTGTTTGTTTGTTTCTAGGGTGATTGCGGGGCCTCGTGGCTGTGTTTTCGGAGTCTTTATCTTTTAGAGCTGCCTACTGAAATATTTATGAATGAAATGATATGGTAGTTAGCTGGGATATGCTCCACATTAATCTTTTTCATTTTTTTTTTTTTTGGAGGTGGGGATGGAGTGGGTGAAGCACATATGAAACCACATCTACCAGGAGCTGACCATGGCTATAGATGAGAGACGGGAACTTGGGCTTTAGTGGAGTATTTGAGATTTCCCATAATAAGCAGTTAACAACAACCACATCTACAAACAGAATTCAAACACCTCCACCTCCTTGACTGATGCTCTTCAGCTTTTTCAAGACCTGCTTTTGTCACATGTGACCCTCTTGATGTTATATCTCTTATTTACTTTATTACACTATTAATATGTTACTACTATAAAAGGTACCCTCTAATTATACTAATATAAAATGCGCTCAATATAAAGTATATTTTCCTTATAAAAAATTCTACCACAAAAGCATAAAGAAGAAAAGCACATGAGCCCTCTATTTACAAGGAAAATACAAGATCAGAAACACAGATTTTCTCTTTAAAATGGAAATCAGCTGGATTTGAGGCCAAGGGGACCATCCCATATTTTTAATCACTCTGTACAAAGCTCAGCTCAAGGAGAGAAGGATCCCTATCTTCCTGGCAGCAGTGAGACTCGCACTCTCACTCCTGTCCTATGAACACCTTCTGGCTTGAATGGGTTTGAGGCTTGAAACATTAACATAAATCACCTGAACTATAAAACAATGGCTGGAGTAAAAATTAATACTGGTTTTTAACAACGTATCAGTGGATGCGTTATTCAACAATAAACTGACTGAACTTTTAGACTTTCTTAAAGATGCAGAGTGTTCAAAGCCAAAAACAACCAATAAAAATAAGCCCATAAATCGGTGCTTACAGGGTGAGAAGAGTACTTTCTCCGGTGGTTCTCGTTCTCCTGCCTGTTTTCTGTTTTTGATAAAGTGATTTCTGGCTCTTCCACCTGAAGCTTGAGGCAACGTATTGCTACCTGTTTTGCTCATCATGCACCCCACCAAGAGCCTCTCTTTGCTGGGCCTGACCTGCCCCCTTCCCCACCCACAGGGGTTACCTGTGACTGTCAGCTGAGACAAATGATACCAGTCTTCACCTACGCACAAACAGAGCTTTCATTTTTAAAACTGACATTAATGGAGTCCTATTGCCCGGGCTACAATGACTTCTTTTCCTACACTGCAATGTGTGTGGGAGTCCATTTCATCATCCCTAACGGTTGCAAACTCTAGGCAGCTGGTGCCACATTTCAAATGCACCCCCATTCATGTCCATCCTCCAACTGAGAGACACTTAGGTTGCTTCCAGTTTTTTGCCAAGGAAATCACTGCCGCAGACAGACGTGCGTGGAGTGTCTACATGTATTACCCAGATGTGGGCTTGTTGGATTAAAGATACCTCCAAACCTCCCGCCAAAGGCCGTGACAATTCGTGCTCCTCCTAACTGTGCTACTTTTAAAATCAAGAAAAAACTAGGTATCTTCTGCATGAAGAGGTAGGCGTGTGGGATAGTGGCTGCTCGTTTCCCAAGCACTCTCCCCCTTAGCTGAGTGCCCCTGGGCGGGCCTCTCAAATCACCTGCACATCACAGGAACCCCATGTCAGACATCCAACCTCTCGGTACCCGTCCAGTCCCTCCTTCACAGAGTCCATCAAGGGGACTCACTATGCCCTCTGGCCCCAGCACGAAAAGGGGAGGGTGTGATCTGAGCCAACAAACTGTCCACTCCTTTGCTCACATGCAATGCAGAGAAAGCACACGTGTCGGCTATCTGCAAGGGAAAGCACCTCCGCTCATTTTAGAGACAAAGAAAGCAAAGGTGCGGGTGGAGACACCTCCTCCTGGTGCACCGTGACCATGCACGTGAATACATGCACACCTCAGGCCGCAGATAGACGGATATGCGAACACACCTTTGCATGACTACACACTGCACTGTGAACATACGAACATGCGGGTATGTGCTATGCCTGTCATGAACATATGAACGTATGAATATACTGTATGATGAATATATGCATAAATGTGGTGCCATGAACATATAACGTGTCATGAATATATGAAAGTAGGAATACATCAGCATACAAACATATATACTACGTCATAAATACATATTTATACACAACACATACATACACATACCATATCATGAATTACAGAAGAGTAGAGCTTAAAAAACACTTCAGATACCACCTAACCCCAGGTTGCAAATTGGTTTCTTCCTGAGAGCCAATGTTGATAACTGGTAGAGTCTGAGTCTTCTCTGGGTTCACTGGGAAAACATGGGGGATGATTAGTGATGCCTGGTGAGGGTAGGGGTGGGAGAAGTGGTGTGTGCGCCAGTCTGTGGTCTTCTTTGTCTTACACCCATCTGGGGATGACAGAAGTCTCCCCCACCCCATCATGAGGTCCATGAGACCCCCGCCTTCCTTGGGGACAGGGAAGGGATGAGACACGTGAGCAATGAGTTACCTGGGATGCCTTTAAAACTCTGCTGCCTTTTCACCACCTAAGATAAAAGATAAGGATGTGGGCAAGCGTTGTCAGCCCCAGTGATCCACCAAGAAGGGGTCCCAGTGATTTGGCCTGGAAACCCCCTGGAAGGGGTCCACGGCCAGCTCAGAATGCAAGTTGTGTTCTCCTTTTAAAAAGCCTCTGGGTCTTAATTCTGGGGGCAGTATGCTACTTGATGACAGAAAACCAGCAGCTGGAATGTGGGTGAAGGCAGAAGGAAGCCTCTAACTCCAGAAGAGCTTGCTCAGAAAGCAAGGGAGAGAAGTGGCCCTGGAGCTGAGTTGGGCTGGACCTGGCTGACCATCTCCCACCACAGTTGCTGGCCTGGAACCCAGAGCTGTGGAGGTACCAGACAGAGCCAAAGAGCAAGGGCAGACACTCGAGCAGTGGTCCTTCCCCAGCACCCTCCCTCCAGGCCTGCCAGGCTGGGGCTACAAGTGCAGAATGCTCAGACAGGTGGAGAGAGCTGAGGGGGAGAGGAGGCAAGGGGAGGGAGGAGGGGTGGGAAGGAAGAGGGAGGGAGGTGAGGGAGGTGGAGAAGAAGAGGAAAGAGGGAGGAGAAGGCAGAAGAGGAGAAGGGGACAGAAGACATGGCCGGAAAGGTGACAGCGGCAGTGGGCGCCCTCATCAGAAAGCAGTGCACCCCACCCTTCCCAACACCACCAGGACACCTGGCCTGGGCCTGCCCTGAGTACCACTTGCCTCCTGCATTCTGCTGCCCTAGGCCACGGCTTCCAGAGGGCCCCCAGACATCAACGGAGACCACTGTGGGGAAAGAACCCAGCACCCTTTCCCTCACCTCTGGCTCCCTCCTTAGCCCGCCTCTCACTCTCAGGCCTCGCTGCCATGCGAGCCTCCCTCTTACCTTCTTGTGAGACCTCAGGACCTGGGGCACCCAGTAGGGCATCACAGCCTCATCCCTAGGCATCGGGAGGCGGCCCCCAAAGTGGTGGCATGGGCAGGGGCATGCCTTGGTGGTTTGGGGGACATAAAACCAGACCGTCTTTTGGATCTAACAGAGGAAGGGAAGAGAAGGTCCAAAGCGGGGTAGAGCCACGCCCCGGACAACCTCAGCCTCGCGGACAGGGCCCTGGAGAGCGCCTCTCCTATGCCCCGCCCACAGCACACCCCGACAGCCCAGCTGAGGGAGCAGGCCCCCATTCCATGATATTCCCAGGAGTGGCTGGCACCCTCACGACCCACCACCTGCACCTCTGCAGTGGGGCATCTGCGTGGTACTGTGGCGGGACACATGGGTGGGAGTTGGGAGGCCTGGCTCTGTCCTGAGCCTGGCAGCCTCCAGGAACAACCCTTGGGCACAACGTTTAGCCTCTCTGAGCCTCAGCATTCTCGGCTAGAGAGACGGCTCTGCCAGAATCTTGACAACATTGGTCAGAGTCTAAAATGGATAGTCTTTGGTCCAGCAATTGCACTCCTGGGACTGTATCCCAGGAGGACACATGAGCATTTGCTCAAGAACACTCAGTACAGCACTGGCTGTAGTGACCAAATAGCCTGAATGCCTATAATAAAGGACAATAAATAATGGACGTGGGAACAGAGGGAATGGGTGGCCTTTGGAAAGAATGAGGCAGACCTGTCTGTCCTGACACAGAATGAGCATAGAGACACGATATTAAGTGGGAAATGCAGCACCGTATGCTACCACTTACATTTTTTTACAAAGGCGGGGGCGGGGGTGCTTCCCTGGTGGCGCAGTGGTTGAGAATCTGCCTGCCAATGCAGGGGATACGGGTTTGAGCCCCGGTCTGGGAAGATCCCACATGCCGCAGAGCAACTAAGCCCGTGCGCCACAACTACTGAGCCTCCGCTCTAGAGCCCGTGAGCCACAACTACTGAAGCCCACGTGCCACAACTACTGAAGCCCACGTGCCACAACTACTGAAGCCAGCGCACCTAGAGCCCGTGCTCCACAACAAGAGAAGCCACCGCAATGAGAAGCCCGTGCACCGCAAGAAAGAGTAGCCCCTGCTCGCCGCAACTAGAGAAAGCACGTGTGCAGCAACAAAGACCCAATGCAGCCAAAAATAAATGAATAAAATATAAATAAATTAAAAAGAAACCAATTTTGCTCATGGGGCAAAGCGGCCAGGCCCCAGGGATCAGCGAGTCCCACTTTGCCAGCAAAGAGTCTTGGTTGTGGGGTTGCGGGGGGAGTCAACCGGGGCTTCTGAGAATGTTTTATACCTGAGAAGAAAGAGAGAGTGGGAGAGTAAGCCTTTGGAAGACTCCGAAAGACTCACTTTCTGCCATGTGTAACACAGTGTAAAACAGACCCGTGGCCACCATCTAAAAACACTAGAAATGACAGCACAAACACTCTGAGTGGAAGGATGAAGAGAATCTGGATCCCTGAAGACATCATAAAGCCAAAAAACCAATCCTAGAAGAATCCTCTCTCTACCAAAGACCCTGGTTGAACCCACTGTGGGTCAGTTTTCTGTTTCTTGCACCTAACACTTCCCTGCTGATGGAACAGGAGCCTGAGGAGCAAGCGGAAAGGGGACTGGATATCCAGGCAGGGGCAAGGTCAAGAAGGACCCCAAGAGTTGTGTCAGGGAGTTTGGTCCATATTCTGAGGGAAATGGGTCTCCACGGGGGAGAGACAGGACCAGATATACGGTTTTAAAAGCTCACCAGCTACAGATCAGAAAATGGACAGTCAGAGTTAGAAAGGATGTAGGCAAGGAGACCAGCTGGGAGGCTGGGCAGTCACCCTGGTGAGATGTGCTGGGCACCGTGACTTCTATATTCCTTCCACCCTTACCCCTGACACCCAGCAACAAAACTCAGTGGGGAGAGTGCTGGAATCCGAGCCAGAGACCTAGATTCTAATCCCTGATCTGCTATGGACTGAGTGGGTGGTCTTGGACAAGCCCCCGTCCCTCTCTGGACCTCAGTTTGCCCATCTGCTAAAGGGAGATGATAATACTTACTCTGCCCAACTTTCAAATGATACAATGACCAACAGGAGGGACTGAGGCTATCACCTCTGCCTAGAACAATATGACTTAGTCATCTTGATACACTGACCCCTTTGAGAGTCGATTAAAAAAACAAGAAACGAGAGATTCCACATTCTACAATCACTACAGAGTCTACTGATGTTAAAAGGGCAATAAGGAAATATTTTGCACAATAAATTCAACAACACTGATATGACGGACAAAGTCCTCGAAGGGTATAAACTACTAAAGCTCACTCACGAAGAAACAGGTAAACTAAACAGCTCTGTATCTATGACAGAAATTACATTTGTAGTTGAAAACCTCCCCACAAAGGAAGCTATGGGCCCACGTGGCTTCACCAGCAAATTCTACCAAACACACAATGAAGAAATAATACCAATTCTACAGAAAGTCTTCCTGGAAATGAAAGAATACTTCCCAACTGATTCTATGATGCCAGGATTAATACATCATAATTAAATGGGTTTGAAAGGTTGGTTTAACTTTTGAAAACCAATCAATATAATTCATCACATTAACAAACCCTTAAAGGAAAACTATAAAATGACTTCAGTAGACACAGGCAAAATCCAACGCTCATTTCTGTAAAAGCTCTCAGCAAACTAGCAATAGAAGGGAACTTCCTCAGCCTGATAAAGGGCATCCAAACTTACAGCTAACATCATACTGAATGGTGAAAACTCAAACGTATCCTCTAAGATCAGGGGAAAAAAAGGATGTCTGTCTTCCCCACTCCACTTCAGTAGTTTACTAGAAGTTCTATCGTGTATCAGACAAGAAAAATAAATAAAAGGCATACAGATTGGAAAGGAAGAAATAAAACCATCTCAATCTGGAAATAACATAATCATTCATGCAGAAATTCTGATGGAATCTACAAAAACAGCTACCAGAATGAGTTTAACAATACTGTGGGATACAAGATCAAAATACAAAAATAAATGGTATTTCTAAATATTAGCAATGAGCAAACATAAACTGACTTTTAAGAACAATGTCATCAAAAATATGAAATACTTATAAATAAAACTGACAAAAGATGTGCAAGACCTGTACACTAAGAACTGCAGAATACTGCTGAGAAATATTAAAGAAACCTAAATAAATATAGAAATTACCATGTTCATGGATCAGAAGACTCAATATGGCTAAGAAGACAATTTCTTCAAAGTGATCTACAGACAATCCCAATCACAATCCCAGTAGGACATTTTTGTAAAAAATTGACAAACTGATTCTAAAATTCAAGTGGAAATGCCAAGAGCCTACAATAACCAACTGTGAAAAAGAAAAACAATGTTGGAGAGCTAACACTACCTGATTTCCAGACTCTTTATAATTATAAAGCCACAGTAATCAAGTTAGTGTAGTACTGGTATGAGGATAGACAATCAGATCAGCAAACAGAATACCGCAACAGAAACAGACCCGCGTGTATGTGGACAATTGGTTTTTGACAAAGGTGTAAAGGCAAGTCAGTGGAGAAAGGATGAGCTTTATGATATGTGGTATTAGAACAACTGGACATCCATGTACAAAAAATGAACTTCAGTCCATACCTCATGCCATATACAAAAACTGACTTAAAATGGACCACAGACCTAAATATAAACAGTAAGCTATAAAAATTCGAGAAGGCGGCATAGAAGAAACCTTTCTGACCTCGGGTTGGCAAAGCTTTCTTAGAAATGCATAGAAAGCATGATCCATTGTTGTGCTGGGGACAGGCACGCCTAAACAAGACTCAGGAAAGATTAAATTGATAAATTGGACTTCATCAAAATTTAAAACTTCTGCCCTTTGAAAGATAGTGATAAGAGGATTAAAAGACAAGCCAAAGACGCGGGGGCGGGGGGAACACTTGCAAATTAAATATCTGGTAAAGAACTTGTATTCAGATATATAAAAAACTCTCAAAGCTCACTAATCTAAAAAAAGCAACCCAAGTTTTTTAAAGGGTCAAAAAAGACATATCAAGTAAGATATGCAGATGGCAAAAATATATGACGAGATGCTCAACATCATGAGTCATTGTGGAAATACAAGTTAAAACCTCAATGAGAGGGAATTCCCTGGTGGTCCAGTGTTGGGACTCCGCGTTTTCACCGCCAAGGGTATGGGTTCAATCCCTGCTTAGGGAACTGAGACCCCGCAAGCTGTGCGGCCCAAAAAAAAAAAAAAAAAAAAAAACACACACACACACACAATGAGATACACACCTATTAAGATGGCCAAAACTTAACACTGACCAAACCAAGTGTTAGTGAAGATGTGAAGGAACCGGAACTTTATACATTGTTGGAGAGACTGTGAAATGGTACAACCACTTTGGAAAACAGTTGACAGTTTCTTAGAAAGTTAAACAGATACCTACCATATGAGGCAGCAATGCCTTTCCTAGGTACTTGCCCAGGAAAAATGAAGGCATGTTCACACAAAGACTTGTACACAAATGTCCACAGCAGTTTTATTTGTTGGACAAAATAGAAAAAGCTGGAAATGATCCACACACCCTTCACTGGATGAATGGATAAAATGAACTATCAATGCACGCAACCACGTGGATGAGTCTGAAAAATAATTATGCTGAGTAAAAGATGCCAGACAAAAAGAGTACATACTCGATGATTCCATCTGTATAGTGTGAGTTGGTGGACACTGGTGAGCAAAGCTGCCTTCCATTTATGTAACATTCAAGGAAACGCAGATGAATCTCTAGTGACAGAAACAGACCCACGGTAGCCTGAGGACCGCGGGGCAGAGAGGGTTGAGTGGAATTTCAAAAGGGCACAAGGAAACCTTCTAGGGTTGCGTACATGTACCGCACTACTCCATTCTATACAAGGGACTTGAGCACCCTGGATTTTGATATCCACAGGGGTCCTGGAACCAATCCCCTTTGAATGCCTAGAGATGACTGTACATCGTCACAATTGTAGTGGTGGTTTCACAGATGTGTGCATATGTCACCATTTATCAAACACTACATTTTACGCATGTGCCATTTATCATATGCCAATCGTATCTCCATAAATCTGAACCCCTGACTCAAGTCACCTACCTGCTTTCGGGGTCTCAAGGACAGAGGGACCCAGTAAGGCAGCACTGCCTCAGCCCTGCGCACCGGCAGGCGGCCCCCAAATTTGGCCTGGCGCTCACAGCAGATGGGCTCTCGGTGAACAGAGCTGGGGACAGGGCACATCTGAACAAGAGGCAGAAAAAAGAGAATTGAATGTGATGCTGCATTAGTGATGTGAGTCAAGGTACTCTCTGAAATAGTAAATCCACGCTCAGAGGGAGCAAGGTTAAGACAGGGCATCCAGGGGCAGGTGCAGGGACAGGAGCCTCAGCTCCCGAAGCTCACAAAGAGGCAGGCTATCTCGGCCTGCCCTGAGGCCCTCCAAAGTCACTTAGAGGGGGACCACCAGAGCCTGCAGACCAGGTATGCTGGGATGTGTGACCACTTACAGCCACATTACCATGAGCAAGTCTTGGATTTCCCCCCTAAAAACGGGGAAGTACAACCAACCCTAGCAGGGGTTGGGGGGGGGGGGGGATTGCTCTTTTTGTGGTAATCCATGTCAGTCTGCACACAGTGCTTTATGTTTGCAAAGGCTTCCACAACCATCCCATGTGACCCCACCACACCCACAGGCAGGAGCAGAGGAAAAGTCATCCTCTCCAGGGGCAGATGGAGCTGATGCCCAGAGCAGATACTTTAAGGGGCAACATTGGTTCTCCCAGGCCTCCTGAACCCCTGTCATGAAGAATTGAGCGGTGGGGGAGGCAGTGGGTGACCCTACATAGAGATTTGGGGGCTTGCATGGTCCCTGAAACCACGGACTCCCCCGTCTGACACACCCTCTCGTGAGATGCTGCTTCTGGACCCACATTCTCTGCTCTCCCCACCCCACAGGGGCGTGTCAGAGTTGGGGCAAAGTAGTTGAGATTTGCTTTCCTTACCGAATGATCTATGGGACACACTTCTTCCCCCAAAGTTTGAAATGTGCTTCTTTCCCTAGAAAAGAACAGGAAGGCTTAGAAAGTTCTGGGCTTTGTGTAAATTGGGAGCAGGAGTACTAGGGTGAGGGCCTGGGCCAGCTTGGCTCATACCATTAAACCCCAAGAGTGGAAGGGGTTATCATTCTGAGCCCACGAGGGTGCAGGGGGTCACAACAGAAGCAGGTATGTACACACTCATGCTAAGGTCTGGGCGTTCCCAGATGTCAAGCTATTGTGGAATCCTGCATCCCCAAACCTATGTGCTTCCGGCACACTAGAGCTAAACCCGTGCCAGGCCCTTTGGGAAAGACAGGAACATTCCAACCTGGTGAGAATTTTCCAGGACGTGGAGCCGCCAACCACAACACACGTGATGCTTTAACAGACACCCTGAGCATACTTGGAATACTGAAGGAAAATGTCGTCAAAGCTCTACATCTAAGGAAATTCCTTGCAGTATAAAAACCTGGGTGCTTTGTCTCTGGATGACAAAGCATTTGGGGCTGCAGAGACTCTGTTACTCTTCCCATTCTCCCCAAAACAAGTGGCTAGAATGTCGGCCACTGTATGGAGAGGGTCCAGTGGGCATAAAACCAACACAAAGCAAAGACCAGCTTCCCTGAGAGCGATGTATAACATGGAAATGGTGAAAGGGAGCTCACCATCGTATCACCGCTACTGCTATCTCACTACAGCAACAGCTTCGGGTCACTGAGCTCAACTGCCCCAGCTGACCCCTGACCACACAGGATGTGGGATGCTGCCCTGCACAGCACCCAAGCCCCCAAACGCTCGTGACAGCATTGCTGTTTCCTTGCGGGGGCCACAACCCCAGCCAAGAGGGTGAAGCCAGCTAGTGTCAGAGGCTGGCTCAGAATTGTAGTATAACCCAAGTCAACCCAATGAAACCCATCCTGGGACTGTGTTAAAATTACTGGGAGAGGGAATGTCCTTTTCTGTTGAGGCCGTAAGCCTCCGGACGTCTTGGTGGTCATTTTGCCTCCAGGAGGGGAAGAAAGCAAAGCCGAAGATGGAGACAAACAGTCCTTGACCACCGTCCTCGAGCATCTGGACACATCCATTCCTGACGACTTACTCCTGACATCCTCAGGCGAAACACTGACTTGCCCTTCTGGGTTTACATGATGTAGGTATGGCGTCTGTCCTGCCTACCTGGTACAAGCTTCTATGGGACAGGGTGATTTGGGGGTGCTGGGGCTTCCCCGGGTGACTCGGGGTCCGGCTTCCCCAGGTGACTCGGGGGTTCGGCTTCCCCGGGTGACTCGGGGTCCGGTTTCCCCAGGTGACTCGGGGGTTCGGCTTCCCCGGGTGACTCGGGGTCCGGCTTCCCTCAGGTGACTCGGGGTCCGGGTTCCCTCAGGTGACTCGGGGTCCGGGTTCCCTCAGGTGACTCGGGGAAAAAAAATTCCCCAGGTGACTCGGGGTTCGGCTTCCCCAGGTGACTCGGGTGCCTGGCCCCCAGGTGTGGAGTGGTGGCCCAGAGTTTAGGACTGAGGGGGCACTTGCCTGTCATGACGCGCTCGGGGTGAGTGCGCGCTGACAGACCGAACGGACACCCGAGGGCTCCCGGAAGTGCCCGCCGCGACTCTAAGTCGTGGTGACGGGGGTAACGAAGCTCATGATGACGGCGGTGACGAAAGCAGGGACTGGCCCAGGCGTGTCACTCCTCCCTCAAACCGTGCTCCTCTCTGCCCCCTGTCCCTCCCCGGGGCCTCCTCCCACCCCCAAGGCCCCTCCTCTTCCTCCCCCCCCGCCCCTCAGAGGCCAGGCTCTTCCGGCGACGGCCCTCTGCGCACGCCGCTGACTGGCCCTCGCTCAGCCAATCAGACGCTACCTTCTAGGCACTTACCTGGCAGCTGATTGGGCCCTGGCGCCACGGGCCTCGGGGTCAGCAGGGCGGGGTCGGCGGGGCAGGGCGGGGCTCCGCTCGGGGACTGAGCGGAGGTCTGGCCGGCGCGGTTGACCGCGTGTCGGTTGTGGCCCCGGCCTGGCCTGGATGGGCGTCGGCCCCGGAAGAACCACCCCCTCACTCCCGGGAATGCCCACTCACCATTTCCGAAGGACGGGCCTGCGGGGCCGCGGGGCACACTAGCCGGGGTCTCTGTCCCCTGGAAGGAGAGAAAGAGGTGGGACCCGCCCCCCGAGGCCGCAGGGGCGCGGTGCCGGCCCAGGGCCTATTCCGGACACCGGGGAGCATCTCGGTAGGAGTGTGTCCCACGCAGGACCCGGGACGTACTTGTAGTTGAAGTCGTTGTTTTTCTGACATTCAGATTTAACCGGGCGCCCCGCAAGTCACTGGCTGAATCGGGCTCAAATTGTGACTTTACAGAATATGTGTTTCTTAAGCAACCTGGGGGTTCGAAGGCCGTGGAATTCAAAACAACTGACATCCAGAGATGCCGTGCGGTTCTGAACGCTCGGCCCGTTTCTCTACCCGTTGATCTCTCCTTCCTCCCCCTCGCACGTGTGCGCTCTGGGCAGTTTCCGAAATGAAGACACGATGCTTGTCTTCACATTTTAGTAAAATTGAATGTTTTCTGCCTCTCTGTGATCTTTATCACAAGATCAGATTTGTATTTCTTGGAAGCATGGGAGTTCCCTGCTGACCTAGTGGTTAGGATTCCGAGCTTTCAATGCCTTGGCCCGGCTTCAATTCCTGATCGGGGAACTGAGATCCAGCGAGCCACACCGTGGGGCAAAAAAAAAAAAAGTATTTCTTGGAAACAGACTTCTCAGTGTTTGTTTTGCTTTTTTTCTTTTTTTTTGGGGGGGGCACATCTCCACGTGCTGCGTTCTAGCCATGGACAAACAGGAGTTCCCAGGCACTGCTCAGGATTCTTGTCTCCTTTATTAAACTGGTAAGTTCATGAAGTGTAAACAGGGCTGAGCTTCCAGCCAGTACCCCCACGCAGGCTCTCCGGGCCAACACCGATGCTGACAGAGCAGCACCCCACCATATTAGCTGCTAATTATTTCAGACACCACCCCCCCCCCCACCCACTGCATGTGTGTCTATAAATAATGTCACCACTGGTCTCTTAATAGCT
Source organism: Neophocaena asiaeorientalis asiaeorientalis (assembly GCF_003031525.2). Taxonomy (NCBI): domain Eukaryota; kingdom Metazoa; phylum Chordata; class Mammalia; order Artiodactyla; family Phocoenidae; genus Neophocaena; species Neophocaena asiaeorientalis. The sequence goes on from NW_020185335.1 coordinate 13,961,742, forward strand.
AATGACAAAATTATCCAGGAATCTCACCATTAGCCTAGCATTTTATTTATGGCTGTCTTGTCTCTGCCAGCCTTGGAGGGCCCTTGGCTTCCTTGCATTCTCCTGAGCCCACTGGAACATTGTGGTAATGTAGAAGACAGGTTTGTGCCCCCCCAGAAACTCTGGCCCTCACCCCTGGGACTTGCCATCTCATGTCAAGAGTGACTCATCACCGTCCCCATCCCCACCAAAAATAGTTAAAAGGACTTACGGTACCAAGTTTGTAGAGGATGTGGCAGCTGGAACCCTCATACCTTACTCACAATATGGATACAACCATATAGGCAAACTGTTGGGCAGTATTTACAAAGCCTAAACGTGTGAATACCCTATGGCCAAGCAGTTCCCCGCGCCCCCCACCCCGGGTATACACCCAAGAGAGTGAGAGCTTATGTCCACTAGAGGACACAGACAAAAACACACACACACAGTGCTGGCTCGTCCAGCAGCTGGAGGACAGCCACTTCCCACTCTCACGCGTGTCTATATCTGTGTCTTCGAGAACGTATGTATTGGGGCTTCCCTGGTGGCGCAGTGGTTGAGAGTCCGCCTGCCGATGCAGGGGACACGGGTTTGTGCCCCGGTCCCGGGAGGATCCCACATGCCACGGAGCGGCTGGGCCCGTGAGCCATGACCGCTGAGCCTGCGCGTCCGGAGCCTGTGCTCTGCAACGGGAGAGGCCACGACAGTGAGAGGCCTGCAAACCGCAAAAAAAAAAAGTACGTATTACTGGTAACCCAGAAAAGAACCAAAAAGTTGTGCTTTTGTTTTGAGGTTGGCTTATTTCAAGATAGCCTTGCCTAACTGACCTGTGACAGGCATAGGAGTTCCACAAACCTAAATCCTACGGATTAACTGAAATCATGATTTTCAAATAAAATCTAAATAGGAACTGTGATTCTTAAGTTCTCACGTCTCATGACTTTTTGGGTCTCTCTGACGTTGAGCACTCAAGTGTCTTCCCAGCCCAAGCCGCACAGCGGTTTTGGTCAAGATCCCACCAGGTGCCACTGTCGTCATGGCCCTGGACACAGGACTCACTTTTTACCCGGATGGGGGCCCTGCATGATGTGACAGGTTCCCACCGGTGGACAGCATGATGTCAACTCTAATGCCCCAAACCTTACCCTTTCCTCGTAGGACCATAGGCTTCATCGTCGCCCTCACTGACCGAGACACCTAGACTTCTCTCTTCGGTGGCTGTGACATCAGCGTCTCGGCTTCCCTTCCCTTCTTCACTGCAAGCTCCTGCAATCTGCTGGGGGACACAGGACCACTGTCACCCTCCTCCTCACTGTTGTCAGAGCGCTCTGACACGGCACAGCCGAGCCAGGCCACCAGGCTAGGAGCGTCTGTTCGTTTTCAAGTGCCTCTGTCACGGTCTCACCCCCACCTCCGAGGTACCAAGGGCCCCGTCCTAGTGCCTTCCCCGAGATCACTGAAGTGTCCTCTAGGAGAGGCCTCGGCGCCATGCTTCCTGCACCCATGGCGCCCCGATGGAACTGTGGAACGCTGGGAACAGGAGAGACATTCTGTGGCAGTGGGGCCATCCACCTGGGCTCACACACGCACACAGACCCACACAAATGCATACGGTATACCCACGAATGCATACAGCATACCCACACAAATGCATAAACTGTATCTGTGGCGTTAAATTGCCATGGGGAGTATTAGGGGGAAAATGTCTAACAAGGCTCCTTGGAGGGAGATGATAATGAATAAAAGGCCGAGAAACTGCTGATGAAAGAAACCAGACTGAAAAAGCGACATACCGTGCAGTTGAGTTTGACATTCTAAAAAAGGCAAGTCTAGGGATGCAGAAGAGATGAGTGGCTTCGGAGTGGGGCACTGGCTATGAAAGGGCGGCACCAGGGATTCTGAGGAAGATGGAACATTCTGGATCGCGCCTGTGGTGCCTGTTCACAGCTCTATGTGTTGGTCAACTTAAAGAAATTTACTTACGCTAAAAATTGACATAATTTATATCTTAAAAAACCTAACCACGAAATAAAAAAGGACAGTCCAGTGATTCCCACTACAGTGCCAAGAACAGCTACGTGTTTAAAATCATGTTCCTTGAGGTATTTTCTCTGGAATCCTCTTCCCAAAAGATTTTGGAAAAGGAGATATTTGTGCAACATGAGAATCCTTTGGGGGGTTTGCAAAACTCGACTGCTCAACCCCTCTCCTCAGAGATCACAGTTCAGCATGCCAGGGCTGGGTAGGCATCTCCCTCCTGCTGAGGACCTGGTGGCGCTGAGCTTCACACCTACCCACCCTTCGGGAAGCCAAGCCACCAGCTCGAGTGGCAGGCAGTGTTCCTGTTGACACAACAGCCGTTGCCCACTCCTGCCCACCAGGAGCCGGGGAAATGTGCTGAGGACGGGGCCGGTACCAGGGAGGAGCCCACGGCGCTGGAGCTTTGCAGACACCCCGTTCCTGGGCCCCTGCTGAGGTTCTGGGAGTGACATCCTCCTGGGTAGAGAGGGAGATAGGTGAGGACACAGCACCTCGCCCACCATCTGGGCCCTGCAGGCCAGGTACCACATGACCACCTGCACCAGCTTCCATCTCAGCCTTGACCCCTCATTGCACTGGAGACAGATCATCACCTGATACAGCACCCAAGAGTCAAGGGGAGGCTACCTGAGCCCATTTGGGGGATGTTCTGTTCTGTGACCTGTGCAGGACTGGGACCCTGCCACCCGTTCACTGCTGTGTCCCCAACACTTGGCACCCTGTTTGGGGCATGGAGGTGCAGGTACATACCCAGTGGTTCTCCACCAGGTGACAGTCCCCAGGGGACTATGGCCGCATCTGGAGACGTTTTTGGTTGTCATGATGGGGGAGGCCAGGGATGCAGCTCAGCCGCTACAGCAAGCGGGGTGGCCCGGCACAGAATCACCTGGCCCCAAACGTGGAGACCTCATGACTGGTGGAGAAGCCCCGCCCCAAGCCAGCCGCCGGGCTTGGGGACTGAGAAGCTCTAGGGGCCTAGGCAGCAGCGGGGCTGGTTTCCCCTAAAAGATCTTGTGTCTGGGGCTCGGCCTAGGCTGAGGGTGCGTGTGCGTGCCACGAGAGCAGGACCGTCGGGTGGACCTCAGGTCTGCTTCTCAGGTCCACCTCTAGGGCCCCTCGTGGGTGTCCTGGGTGACCGGCTGCCTCCTTAAGAGTCCGCTCCCGGAGAAGCACCTGTTCATCCCAGGGCGGGGCAGAGCTGCCAGCCCTCCCCTCCCCAAGTTTCCTGAAAGGCGGCCTTCCATCACTCATGGATTTTCAAGTCAAAGTGGGGGGAAAGGTCTGAAGACTTTACCCAAGTGGCGTATCTTTGTTTTCACCTTGCTGGCTGGCGTCACACAGCGTGCAGCGACTCTACGTGCCCACAAGAGGGCGGGCTACAAAGGGACCCGGTCACAGGGACGCCGGGCCGGAGGGGAGCACACTCCCCAGGGCCATCAACGCAGCCTCCTGCCGCGGGGAAGGGCGAGCATGGTGCCTGCAGGGATGGGGGTGATGCGACGCCCCGGATGGGGGAGGGGACCTAGCCCCAACCCTTCTCAGGGCTCCAGGCCCAGCTGGATGGGAACATGAGGTACTTTTACTTCCTACATAAAACATTTGAATTTTTCACAAGAATATTACTTTTGTAAACAGGTTAAAATAATACATAAATGAGCTCCTCAGCTGTATGCCCAGCCGCTGAGCACATGCCCTGCCCTATCTATCCTGCCCTTCTGTTCTCAGAAACAGCAACTTCCTTAGACTTCAGACTAAGAAAACACACTTCGGCCCTGCCCTCAGGGCTGCCTTGCTGGGGAGGGGGGACACGTGTCCGCTGGGTCAAAGGGAGGGATCCAGGGACCCACGGTTGTCTGGGTTCCCCGGGGGTCACTCACCACTCCGTTCCATAACTGGGAAAATCAAAATTTTGTCAAAATCAAGTGTGAAAAGCGCAGGCCCCTGGGGAGGCCCCCACTCTTGCCCCAGTCCCCTCCCTCGACCCGCAGCCCCCTCCCACGATCGTCCCCTGTCCACATCCATAGGCCACGTTGCTTAGGGCTCCAGCCTCCATCTGAACCACATCCCGAAAGGAACAAATTACAAAGCACACAATAAGATCTCAGAAGCTGCTTTATGGAGAAACAACCCCCCATGGTTGTCGTGTCCGGGTCACAAGCCAGGACCCAGGCTCGCGGCAGCTGCTTCCTCGGGTCCCGGCCCTGCCCCAGCCGCACCTGGCAAGCCCAAACGGATGCCTGAGAGCGACCACAACTCTTTCCATCTCCACTGTTGTCTTTCTCACTCACGGGGTGGGGTTTCAAGATCACACAGGATGAAAGTTTTTCTTCTCCAGGCGGACTGTATGATCTCAAACAACAACCAAAAGTACTGAATTAAGCTAAAAAAGCAAAATGTTCTGATCCTTTCACGTGCTCTGGCTGGTCTCCCGGCGAGCACAGAAAGGACCCAGAAGAGGGGCTGCCTTTCTGTCCGAGCCTCAGGTGCCACTGCTGGTCACCTTGGCCCCATAGAAGGCTGGCCTGCAGGCCACCCAGCTGTAAACAACACCGCTCCGTATGGTTCCCATGCACAGCATCAGGCAAACTGATGGCATTGTGGCTTTCTTCTGTCTCTAAATTGTTCTGAGAACATACAAATTACACTTCAGATCTTCTCCCAAAAGTAAAGACAGAGAAGTCGGCCTACGTTAACACTGGGATGGACCACCAATTGGGTCATCTTATCCTCAAGGCAGGTGAGGGTTATATGAGAACATTCCCGTAGGCATTCTTGAAAGTGTCCAAAAGAACATGGCTAGAGTCAGTCAGGTGCTCCCAGTCTACACTCGAGACACCGTGGTCACAAGGAACTTAGGAAATTCCCCGAATGACAAAGGGCTGAGCAGGTTTCTGATCCTCTTCAGCTCAGCTCACAAGCACTGAAGTGTCCTCACAGCAGCAGCTGTGCAACCTGGGCAACCCGCACACTGCAACCGGCCCTGAAGGTGTCAGGCCGAGAGGGCAGCTGGCTAAGGGAGGGGTCTGGCCATCTGGAAACAACTCAGTTAGAAAGTCTGGCAGGACAACTGCACCCCTGCGCTTGTTCTGCAGGAAGCGGGAATGTAGCTAGTCAGACCGCTGTGCACTCTCCTGCCCTCCGCGTTGGCCAGGGACGCAGGCACCTGGCACTGAGCAGCCTGGTGTCGGGGCAGGAGGGGGCAAGGGGCAGAGCAGGGCGGCTGTGGCTGTGAGCACCAGCCACAGTGAGCTGGACTGTATTGGAGGAGGGGCCAGGCCCACGTCCCACGGCCAAAAAATAAGGTCATTTCCCACAGCCTCACACCAAAAAACGCTCAGTCCCAACAGGGAAAATCGCCAGTGACCCGTGTCTGAAATCTCCAATCACATCATTTCCGATCGACTAGCAGAGCGTGGAGCCCCCCCAGGTACACAGAGGTGCACCTGAGCTTCCTTCCCCAACCTCACGGCAGCAAAGTGGGAGTGAAGGCGGTGCCAACCATGGGAAACATCTAAAGACCCTGCCCCACGTGGACGCTGCCGGCCCCTAATCTGGGTCGAGTGCACCACTGGAACCTGCTTTTTCAAAAGCCCGGTTGCCTTTAGGCCTCGGACGACGACGTCAGCCTTTTTGAATCCTCGCCTACAACTTAACTGGTTGGAAGTTCCCCTCCTGAGCTGGTTGACCGTCTGCCAGGAAGGGGAGCGGCCAGTGCCGGCTTTGTGCACAGAACCGCCACTGTCCCTACACCTCACCTACTGACATCAAGAGCTGGCTGAGCACGGGTCAGACTGGGAGACCTCTGCACGACCGGCTGTGCGGATGACAAGCCCTCACCCTTCATTGCTGCTGACCTGCCTGGCGTCACCCCGGCCACTGCCAGCTCGACAGACCCCACCCACAGGCCCAGGGGCCCCGCCTGACACCAGACACAGAGGCCGACGTGAACGCGGCCAAGAGACCAGGGTTATTTTAGTCACTGTTAGTGGAAACCATGCATAGGCCAGACACTAGAGGCAGAACAGCATTTGGTTTGAGACTGGTTTTTAATCAGAAGTGCTCATCTTCGATCTCTGTGCGCTTTGCGACGCTGGGGGCCTCAGAGGGAGACGGTCCCTTGGCTCTGGGTAAAATACGCATCTTCTTGATTTTATTTAAACAATGACGAAACCTAGAGAGGAACAGCCTAGCCCAGCTGTCCTCCGTTTCCACGGTCCTCAAGGCTTTGCGGCCAGTCGTCACCGTTGGGGACGGCCATGCTTGGCACGAGAGAACAGCCACGTTGTGAGAGGGAGGGAGCGGCCTCAGGCCCTGAGGCTCAGTCCTTCCAGAGACGCGGGAGCTGGGACCACGTTCCCACCCAACCCCGGGTCCTGCTGGGAGGGGGGCCTACGCGCCTCGGAAGAGACGGCCGACGGTGCCCAGCATGCCCCGGGCAGCCCCACGGAGCCTCCGGGGAGGCCCAGCCTGCGTTTCAAGGCCATGCACAGAGCTTGCTGCTTCTGTGATTCTGGGAGCAAAGGAAGGTCAGAGTCGCCAAATGTGCTGAAGCGGGGGCGGTGGGGGGTTGTTATTTTAGAAAAGGGCTGGTCAGGGAGAACACTATCACGAGACACAGGCCACGTTTCATGGGACACCTCAGGTTGGTCTCTACATGAAGGCACCACAAAGCTGCCCCTTCCCTGAGGCCCCCGCCCCCAGCGTGAGGGCTCAGCGCAGTCCAGCCGACAAGGACGAGCAACTGGGAAGGAACAGAGTCCGTCCACCCCGGGAAGCCACATGCCCTGGTAGGCAGGTGCAGCCTGGAGGGAGGGATGAACAGAACTCCAGCAGGTCTGTGCACAGGCACGAGGGGCTCCGCTCTTCAGGAGACAGCAAGATCAGAGCAAGCTCACAGGGGTCCCCAAATGAAGGGGTCAACATGACACAGGGACAATGCCAGCGGAAGGGTCAGCGCCGAGGGTCTGCATGCTGGAGGCTCCCTGAGGGTCCTGGTCTCCAAAGTGCACTCCCTACGTGCAGCGTCCAGAAAGGCCCCCACCCCCCGCAAAGGGACGTCACGCTCACCTGGCACAACCCTTTCTGCTGCTTCGCCCCTCTCAAGAGTGGCACCTGTGTAAACCAAGCAGGAGGAACAGACGCAGGTCATCTCAGAGGGTGCCCTGTCCTGGTTCTGAGACCAGTGGCTGCAGCTCAGGGTCTGACACCAGTGAGTGCGGGGCAGGGGCAGGGCGTGAACTAAGTGAATGCCTGTCTGAACTGCTGCGTCTAGGTTCTAGAGCCTGAGAGAGGCCGGGCAGGCACACCGCACCGCAGGGACCGGGGTCGGGTGATGCTTGCAGGGCCTCCGAGCTGCTGGAAGGCCTGCAGTGGCGTTCCCTAGTGACCCGTATCATTGGCCCCATTCCACTGATTTGGAAACTGAGATCAGGGTGAAATGCCTTTGTCCAAAATCCAAGCAAGTCGGTAGAGAAGTGGGTCCCAAGCCCGACTCCCTGGAGCCCTTATTCCACACACAGTGCCCCACCTGCCCAGGCTGTGTTGAAGGCACCAAGGCCCTCTGGCTCACTTCCTGCAGAGGGGATGGTGGAGCCCGCACACCTCACCCATGACCCCTTCCATCGGCTGGAGGCAACAGACTCTGTTGCGCTGCGAACCTCCCTGGAGCAGGATTTTGTTTTCCCTAGAAAATGGCCAGTGTCTCCAGTTCAGTCACCTACATGCCCTGCAGCCCGTCCTCTAAGGCGGTTTGTTCTGGTTCTGTTGTTTGTTTCAGACATGCTCAGCTTTCCCATTGCTACTGGCAGATATGTGGGCGTCCACGGAAAGCATCTGGGGAAGCCGCGCAGAGGCTCCTACGAGGAGGTGGGTGTTCCGGTCAGAGGCCGCGTCTCCTGAGCGCACATTGCTGCCCTCCCAGCCCGGGCCGCCCGCCGCGGGGCGGTGGGCCATCAGGAGGCGAGGGACTGGATGTTCTTGAGCATTTCCTCGAAGGCCTGTGGGGACGGGGCGTCCGCATTCCGGAAGGCAGCCTGGACCCTGCTGTACAGGCTGAAGGACTTCAACTCCAGCCAGATGAACCCAAAGCGATCCTCGTCGAACAGGACGAAGACCCCGGGGGTGCGCTCGGGGCTGGTGAAGCCGTGGCCAGCGATGAGGCCCGTGCCGTAGAAACTGAACAAGGACAAGAGGGAAAGCGCGGGGAGAGGGGATGAGCGGGGCCTCGAAGGCGCGTGCTGGCCCAAGCCCATCACCCGTGGTCCTGGACGTTCTGGAACATTCTCCATTCCACCTCCAGGCCACTTCCACCATCTGCCAGCAACTCTGCACAGAGGTGGGGCCCTGCGCCTTCGGGGAGGCCGGCGTTCACCCCACACAGTCGGGCTCACCCCACCGACCACTGCTCTCTCTCTACCAACTCACCCAACGAAAGGACGAGGGTCCCAGGCAGCCCCACCTCGTATTCTCTATCCCAAAGTACATGTCTTTATGATGCAGACCCAGGTAACAGAAATCTCAATCCCCGGGACAGTTAGGTCCACGTATGAACAACTCAAAATCGATAATGATTTATTGGCATGCAACTGACATTAACCAGAAGCAGAACTTTCAAATACCCATTACAGCCAAGTTTTGAGACTCAGGCTGTAATATGTTTGTTTCTTTCTTGCAAAGAACAGGTGACGAGGAGTTTGGGGCTGGCCTGAACCTCCCAATGCGTGGAATGGTGCCTGGGACGCCCACCTCTGCCCACCATGCTGAGGCTCTGCCTGGAGGGAGGGGGACAGCAGCCCTGCGCCTGAGGGCCCATGGCTCAGAGAGTTTGGGGGGGGGGTGCACCAAGCTTAGATACACAGAGACGAGTGTTGCGCAGGCACTGTGGCAGTGCCAGAGAACGCATGCGCCCCTCCTGGCCGAGCCCCTGATGTTTTGCACCGGGTGGAGGACATCCCATGACACAGCCGGGGGCTGGGCCAGAGCTTCCAGGCCTGCGCTGCCAGAGGGCTCTGAGCTGGCCCTGAGATGCTGCAAGTCGTCAAGTTTCCCCGGGATAACAAAGCCTTTTCCTTTATGACCTTTCAAAAATTCACACATTCACTATGTGTACATCTCCCTCCAGAAAACCCAAATTCAGCCTCTTTTATCACAACTGTATTAACATGAAGAAAATGTAATGAATTTTTTCCATCAAGACCACACAGACGCCTGAATTCCCTTTGGGGAGCTCGGCGTGCGCCCGCCTACACGTGAAAAGCCTAGGAGAGCACTGCGGGCACACGAGAGGCAGCAGATGGCCCAGAGGTAAAGAAAGAAACCTTCACACGTAACGTGACAAAGGCAGAGAAAAGTCGGCTGTAATAATCTGCCAGGAGACCGACAGGTTCCTCCCTCAATGAACCCCGAGGTGACTGTCCGTGAGAACTCTCTATGGCGATGGAATGTTCTAGACCTGCGCTGTCGACACACGAGTGGCTGCTGAGCACCTGGAATGTGGCCAGTGGGCCCGAGGGCCTGAATTTTCATTGTATTCTCTGTAGTTAAACTAAACAGCCCTGGAGTGCAGGGGACCCGGGCAGGGCGTGCATCTCTAAGACAGGACCGTGCAAACAGCACGCCAAGTGAGCAGCGAGCAGCAGCGGGCAGGCCCTGTCCCAGACCGGGTCCCACGGCCTCTGTGGGGAGGCTGTTAGAGCCGGGGAGAAACCACACGAAGAAATGAGGAGGCAGTGAGACCCCAAGACAGGCCTTCCCTGCAAGGCCGTCCAGGACGCCGCAAGCAGGCTTTCCAGGGGAGGCGCGGGGAGGGACGCCACGGCCTGCTTTCAGTGCTGCCCGACGTCTCACCTGTCTGCCTGTCTACCTTTGACCTCAGCGGCTGTGCAGTGAGAGACGTTGGGGAGGAGGCCCCCTGCCTGGCAGCTGAGGCCCCCAGAGGGGTGAGGGGACAGGAGCCTCACAGTCTGCTCGACCCAAGCTGGGACCCGGCCCAAGTAGGCAGAGCTTCCCCACCAGTGCAGGGCCCCCAGCACGGGGTCGGCCCCACCCCAGGCCACCTCCCTGCCGGCCGGGCAGAGCCCCCTCCGGGAAGCCCCGTCTTGCCCGCCCCGCGGCATCCTTACCACATCCTGCAGGTCCGGGGATAGTCCTCGTTCCTCGAGCTCACGCCCACCGGCAGCACAAACGGCTGCCCCTGCCCCGACTGGGCGGGCGGCTCAGCCGCGGCCTCGGCCCCTCCATCCCCGGGCCCCTTGGCCTGCTCGGCGGGTGGCTCCGCGCAGGGCTGGGGGCTCTGCCGGCCGAGGCCCGCGGCGTCCTCGGGCCCACCTTCCTGCTGCTGCTCCTGGCGCACCTGCTCGCGCACCTCCAGGACGATGCGCGAGAGCTCGTTAAAGTCGCGGAGGCTCTCAATGTCGGGCAGGTGGATGCGGTGCCTGAGGTCGATCTCTACTGTCTGCTGACCGGCAGGGATGTTGGGGTCACCCTGCGGAGCCAGCGGGCGGCTGTCAGCAGGCTCAGAGACCGCGGCCTCCAGCCCCGGTCACACCTCCGGCCGAGGGCGCTCGCTCAGCCTTCCTACTGATTTGGCGGCAACCCCTTACAAGTCAGAAGATCCTAGAAGCCCTTACAAAGCAGCACCCAGCGCAGGCAGCCTTCCGTGAAGGACCTCTGAGGACAGGGAACAACAGCACCCACGAGTGACCCTGGGAGGGCCCGCAGGCACATCTGCACCCAAAGACCTCAGGTGGGAGCCAGCCTGCGTGACAGCTGAACAGATGCGCGGCCTAGAGAGGTCCACGGACCCTCCCCTGTCAGACGGGGGACAGGCCGGAAACACCAGCCCAGACTGTCTGCCTGGAACACGAAAGCTCCCCAGCATGAACCTGGGAGAATGCCCAGGCCCCACGGCCTGGTCCCAGGCCCTCGTCCACAGGGAGCCCGGCCAACGGAGCTGCGAGCAGTGCCCTGTGAGGACCAGGAAGAGGCCTGCTCTGCGCCTCCACAGAGACTCCCCCCCCCACACCTGCACAGCGACAGGCAAGCACGTGGATAGCAGCCCCTAGAGCGGGTGACAGAGGGCCTGTCATCCGGGACGCCCACTCAGCTCAGAAATCCTCCCACTGCGTTCCCGAGCTGCTGAGGCCAGGCCGGGCCACGGGGGCCGGAGTGCTAATGGAGAGGGTATCCACCATGGCCACACCTCAGGGTCACCCAGGGAGCTCCTGGAGCCCCTCACCGGGCCCACCCCCATTAAATCAGAATCTCTGGGATGGGGCCCCAGCATCAGTGTCTCCTCCACCTCCCCAGGGATCCAGGGTGTGGCCAGGGCTGAGAGCCATGTGGTAAGGCTGCCTTGGAAACATTCAGAATCGCCGGGGGATCCTGTGGAAGGCAGGCCCTGGATCAGCAGGTCTGGGTGGGGCCCGCGTTCCCAGCAAGCTCCCCGGGAAGCAGTGCCACGGTCCGGGGCCCACACTGAGCAGCCAGGGTGCGGCCCGAGTCACACTACACCACGCCGATGTGATGGAGTCCGCACGGTGCTGGGCCTGCCAGGGCAGCCCCTGGACTCACCGTGATCTTCGTGCCCCTGGCGTGCTTCCCGTGGAAGCTGAGCATGACGATCTCCAGGCCGTGGCTGCCGTAGGTGCCCTTGAAGAGGCCAGGCCTGATCAGGTCGTCCGGGTGGCTGGGCGGGAGGTAGATGCGGCGGTAGGTCAGGCAGTTGCTACAGGGGGAGCGGGCAGCATGAGAGCTCGGCCACAGAGCCGCACGGGAGCAGGGGCAGGAGTACGGAGCTCATGCACCTCCGGCCATGCTGCATAGGGCGGGCTGGGCATGGTGGCCCAGGGAAGCCAGGGTGAGCTCCCCACTAGGGGCACCCCTCGTTCCTGAGCTATGCCCCCCGACATGTGCACAGCACACCTCACACCTTCTCCATCACCCTGGGGCAGGGACCCCTGAGACTGCAAAGGGGCTGAACAGGGGCCATGCGACAGGGTCCGGGGGCAGAGGGCACGGCAGCAGGGAGGCTAAGAGGCCCCCCAGGTGGACATGGGAAAGCAACTCTGAGGCTCTAACACACAGGCCAGGCCCGTGATAGCACACAGCTGGTGGGTGACGATAGTCCAACAGACAGAAAACAGACACCGAGGTGGGCCAGGAGACAGGGAGTGTGCTCACAGCACCCTGAGAAAAAGACCGTGTTCACAGTACCCAGAGAGGGACTGTGCTCACAGCACCCACCGGGAGACCGTGTTCACAGTACCCAGAGAGGGACTGTGCTCACAGCACCCACCGGGAGAGAGCCTGTGTTCACAGTACCTGAGACAGAGGCTGCTCACACCCGGCGAGGGGCTGCACTTACTCATACTGACTGGTGTAGATGAACTTCATCAGGATGAGCTCCTGCATGTGCTCGTGGAAAATATCCTCCAGCGTCCGCCCCCATTCTTCCCTCAGCCACGTGCGGAATTCCTTCGAGAGAACACAGGTCACGAAAACCGCCACAACACTAGGGCTCGGAGAGGCTGTGATGCTGAGTGCATGGGATGAAGACAGAGGCCGGGCAGGAGGGAGGGGGGCTGCTGTGTGTTTGGTCTCCCAGCTCCTGGCCTCCCTTCCTGTTGAGGCGTGGCGCCAGGGGCTCTGGTCCCCACTTCCCCCGCCCGACTTCAACAGGAAGGAAGCGCAGGGACCGTGGGGGTCCATTGGGGAGGATGGGGCCGCAGCCCATGTCGAGAGCGCCCAGGAGGCAGCTGGGCAATCCTCGCTTCTGTGCCACCCACACAGGTGGCGTCTACACTGAGCCTGGTTCTCAGGTTTCTGGGGGAGTGGGCACAGCAGACCCCCATGCCGGCCAAGTCAGCAGAATTGCCTTCTGCAGCCACCAATGAGGAACAGGACAGGGACAGGCGGGGCAGAGAGTGTGGGTGGATTTTCCTTTTTAAAATGTGCCTTCAGGGCTTCCCTAGTGGCGCAGTGGTTGAGAGTCCACCTGCCAATGCAGGGGACGCGGGTTCGTGCCCCGGTCCGGGAGGATCCCACATGCGGCTGGGCCGGTGAGCCATGGCCACTGAGCCTGCGCGTCCAGAGCCTGTGCTCTGCAACAGGAGAGGCCACAACAGTGAGAGGCTCGCATACCGCAAAAAAAAAAAAAAAAATGTGCCTTCACTGGCATTGACATATACACACTACTATATATAAAACAGATAAGTAATAAGGACCTACTTGTATAGCACAGGGAACCCTACTCAATACTCTGTAATGATCTATATGGGAAAAGAATTTTTAAAAGTGTGGATATATGCATATGTATAACCGATTCACTTTGTACAGCAGGAAATAACACCACATTGTAAATCAACTATACTTCAATAAAAATTTTTTTAATAAAGTAAAATAAAATGTGCCTTCACAGTTATGTTCAGTAAGTATATTTGTAAAAAGAAAACTTTTATGAATACCTCATCCGCAAAGTCCAATAATTCATTATGGAATCGAACAATGAAGGATATTTAGTGCTTACCAGTTTCATTCTGTACACCTAACATAACTAATCCACAGCTCTGGGATCCTAACTCAACAGTGTTTCTAATGAATATCTAGAATTAGCTCTACAAACAGAAGCAAAAGCAATTTATGAAAAGAAAAAGAAAAGCTACAATCTGTCAATTGCTTTAATAGGTTACTGCCCAAACCCTGGCAAAGAAGAGAACTTACTAGTGACTGAAATAAACAACTATTAGAACTACAAGGTCAATATATAAAATTAACTCAATTTTTGTATACTAGCAGCACAAAACTGGAAAGTTTAAAAAAAACTTAAAAATCCTACTTACAACAGCCTCAAAAGACATAGGACTTAGGCATAAACATTACAAAACGTGCGATACCTCTACTCCGAAAACCACTAGATGCTGCTGGAAGGCGGGGGAAAAGGCCTACAGAGCAGAGGCACCTGCGAACCGGGAGACTTGGTATTAGGTCAGCAACTGTCTCCAAACTGATCTACAGACTCAACATCAGGCCAATCGTAATCCCACCATGCTTTCTGTAGAAACTGACAAGCTGATTCTGGAATTCGTTTGGAACATCCAGAGCAATCTTGCAAAAGAACAAGGTTGGAGGATGTACACTAGCGTGTGCTGTGACCCACTACAAGATGACAGTAACCGAGATGGTACCTGAGCAAGAGGGCAGAACTAAAGACAGAGCCTGGAGGGAGCTCCCTGGTGGCCTAGTGGTTACGATTCCGGGCTTTTGCTGCCATGGCCTGGTTGGGGAACTGAGATGCCGCAAGCTGTGCAGCCAAAAAAAAAAAGAGAGAGAGAGAGAGAGCTTGGAAACACCCACGTGTGTCTCAGGAGTGGACTTTCGATCACAGCATCCAAGCCACCTCCCAGGGAAAGAAAGTCTTTTACACAAATGGTGCTTGAACAACTGCACAACCACAGGGAGCAAAGGAGCCCCGATCCCCACCTCACACCACACACACGAACCATTCAAGATGGGTCACAGACCGAAAAGTAAAGGGAAGCTACCAAACTTCTAAAAAGAAGTGAGAGAGAGAGACACTCTCTTTGCAACTGGAGGGTAAGCAAAGTTTTTTAAGACAGAAAACAATAACCACTAAGGAAAAAACTTGACAAATTAGACTTCACCCAAATCAAAATCTTCCACTTAAGTGGCTTAACTCATGAAGGGTAGGCCCTTAAAAAAAAAATCAAATAGAGAAATAACAGATAAAAATGGAAGTAAAAGAATGTAGTGATTTCAGTGTTACCATGGTGCATAGTCAGACTTGAGCTAAATACCATGCAGCTGGCCTGCGAACAGCCATGATCTTATTTACTTTGCATGAGAAGGTCAGTCATTAAGAATACCAAGCAGACCCAATTACTCAGAACAAATATGCTTACTATGAAATTATCTTACCAGGTATGTATCCACAAGGAAAAACACAGGGGCCTAGAACATATCAGACAAGACTAAGTCCACTGTGGACCCAGGGCTCGTCCACCACGGCCAACACCGCCCCATCACTGCTTCACTCTGCACAGCGGCCTAGGAGCTGGGTGCTAACATCTTCCCTGTTCTACAGAGGTTTGGGGCTTGGAAAAGTCAACAGACCTTTCCAGAGCCACCCAGCTAGCAGATGGCAGAATTAAACCTGACCAAAGGCCACGTGCTAACCGGTCTCATCTCTGCCAGGGCCAATGCCAAGGCTGGCAGGAACGTGGTGAGGCAGGGGGCTCACGTGCCCTGATGGGCTGTAAACGGGGACCAGCAAACTGACAGCACGTAAAGAGAATCTGGAATATCTTCAGGGCCTTTTACCCAATTCCATTGCTGTACAATCCAAAACCACAACGTTTTTGCAGAGTTCAGGCAGTGGGTCACAGTAATAATGCCCGGCATCTCTCCTGGGCGGCTCCGACCAGCTCTGGCACTAAGTCATTCAGCGTCTTACTCAACCCTCCAGAATCACTCGGCACCGTAGGTAATCTCATGGCCCCATTTTACAGACAAGGGCTGAGGCTCCCAGAGGCTAAGTCACTGAGTCACATGGTCAGGAGGGTAACAGGGGGGAATATCTGACCACGAACCCCAAGTCCAACTGCAGGATGGTCACACACCTACAGTCATTACAGCGCAGCAGATGACAGATGGAACGCTGCATTAAAAATAAAGTTTGTAGGGACCTTCCTGGTGGTCCAGTGGTTAAGATTCCACACTTCCAACGCAGGGGGCATGGGTTCAATCCCTGGTCAGGGAACTAAGATCCTGCAGGCTGCGCAGCATGGCCAAAAATAAAGTTCGTAAAGAATTCTAATGAGACTGGGAAATGTTTCTGGAATAACGGTTAAGCTAAAAAAAAATAGAAAAACTATCCAAATTAGATAGTTAGACTGCAATGACATCACGAAGGCTGAAGGAAACTTGAAGGGATGATGGAGGACGGGCACGGAGGCCGCTCCTTGTGGGGCTGTGTCAGCACTCTTTTCCCTCCCGATTCTGAGGATTTCGGATCTGATGATGACGAGGTATCATTTTAGGAATGTGGCGAGAAAGTACATAAGACAAAGGAAAGCAAAATAAAAGCCACTTGTGTGCCACTGAGGGGAGTCCAGCGCCAGAGCCTTCTGCAGGGCCGAGCAACCGCAAGTAGGCCAGGCCACACGCCCTTCCCTACCTCTGCTCCCCCTCACAGCGCCGCCACCCCCCCCACCCCGATTTCCAGAAGCCTCAGCCTGCAGGGCCTGGACGGGCGCGGGCAGGGAGGGAAGAGCCAGGAAGAAGAGCAGGCAGCGTCTGCAGCGGGAGCCAGAGAGCAGACGCACTGCTGGGGTCTGGGCGGGCGAAGGCCTGAGCTGCTCTCAAAGGCCCGGGAGATGAAGCTGCAGTTTGAGCAGCACAAGGGAGGGCCCCCAGGAGGGGCACGTAAGGAGCAAGCAGGACACCCCAGTCCTGAGGGGCCAGATCCCGCCGCAGGACGTGGCCTTGGAAGGTGCACAAAGCTGGCAGAAGTCCCAGAACTGGGGACCGGGATGGGGAATGCGGTGGTTGGCAAGCCTCAGGGTGCAGCATATGCAGAGCTGGCCTTGGGTGTTGACGAAGGGATCGCAGCCAGCACGGCCTGCAGGGGCTGGGGCGGGCATCTCCACATCTCTCCACGGTACCAAGGACAGCCTTCTGCCTGGAGACAGTGATAAGCAAGGCCCGCTCACCTTCCTACCCTCCTAGGCCACCAGGAGTCCTCCATTCCCTTGGGAAGCACCCTGGTGGCCCAGAATTTTAAGTGACTATCAACCATCAGAGCACAGAGCAGCCCGGAATCCGGGGCCGAGACTTTCACCTCTTCTTCAGAGCTGTCAGGACACACGGCGGTGCCCACCTCACGGCTCCTCCTCTCTCCCTGGAGCCTGAAGCCACGCTCTGGGTCTGAAAGACTCAGCTACAGAGTGAAGATGTATCAGGCTGACACAGGAATCCATGGGAGAACCCGTCCCCCAGTCCCCCAGCTCCCCCCTTGGAGGGCAAGAGGGAGGGAGACAGGAGACGGCACAAGGAGCCAGCAAAGTGGCCCCGGGCAACTGAGACGGACAGAGTGACTGTGCCTCACACAGCAAGCCCCCCTGCCCCCATGACTCTAGGATGGATCCCTCGGCACCTCAGGCAGCCCAGCCCCTGCCCTGCCTGCAGACGTGCGGCATCTCCCCACCCCAGACCGGCAGGAGTTCCAAGTCCACTATTAAATGAGTCCGAGGCCTAGAGACAAAAGAAAGGCTCCCCAGTTCTAGAAGCCAGCAAAAGACTGCTCCTAAAGCCAAAGACAGCACAAAAAATGTTAAACCAAGCCCGTTCATCAATGCAGAAGTCCTAAATAAAACAGGATCAAAGAGCATCCAGGAGCAGAGAGAACTGTACCCCACGATCAAACAAGCTCTCTTTTCACGACTTCAAAGTGGTTAGAAATCTATTAACCTAAGTCATCACATTACTAGATTAAGGGGGAAAAAAATCACCTGATGGTTTCCACAGATGCTAAAAAAAAACGGGTAAATTCAACATCATTTCTCAATTAAAACAAAGCCCTCTTAATAAAACACGAATAAACAGCTCCATCCCTAGCATAATAATGTATATCTTGACCCCAAGGCCACCTTGCTGCCTCGTGACAGGACCATGTGAACCACACCTACCACTAGACAAGGGTGCTGTCCTCACCACAAGGGGTCAAGGAAGAAGGAAATGTCATGATTTGCAGATAATCAGTATTATCCTGGAAAACTCAAGGTAATCAACTCAAAGATGCTCATAAATGAAAGAGAGGCAGTAAGATGGGTGGGTACAAAATTAATATGCAACAGCTTTTATATATAAAATCACCAGCTGAAAGATACGAGAGCCAAGAGTCCATTTACAACAGCAACAAAAGACCAGACGCTTTACAACAAACGTGCACGATCTACCTGAAGAAAATCAAATTCAAATGGCAGCACAGGACAAAGATGGCATTTTGAATCGCAGAGAAAACCTGCATCACTCAGCACCAGTGCTGGGGTGACTGAGGGGTACCTGCACTATAGCCAAGGCGGGCTGAAGCTCACTCTACAGAATAAACCCACAGAACCAGTGATAAATGTGGGAAACAAACGCGTGAAAATGAAAACACGAGCGCGTCTGTAAGTATAATTTCAAAGTGGGGAAAGGATTTTAAGATGACATCAAACTAAGAAGCTATTCACGGGCTTCCCTGGTGGCGCAGTGGTTGAGAGTCCGCCTGCCGATGCAGGGGACGCGGGTTCATGCCCCGGTCCGGGAGGATCCCACATGCCGCGGAGCAGCTGGGCCCGTGAGCCATGGCCGCTGAGCCTGCGCGTCCGGAGCCTGTGCTCCGCAACGGGAGAGGCCGCAACAGTGAGAGGCCCGCGTACCGCAAAAAAAAAAAAAAACCAACTAAGAAGCTATTCAGGAAGGGGAACTCCCTGGCAGTCCAGTGGTTAGGAGTCCGCGCTTTCACTGCCCAGAGCCCGGGTTTGATCCCTGGTCGGGGAGCTAAGATCCCGCAAGCCACACAGTGTGGCCAAAAAAAAAAGGAAAAGACAGATACAACTGCAAATATAAAAATTAAAAACTAAATTCTACAAGTGAAAACATACCTCATTTCAAGACAAAAGAATGAAGGAGGAAAAAATATTTGCATCTTGTATCTTGTAAGGGTTCACTTCCTCACAGGATGAAAGCTCCTACAAATCAATTAGAAACATAACAACGGCGAACAGAACCAGGCAAAGGATAAGAACACAGATTTCACAGAAAAGGAACCACAGGACACTAATCTTAGCCTCAGACATAGGAGAAATGCAAATTAACCACCAAAGTCAGGATTCCAACAAAGCATTTTATTCTCACCTTAACTTCTAGGTGTTTTTCTAGTTTCCACAAGGAGCATGTTATTACCTTCATAATGAGAAAAAGTACCATTCCGTCCCCAAATTGGTGAGGCCACACACGGTAGTTGGCTCACAGGAACTTTCTCTGATCCCAGAGTGTGTTATTTCCAGAAATCCATTACATGGCCCTTTTAAGGTCTCAACAGCTGAGGAGGTTCTATTCTTGGAAAATATGCTGTTGACGTGTTTCACTTAAAAGTGGACTTGGAACAGCCACTGATGTGTATGTGGTTGTATGTGAGACTGTGAATGACAGTGTTATTAGGGAAGGAGGCACGTCACTACCATCGCCTTCACGTACCATGCATTCGGGAAAACAAGGGCCTCGTTTACCCTCAACAGATTCCAAGCAGCACGTGTGTACTCCCCACCTGCGCTGTCTCCCCGCAGACCCCTGGCTACCAGGGACCCAGCAGACTCAGAAACGCTAAGAGATGCACCCGACAAATAAACGCAAGCTGCGACGAGCATCCTGTATTGAAAGGTCTGAGGTTTCCCTAAGAATGTTTCGAGATGGTGGTGTAACTAACACTCCAAGGCGATGGGAGATTACTCGTGCAGAAAGGAAACCCGAAGACACTCACGCAGGCTCATCCACCACATGGCTGTGACCTGGGAACCTCCACCACAGGGTTCACACCAATAAAGGCCTCTGGTCTCCCTGCAATTCACATCCAGGAAGAGACCCCACCGCCCACGGGCCTGTTGTCAAAGGGGCGACGGAGAACCAGGTAGAGAACTATTTCTACTCGGCCCGTTCATCCTGGGGGTGTTGGGGACTCAGAACCTGGGCCCAGCACACACGCCCACAGCGCCAGCATGAGCCCGGGAGGCGGCCCTCCCTTCAAACCACCCACCCTCTCAGCTGCCCCGCAGGACAGGAGGGTCCGGCCTCACCTCCTGCCTCCCACCAGACATCCTGTGGTGGTCCGTCTGGTTGCACTTGGTGGAGAACTCGTCCTTCTTCACGATCTTGAGTGTCCACAACAAGGAGAAAGGGTAACGAGTCAGCCCCTAACCCCCACCAGAGCAGGCGTGCACCAGTCCCTCCCGCACCCACGCATCCCACTCATCTACAGGACCCCAAGAGGCCACCAGATCGCGGCTGCTCTAAGAAGGAAGGTTGGAACCCCCCTGAGCACACGCTTCCCTCCCAGGGGGCCAGGCGTCGCTGTCCCCCGGGGCGTCTGAGAGCAGCACAGAGGGGCTGGCGCTCTCCTACTGAGATAGAGAACAGGCTTGCTCCCGGGCTGGCCACCTGCCAGGCCCACATCCGAGAGCAGAACGTCTGGTTCCAAGTTGATGCCCTTGCGAAGAGGAGAAAAAGGAACAGTGAGGAATCTCGCTTGGAAGGACAATTGGCTCTAACCAGAGGCAGAATCCGGGGAGGCTCCGGCAAGTGAATCTCTGAGGAGCGACAGCGGCATAGCGCACAGAAGGGCCGGGCCAGGGCCCGCTTCCCGGTCCTGCTGGCCGGCATGGGCGTGGTGCACAGCTGGGAAGACCCTGGCAAACAGCTGGCAGCAGGCCCGGGACGAAGTGAGGAGACCCAGCCCCTTACCTGCACACGCTGCCCCGCGTGCTCACCTGGACGTGGCCATTGTGGGGCCCCCTGTGGCCGTACATGCACTCCACCGTGGCCGACTTCCTCTCCATCAGGTGGATTCGGAACAAGGGCTTGAACCGCATCGGGTCGTCCACATGAGGGTCGTGGGGAGGCAGGTACATCCAGCCAATGATGAACAAGCCATCCACCTGTGCAGAGGTCCACACACGGCTGAGGGGGAGGCGGAGGCTCAGCATCCGCACCCCCAGATCACCACGAGGACCATTCCTGTCTTCACACTCCGGTCCCGCAGGGACCCTGGGGCCCCATCTAGCGCAGCAGGACGAGCACGGCCCCGCCCACCAGTGTGTGTTAATCGAACAGTGGTTTATGCAACATGGTGACTAAAGCTGATAACGCTGCTCTATCACTGAAATCTACTAAGAAATAGAACTCAGTGCTCTCCCCACCCCTCAAAAAAAAAATAAAAATGTGAGGTGATGGGTACGTTAATTAACTAGACGGGAGAATCCTTCCACGGTGTACTTGTACATCAAATCAGATCACCACAATGTACGTTTTATATATCTTACAGTTTTGTCAATTATACCTAAATAAAGCTGAAAAAGTAACAATGTTTTAATAGAAAATATAGTGGTTAGCCCCAAATCCGAGCAAACCTTTTAGAGAGAACTTCCAGCTATGAAGTGGGGGTGGGTAGGCGCCGGGAGCACAAGCTAAAAGACATAAGAAAGAAGCAGGAATGATCCAGAAAGTGCGACACCCAGTAGGGCAACTGACCAGAGGAAAACGGGAGTGCTGCTTTCCACAGAAGAGACTCAGGAGGCAAAACAAAGCAGGCAGCACGAGGGCCTGCTTAGATCCTCGTGTGAACAAGCCAGCTGTCGAAGGCGGTTCTGAGACCGTCAGGGGGCCTCGAGCGTGGACTGGGCCTCAGGTAATCCAGGAACTACTGCCACTGCTGTGAGGCGTGGTCAGGACCTCACATGTGTGGGAACGTGCAAAACACCCACATGGTTAGAGATCCACACTGAAGTACAGACATGAACTGACACGGGCCCGGGATCTGCTTTAAAATACGGAAAAGAAAAGGCAAAGGGGCAGAGACAGACACCGTGAACCTGGCGCACTACGGCCAACCTCTGAGTCCAGGAGGTGGGCGTCTGTGGGCGTTCACCCAGCCATTCCCACTACCCTTGTATGTGTTCAAAATGGCAAATGATAAAAGTGGTGATCAGGTCAAAGGAGGGGGCAGTCTCCAGGCACGTTCTCAGTGGAGGGGAGGGGGTGGCCTCTGTAGCCCACTGGGGATGCCCCAGCAGTCGCTCCTGCCTTCCTGGTGGAGCCTGGGTCCACAGCTTCTGGCTCTAGCGACAGAGGAGAGAACTTAATCGCTAACCGTCTGAGACAAGAGCCAATTGGCGGTGTTCTGTCATAGGCTCCATTTTCCCCTAATTATCCCCTGCTTTCAGAAGCCTTTTTTTTTTTTTTTAACTCTATTACTCACTGCCAGTAAGACAAACAATTATCACCCTCCCCGACTAAAAGAAAGGAAAGAACCTGCCCACGCTGGGAGCTGTCTGTCTTGGCCCCTGTGAGAATGTTCTAAAAGCAAGGCTTCCCCAGTGATATTAAACAGAACAAATATAAAGCAAGTTTCTTAACAGATGTTTCCACCAAATTATAAAAAATATGAAGCAATATTTATCCCTGCCCAAACCCCACCTGGTGAGCAAAATACAGAGTGACGAAGTAACCAGTCACGCCGTGGCCTACGTGAACCAGGCTCGGGGGAGGCCACAATGAGGCTCCCCGGGGGCCCCAAAGGCCACAGTGAGGCAGACCCGTGAGCCGTGACACGAGCTGCGGCCAGTCCCCTGGACTTGGCTTCTGGCCTGCCAAGCGCATGTGCAGCGCCGGCCAAAGGGCACCTGGCTGTGTTTTCCCTGCACCATCAGCGGCGGCAACATCGAGGCCAGGCCCCTGCCCAGAGCTCAGCAAGTACAACGGCCCCACTCAGGTCCCGGCTTCTGTCCCAGAGGCACCACTCGTGCCTGGCAAGAGCACCGGCGAGGGCTGCATCCTGCTAGACGCCGACACCAGTTAAGCCCAAGAAAAGTCAGATCTGAGTTTCTCAAATGGACTCAAAAATGAGCAGCTATTATATGCTTCTAGGCAAGTGACCTAGAAGCATATAAAAATTAAAACCAGAAGACTCTTCTCCTGGCTACGACCAAGAAGCTTGTATCAAACAGCCCATCCTGCTGAGACCAGCTATAAAGCCTGAATAAAGGAAAGTTAAAATGCTGCTTGTAGACCTCAGGGGGCAAGCCTGAAGAGAAGGGACAGACACCTGCCATGACACCAAGCCTATGCCACTTGGTCCCCGCGTGGAGCGGGCCTGGCGTGGGCTTTCTGTCTAGGGCCAGCCTCCGAGGGCCCCACATGGCCTCCTTTTCTTTTAGCCTGCAGACCCGATTTAGGGCAACGAACCAGTGCAGAAACCAACACTGGAGTGCCCCGGGGGTGTGAAGGCCGACGGCCCTGAGTGTCCAAGAGGCAGGGACCGGGGAAGGCATCCCGTCACCACGAAGTTCGTGGGTGTGGCAGAAGCCAAGAGCTACTTAAAATGAATCTCTGCTCTCTAGGAAAATAAAACCTGGCCCAATGAGTCTTTGTGAACAACTGGCCTGCCCCTTGGAGGGAGGACGCAGTCCCGTCCGCAAGAACCCAGGCGCGACGCTCTGGGACTTACCACCACGTTCAGCAGTCCTCCATACGGCCCGATATCTGGCTGCCACAGTCCCAAAATGTGTCTGTATCGGTGAAGCACTACAGGGAGAGAGAGAGGACAGGACTTCATCAGAGCCAGCTGATCTTCACTTTACAGTCAATAATCGGAGGAAAGGGCGTGAGGAAGAGGAGGGACGTGTGAAGAAATCCCTCACGGAGGCTCGTAACAGAGCCTTGCAAACAAATGTGGATTCAAGCAAATATTACAAGTGTCTAAATCATTCTAAGAGTGAAAATGTAACAGACAACTGGGTCATTTTGAAACCCAGCCTCTGCGTATCAGCTCCAATGACAAAGAACTGCTGCTTCGAAGGACGTGCAGTGGGCGCCCCTGTGAAGCAATGAACCGCCCCTCCCGTCAGTCTACACAGCGGAGGAGACGTGGGACTCTTTACCAGGGGCAGAGTCCAAAACATCATGGGGCTGTAGAGTAAGATTTAATTGGATCATCTGTCTTTCTTTTACACACACACACACACACACACACACACACACACACATTCCCCCTTATTTCAAAAGCAGCGCATGTATATTCACTGAGGGCAACGGGAGAAAAGGGCACCTGATGCCGACCTGAGACCCCACTGCACGGCCACGGCCAGCACAGTAAATGCCCTGGGAAGAGTCCTTCGCTTCCATTTCCTCTGCATGTGTATTTGTTGAGTGAACAGTGAACAAGTGAAAGAATGAGCAAACTGCACAAAGACAACCAGCTCATGCAGGGCCCTGCCTGCCAGCTTCAGGGTCTGGGGTCTCTCTGCAGCCAGTGTGTGGTGGTAAAGTTTATATGTCAACTGGACTTGGCCATGGGGGGGCCAGACATTCGTAGTCAAACATTATTCTGGTATGTCTGTGTTCCCGGATGAGATTAACATTTAAATCTGTGGACAGAGAAAGCAGACTGTCCCCCCTAGTGTGGTGGGCCTTGTCCAATCAGTTGAAGGCCCGAGCAGAAGAAGGCTGGTGCTCCCACCAGCAAGGAGACACTCCTGCTGCCTGGCTGCAGGCTGGGATATCAGCCTTTTCTAACTTCGAACTCTAACTAAATCATGGGCTCTTCCTGAAGAGGACAAAAAGGCTAACCCTCCCACAAACAGAGGGGAATTTTCTCCTGCCCGACTGCGTTGAGCTGGGACATTGGTCTTTTCCAGCCTCTGGATTCGAACTGAAACATGGGCTCTTCCTGGGTCTGGAGGCTGCCGGATTTCGGACTGGAACTACACCATCAGCTCCTGTGGGTCTCCAGCCTGCTGACTGGAGACCCTGGAACTTGTCAGCCTCCATAGCTGTGCGATCTAATTCCTTATAATAATCTCTTTATACATGAAGAAATTGGTTCTGTGTCTGAAGGCCCCTGTAATACTCAGTGGGAGCCATGGGCGGTCTCCAGGCGCTGGAGCTGCATCATCACAACCGACTTCAGGAAGGGAGACCAAGCAGCAGAGCCCAGAGGGGCCCGAGCCCAGACCGCAGCTCTCCAGCCACCGCTTGGTCTGGGGAACAGAGAAGAGGAACATGAGGCCAGAACCATCCCAAGCCTGCAGGGCATGCCGACGGCTGGTGGGAAAATACCAACCGTTCCCTAGGTTTCAGCCTGAAGACACACTTCTCTAAACGAGCCTCGATGGTCTGCACGGCGCCTGCCACTCATGCTGTGTGCAATCCTCTGAGTCGGTTTACACGACACACATTAAAGTCAGTGGTTATTTTATGGCCATACCCTGATGGGTTTTGTGTTTGTTAAACAAGCAATAATGAGCAGGGTCAGGAGCCGTAAACAAATACTGAACTCAGACAGTGCAACACACACTCAGGTGTTTAGGGGTGAAATTGACTGACGGCTGCCAGTTATCTTGAAATGCATCGCAAAACAAGATGGATGGAGGGACGAGTGTGTGGGAGTGAAGTGGAGCAGGGTACTATGGAATCGGGTAAATGGGTGTTCACTGCACAATTCTTTCTACTTTTCTGCGTGTTTTTAAAATTTCACGATAAAATAGTGGATAAAAAATTAAATAGGCCCATATTGCATGGTCTTCTCTTGTCTCCCCTCCCCTCATCTCCCAACTTGACTGCTGACAACGCCTGGTTCTTTCCAGGATCAATCAATCTGATCTCGAAGCCCCTGGAAAGACTGTTCAAAGAATATGCCCCAGACTCAGCAATTCCCAAAGGGGAGTTCCTTGCTTTGCTTTAAAAGCAACATCTCTTTGAAATAAAAGTTCAGCCTCCCATGTGTGCTTAGAGCAGCAATTGTCTCTGGATTTTAAGCTCTGTGCCCATTAGAAGACTCAGGTGTGCCCCTCGCCCCCGCTGACACGACGCTGGCTCGCCCAGCCTGGGCCCACCCAGGACAATCCGAGGGGAGGTCAGAGACCAACGTCGTCATGTGGACCGTGAGGCACGGGGTTTCCTCAGGCCACGTGACACCTGTGTTCTATAACCTGTTCTTTAAGAAGTCTCAGAGTTAGTCTGGCAGAAGTGACCTGAAAGACTCAGCAAGTCCAGGCAGCACTCAGACAGAAGGAGTCCACTTGAGTCACATGAGACTCTAGGTGTCAGGAGTGGGAGGGCAGCCTGTCCCCACGGCGACCTTGTGTGCCCAGGGCCTGCTGGGCAGGGCAGCTCTAAGGCGTCACCACCACAGGAGGTACGGAGCACGATGAGCTCAGGCACCGGCCCCTGTGCTCTCCTCTGACCCGCACCCGGACCCTGCCTAGGGCACACAAGGGGCCTGCGGGCTTAAGACAGAATCCACAGCACCTCCTGGCCCAGGCGCTGACCACACCCCAGGGCTCCTCGCCTGGAAGAAGATTCCAGCTCAACAAGTCCTCCCGACGCTGTTTCCAAACAACCACTAACCATGCAGGAGAGTAAACGGGATTAAGTCCCAATGATACCGGCTCAGGTGCAGATGGCGGGCTTGGGACCTAGGACAGCAAGTGGACTGGGTCAGACCCTTCGGGTGCTTTCCTATCAGAAACAGGTGTGCTGAAAGGGCCCAGCTCTTAGGAGACCACAGAAGACAGGCATTCGTGGGCAAGGGGACCCAAACACCAGAGAACCACACTTAAACTCAGTCAGAATAATGACAACACTCCGGCTCTCAGCCCCACGAAGCAGGACTTGGGCCTTCCAGAATGAACACCAGCTCAGAGACTCTTCCAACCACTGATCCCCGAGGTCAGCATAGTTGTGTTCAGAAAACCATCCCTGGCTCTAACACAACCCTCCTATTCCCCAAAATAGGAAAAACAGCCCAAGATGGCTAAGGGGCGGCTCAGCTCAGGAGCTAACAGGAAAAGAGTCCTAGGCAGGGTTCTCATCTGCCAACAGGAAGGGTCACTTAACAAGCCAAGTGGGAAACTCCGATACACTGGAAAACACCCAACCCAAAAGATCCAGCTCTCCTTGCACAGCATGCTCTGATACTGAGCAGTCGCTTCCCTGCTGTCCTACCAGCAGCTGTCATTGCCCAGCACACTCGGGACAGCGGCCCACCACCCAGCAAGGCCATGACATCATTCTTGAATCACCACATCTGTCGCTGCAGAACTGAGGTTTCTTGCCCAAAGGCAAATCATACGTGCAACTAATGGTATCTCCCGCCACTTGCTAGAAGCTTTTGGTAATTAGAATTAAATCAGAGGAGGGAACACTTCCAAACTCATTCTACGAGGCCAGCATTACCCTGATACTAAAACCAGACGAAGACAGCACGATAAAACAAAATTACAGGCCAATATTCCTGATGAACATAGATGCAAACCAAAATGGATCATAAACCATGACCAAGTGGGGTTTACCCCAGGGGTGCAAGGATGGTGCAACATCCAGTAACCAGTCAATCCATGTACTACACCACACTTACGAAATGACGGCTAAAGACCTCATGACGCCTCAGTACATGCAGGAAAGGCCTCTGACAAAATTCAACATCCCTTTATGATACATGGGCATGGAGAGAACGCACCTCAACACAGTCAAGGCCGTGTATGACAAACCCACAGCCAGTATCACACTCAAAATGAAAAGCTGAAATCTTCTGAAAGACAAGGATGCCCACTCTCCCCACTTTCATTCAACGTAGGATCGGAAGTCCTAGCCAGAGCAATTAGGCAAGAAAAAGAAATAAAAGGTACTCAAATTGAAAAAGAAGAAGGAAGACAGTCACTATTTGCAGATGACATGATACTATATAGAGAAAATCCTAAGGACACCACCAAAAAGCTAGTAGAGCTAATAAATGAATTCAGTAACATTGCAGGATACAAAATCAATACACAGAACAAAATCAGGAGAAACATTCCATAGACACGTAAGTAGCAGAGGGTCTCTCCTCTCTCAGACGTACATACCGTTGGTGCCCCACTGCCCTTTCCAGGAGCACCCTTCTGTTTTATTCTTACCAATGGTCTCTTCCTTCCTCAGTAACCATCCTGCAATGTGCTCTTGGCTCCAGTTGGCAGACTGGGCCTTCCCCTCCAAAGACTCTACCTTGTGTTATTTGCACCTGAGGATTAAAAGTGGTCTGTCTGTCTCCTCACCAGTGGAGGGGGGCGGTTTCCACCAAATTCCTCATATCTACTCGAGCAATCTGAAGCACTGCCAGGATGCTGGGTGTGAACCTCAAAACCCAGAGCCCTACAGGTACACGACGTTATTTTTAAGTTCAAAGTGCACTCGGACAGTCACCATCGATTAGCACATACAGACACGTGTCAGACCCATCGTAAAGGCAATATACCCCCTAGGACACTCCCGACGCCTTACAGACATGGATTATCAAGACCATCAGGAAGCTACATACACACACCAAGAGCAGCTGATCTGGGCCACAAGGCTGTGGGGAGATATCATCTCTTGGGTCCAAGGGAACGTGGCCCAGAGGACTTCAGAGGACGAGGGGACACGAGGCCCCATGGCTCTAGGAAGAGCACAAGTGGATGAGGAACAGCCCCAGGGCCTTGTTCCTTACAAGCCAGTCATCACAGCACACGTCTCTGGAGCTTTGGTGAGTGTCAGAGGATGAATTCCGAGCTGCCCTCGGTTAGGACACACTAGGACGCTGGAACACAGAACACCTGGGCGTACAGAGGTTTCAAATTCAGTTGAAACTGGTTTTTTGTTCACGCACGTACGTTTTTCACTGACGTTTTAGGAGACCATCCAGGTAACAGACCAGTCCACAGAGAAAGGCAACCAATGCTGACAACTGGTTATTTTCATTATGTTTTCTAGATCTTTCAAGTTTTCTACTGTATTTTTATAACTACACTCACACCTCAATGGGACAGTAGTCCCCAATTAAAACAAGACTGCAATACAGCTACAAGCAGCTGGGGGGCATCATGGCATGTGGCTCTCGTCAGACATGGTCTCCGAGAAGCGTGGTAGGAAGTCTGGACGCAGAACTCGTCCTCATCAGCTGCAGGAAGCTTCTGCCCACCGCTTGGGGACAAAAAGAACACCCCCCAAAGCAACTCTAGGTGCTTCCTAGGTCCTGGCCACCCCCAGAGGTGGGTCAGAATTCCACACTAGCCCTATGGTATTAAGTTCCAGATGGGCTGTTGTTCCAGAAGAAGTCTGTGACAGCGGTGTGACATAATGGACCTCTAAGTGCTTGTCTGCTTGTATCGAAAATCCCGCGGCACCCAGTTCCCGTCAGCACAGCCAGTGTCATTGATCCGCTGTTCTCATCAATACCCGCTACGTCACCGTCTCTCCTGTGGGGCTGGAGAAGGCACCAGGGCTCACTGACTGCTAAGCAGGGAGAGCAGCGCAGTCCATGACAAAATGTTCTAGAGAGCCTACTGCTGAGATGGCAGGGAAAAGAACGGAACTTGTGTCCTCATAGCCAGCCGGCCCAGCCCCACACTTGTGGTGATCGCTCCCACACCCATCCCCCCAGGGCCTGGGTGACACACAAGGTGGGTTTGTTAGCCCAGACACGCCCCCAAAGCATGCTGCCCACACCCAGCCCTGTCCGGACCCCAGGATAACCCCGAGTAAAATGGGGCCACCCAAGCACATGGCAGCTAGGTGGCTGGAGTCTGATGGGGGTTAGGAGGAAGTCCACAAACGACTCTATTCCCTCTACTCTGAGTAGGTTTTGTTAGAAACTGGGCACTTCTTTTTTTTTTTAAAGATCATTTTTGATGTGGACCAGTTTTAAAGTCTTTATTAACTTTGTTACAATATTGCTTCCGCTTTATGTTTCAGGTTTCTTGGCCACTAGGCATGTGGGATCTTAGCTCCCTGACCAGGGATTGAACCCAAGCCCCCTGCATTGGAAGGCGAAGTCTTAACCGCTGGACTACCAGGGAAGTCCCGAAACCGTGCACCTCTAAGACCCAGAAGTGGGTCTGCCTCACGGTGGCAACACCGACATGAGGAGCACTCGGAGGGGTAGAGTAAAGAGCAGAAGGGTGTCCCTGTGCTTCTTGAAACATAAAAACAGCTTTCGGGACTTCCCTGGTGGCTCAGTGGTTAAGAATCTACCTGCCAACGCAGGGGACACAGGTTTGATCCCTGGTCTGGGAAGATCCCACATGCCCTAGAGCAACTAAGCCCACGAGCCACAACAACTGAAGCCTGTGCACCCTAGAGCCTGCAGGCTGCAACTACTGAGCCCACGTGCCGCAACTACTGAAGCCGCGCACCTAGAGCCCACGCTCCACAACAAGAGAAGCCACCGCAATGAGAAGCCTGCGCACTGCAATGAAGAGTAGCCCCCGCTTGCTGCAACTAGAGGAAGCCCACGCGCAGCAACAAAGACCCAACGCAGCCAAAACTAAGTAAATAAAATTAATAACTTAAAGAAAAAAAAAACAGCTTTCAGTGCATCTCGGCTCAACCCAATAAAAGGCAGGGACAGCGGGCTTCCCTGGTGGCGCAGTGGTTGAGAGTCCGCCTGCCGATGCAGGGGACCCGGGTCCGTGCCCCCGTCCGGGAAGATCCCACATGCCGCGGAGCGGCTGGGCCCGTGAGCCATGGCCGCTGAGCCTGCGCGTCCGGAGCCTGTGCTCCGCAACGGGAGAGGCCACAGCAGTGAGAGGCCCGCGTACCGCAAGAAAAAAAAAAAAAAAGGCAGGGACAGCATTCATCACCTGTGGAATGTGGCTTAGAAAATCTCCAGAGCTCAAGTAATGCCAATCGAAGGAGGAATCAGGACCTAAGTAATCAACTGTTTCTACACACTTTTGTCGTGTGTGTGTATGTACGCTTTTGAATTGCCAAATGCTGTGCAAACGTGACTAATAAAGCCCAGATGTGAATGCTTACGTTCCATTTAGCAATAGAAAGGTTTTGAGGCTTCCACTCTGCCTTAAGAAGCGATACATTTTAAACATGGTGATCTTGCTTGGTACAGCCCAAAAACCCAAAGCTGCTGCGGACACCCAGCCCGTCTGTGCAGCTGCCCTGGAGTTGCCGCTCAAGAGTGACCCCGGTTGTGCCAAGCCACGGAGGACGCTGCAGCCAAGTGCAAACCAGCAAACGCCAAGGAGGTCAGCTCGATCTCGGGGCCGAAGCTGCCTCGTGCTGTGAGTGAGAGGCCCTATCCATGCAGCTTCTCGGTCTTGCTCACCCACAAAAGCGGAAGCCAGCAGGAGATACGTACGGCAGGTGTAAACATCTCTGTATTCCATGTGCTCGTAATCGGGAAGAATTTTCATGAAACGGCCCGACTTCACACGAGGGTTTATACCTGAACAGACACAGCAGGGAAAGGGCTGAAGATGGTTCTGCCTTCTCGACTGTAGAAACCATTTTCACAGGACTCAACACCTGTCCCTCACCGACATCACACGCCTCCCTACATCCTCGACCCCCAGAACCAAGCGGTTGCCAAGGAGGCAGGTCTGGCCAAGAAGGAATTGTGGTGACAGGTGCTCCTGTCAGTCAGTGATCCACACCAGGAACTCATGACGGCCGGCCCGCTCGGGACCCCCTCCGGGCTCTCTCCCCATCACCCACCACAATCAGCGGGGCTCACCGAGGTGGGAGGGCAGAGGTCGCAGCTCACAGATATTTGGGGTGGCTGTGTAGGGAACCCTGTGCCCCGCTGCACACCCAGCATTGTCCTTCACCTGCTGCACGTGTGTGTTTTGTTTTTGACAAAGGACCGTGTTTGCCAGCCTCCTAACTCAATCAGACCCCTTCACCCCTGGACTGAGGTAGCTGACTCTACCATCTAAGCAGGAACTAGGGACGACTGTTTCTACCACCTATTCCAGAAGCTAAGTGATTTTCTCCTGGATAAGGCCTTCAAAGCAAATTCACAAAAACACAGTTCCTGCACTGTGAAGATGAAAACTGAAGCTCGCTTTGGCCGGGGCAGATCAAACGCTCAGGGGTGCTGATAACAGATAATACGAATCAGTCTCTGGATTTGGCAACCATGTTCAAGGGGTTAAGAACCAGCAGTCGAAGAAGTCTCCAGATGTCCTCCTTTGCCTCATGGCAACCTCACCGAGGCCCTTGTCCCCTCTCCCTGGCCCACCTGGACCTCCCCCTCCCTCCTACTCACCTGCCCATCCACCTGTGTCCAGACGTCCCCTCCACAGGACAGATGCCCCCGAGGCCCGGGCAACCCCTCTGCCCACAGATGAGATGAGCTCTGTGGGGGCCTTCATTCTCACACGTGTTCTCCTCTGGGTGCTTCAGCCCCCGACACCTAGCAGGCACGAGCACCTGCCTCCCTCCAGGAGTACTTTGAGGGCTTACAACTCTCAGACAGAACTCAAGTGGCTTTGAGATGATATCATCAAATGGCCTAACAAACTCAGAAAGCAGTGAGATGATAAGGACTTCTCATATTAGAGCCTCATGGAAACAGCTGGCCGTCCCCAAAGCCGGGAACCTCTCGTTTCTGTGCGCTCACAGGGACTCCTGTGGGGAGTGTGCCTCTGACTTGGACACGACGCCCATAGCGAGGGCGGCCTCCTGGATTCTCTGCTCTGGGAGACTTAAGACACGGACGCTGGGGAGCAACACTGAAGCAGAGAGTGGAGCGGAGCCCTGGGGGCACCCCCAGGATGGAGGGCGGGACGGGAGGGAAGGGGACACAACCACCTTTCCAGCCCTGGAACTCCGGGCTCTGCAGGGTTCAAAGTGGCACTGTTCTCACCACTGAGACCACAAGACAGGAAGGAGTTACATTTTCACGAGACGTGACCACTCAGGCCCCAAGACCCACTTCCCCTGGAGACACGCATTCTCTTGGGTAGGTGGGACATGAAGCAGAGGCCAGAGAAGAAACCAAAGTGCGAAGCTGCACAGGGAAGGAGGCACGGGAGGCCTTGCGCAGACCAGCCCTGCCCTGGGCTTCAGGACCAAGGACAGCGGCACGGGGGTGGGGTGGGGCGCTAGGTTGGGATGGCGTCTGAGGGTCGCTGAGGATGCAGCCCGAGCCCCTCGGCAAGTGGGGAGAAGGGGATACGGGGAGGTGGCAGAGGTGAGGCTGGGACACACAGGGCTCCCAGAGAAGGTGGGAGGGGGCAGCAGCCTCGAAGGCACAGCCAAGCGCCAACATTGAGAACCACACGTGCCCAGGGCGGCCGGGGAAGGTCCACGAAGAACTTAGAGCCTCCAACAGGAGATCTCCCCACTCGTGAGCAAATTCTAACCCAGGAACACTGGCCAATCCAACATCCCAAATGGCCACGGGATCGAGGTGGAGAGAAGTCTGATGGGATGAAGAAATCAGCCCAGATTCAGGGACCAACTGCGCCCCCCCCGGGCTGTCTCCCCACAGAGCTGATGCTCCGCAAAAGTCCACACTCTACCTGTGCGGGGGATGCGGGACACAGGAGGAGAGGCGTCTCCCAGGGGGACTCTGAGAGCAGCAAATCCACTGAAAAGAGGGAACACAGCAAGCGACACCAACGAGCAAGCGCCTGACGCTGGAAGGAAGCCTCCAGCACGCTGGCTCCCACCCAGCAGCCTGGCCCCCGGAAGTCCCTCCATCCTGAATCACAGGTTTTTCCGAGCAGGAGCCCGGTCCCCAGCCTCTCGGTATTTAAGTAAGAAGCATCATCTGGTCTAGGTGTTCAGGGCAGAACTGGTGCAGAGTTCAAAAGAATGTGTAAGCCAGGGCTTCCCTGGTGGCGCAGTGGTTGAGAGTCCGCCTGCCGACGCAGGGGACGCAGGTTCTTGCCCCAGTCCGGGAAGATCCCACATGCCGCGGAGCGGCTGGGCCCGTGAGCCATGGCCGCTGAGCCTGCGCGTCCAGAGCCTGTGCTCCGCAGCGGGAGAGGCCGCAACAGTGAGAGGCCCGCATACCACAAAAAAAATAAAGAATGTGTAAGCCAAAATCTACCAAGATGGTTTTAAGATGAACACTTAAGTTCCTTTTCAGAGAGGTCAACAGGTCAACCTCAGGCCAAAGAGGAGTGGGCCATCATGATCCTTCTTTCCCCGTCCTTTACTACCCAGCCCCAAGTGTTAACAACACACGCCACACCCCGCTGGGCAGGGACAGGCGGGCTGCTCCCCGCAGGACGGTGTGCCCACTGCCCCTGGGTGATGTCAGTGCCAACGGACACCCTCACAGCCTCACGCAAAGGGCCCTGAGGAAGGGCCAGCAGAGAGGTGCTTGGGGTCGGGGGCTCTAGGCATCACGGAGCATTGCTGGCGACTCTGGAAAGCAAAGGGGCGGGGACAAGAAGTGGGGGCGCTGGGAGACTCAACGTGCCTGCAGGAAACAAGCCAAGGAAGGGCCGGGGCTGGTGCGGTCAGGGTGGCGGGGAGGAGCCCTGGCAGCTGTCACGGCTGCATGTCACAGTTGCTCCTGGTGTCCACGTCTCCATCCAGGCTACGGGCCTGGCATCTAGAGAGACGGGCACCTCCGAGCACACCAGAGTTGTTTCCAGGGCAGCCACGTTCCCCAGAGGAAAGACACCTTCACCCCCCTGCGCTGCAAAATCAGGGTCATGATTCGCTCAGAAAGGGAGAAGAGCGCCCCCGACCTTGTCAGTGCTGTTACTACCAGCGCTGTCTCTACAACGTCAAAACTGAACTTAAAGCGGATCTGAGAACAGACCTGTGGGCTGAGGGCCATGGACTTTCATTTTCCGTGGCTGATGTCTCTGAGCACCTGCTTCTGGAACAAGTTAACAGAAGATGGTGACAGATTAACTTACACTTCGCGTAGACGTCTCGACAAGACACGCCCGTGATCTCCAGCTTCCGCAAGTTTTCACAAACGCCGTACTCTGCAACAAGAAACGTTTGCTGGAAATTACAGTCATGAAGTCATAAAGCAGCAGAAATATTAATAGACAGACGTGCGGGTGGGGGTGGAGCAGGCACGCCTCAGCCTTGGCCTTGTCTTCTCAGCCTGACCCTTCTTTCACTGTGGAGATTTCATGGCCCTTCTCCACATTCAGTCAACACCCTCACTCACCAATGAAGCCACTACTCTATTTTTAGGCAACTCCACTCCGCATGAAATAGCAACCTGCCATGTCTATTCTGATAAGCTCTAGAAACCTAATCGCTCAAACTCACAACCAGACACCCTGGTTTATGACCACGGTATGGCAGAAACTCAGAGTCTGGAGACGATGCGAGTTCCCGTGGAAATGAGACCATCACTGGTGTCAGCGTTCCACGAAGGCCCCCCTAACCCCCTCCTGATTCTGTGAAACGAAGACACAGCTGGGGCTGCCCAGGACGGCCTTGAAGCAAATCCCTGACACCCACCTCCACGGCCAGCGCTCTGCCCCACCTCCGCGAGAGAAACCCAGGCGTGGAGAGGTTGGTGACTCAGCAGCCCTTCCAGAAGGGGGACTGCAGTCTGGCCAGCAAAAGGCTGTCCACCTCATCACATCACAGACCCCACCCCGGCCCCAAGGCCTGGTCTTTTCAGTGGAATGGATGATGACACTAGCCCAATGCTTCTGTGAGGATTTTGACCACATCCAAGCCAAGCTCAAGATGTAGATGGTGGAGAAACCAGTTGGGGCAAGGCGGTTAGCACCTGGCAAACCTCCCTGAGATGGGCCTGCCCGACGGTGCTGCTTCCCCTGCTTCCACTGCTGACGAGCAGACCATGGCCTTGCCCGTCACCAGACAAAAACACCCGTTCTATCCTCCTGCCAGGAAGAATGTGGACTCTGGAGTGTTATGCAAGTTACAAGAACTTGTCAGGAACTAGATAACAAAATGTGCTTGTTTGTGACCTTGGACGGGGTGACACCTGCATGTCACATGAGTCACCAGCAACTGAGAGGCCTGGTTTGTCAAAATCCTTGCAGACCATGCCAGGGACCAGCTGGAAGGGCCACTCCCGCCCTTGTTGGCGACCAAGCTGCAGCTGGTCTACCTGTGCTCTTGAGAAGAGCTCTGCTCCACAACAAGCTGTCTTCATGATTCCCCGTCTGCTCTGGGATGTCCACCACAGCCAGGTGGCCCCCCTGACGACCACAATGGCTGTCACCACCTCGTGTGCTCTCCATAAACAGCGTCCTTCCCTCGCACCAACCAGGCACTCCAAAACCGTCACCGCACAAGACTGGTGCCTCGGTTTGTTTCCTATGTGATGCTAAAGGACAGGTCCACTCCCAGTTCCAGCAGTGACCAGCGCACGGGATAGATGAGATGCACCTCTTGCTGCCTTGTTGACGAGACAGTCTGGGAGCCGGGGTACGGGTGGGGCGCGGGGTAGTCTTCCCTGAACTGCGCGCTTTTGTGATACATGTGGACACTCTGCCGGTGAGATGCAGGGCACAGACCCAAGGCGCATCCGAGTGTGCCCCGGCGGCCTGCAGCACACTGAAGCAGCAGTGTTGCCCCACAGCATCTGCCGACCCAGTGGGTGATTTTCGCGTCTGAGCCCAGCAATCCTCCGACCTGCTAGAGACAACGCACCACGTCCCAGCACCCGCTCAGACTTCCAAGCGATTCTAAGGTTTTTAGCCAGGATGACCAAATTGTCGAGAATCTCTGCACATCGTGTCAAGAAAAGGTGCTGATAATATCACACAAGAGATGACCCTGCACGACAGACAAACCATCCACAGGAACACCACTAGCAATCAGAAGAAAAGCAAAAGCATGATGCAGTGCTCATAAATACAGCAATGCTTAGTGGGTTTTTCTTAATGTTCCCAAAAGATAATAAATTCACCGAAGCGGAACAATGTCACTCTGACCCAACTGCTCCCTCAAGAAATGTTCAGTATTTTTCACATGATGGAAAAATCTTTTTTTTTTAAACAGTGGCTCGGAACAATTCCACATACTCTGACTGTTCCATAAACCTTCCCATAAGTCATCAGGGAAAGTGCCCTTAAAATAGCATTAAGGCCAGTGTACATGCAGAACCACGGATCCTTCCCCCTAGAAAAACTCACCAGTGTTAACGTCATCCTACCCAAGACCAGCATTAATGCCGTCCTACCCAAGATGGTTAAAGTTAGCACAGCAAACCGTGCTGCCCACAGCTGCTTTCTAAGTGCCAAATTTGGGTTGCAGGCTGCCGATTCAAATACCTTCCTTGCTAATCTATGACATAAAGTAGCTTGTGAAAGTCTGTTTTCAAAGTGTCTACTCCAAAAATGGCAGCAAGTAAAAAGAAAGTTGGGAAGGGGGAGAAAAGTGGGTCAGCTGGACTTGAGGAAATTTAAATTAACCATGGAATTACCATATGATACAGCTATATCCTATTTCTGGGTACGTACCCAGAAGAGATGAAAGCAGAGACTCAGAGATGTTTGTACACCCATGTTTATAGCAGCACTACTCACGATAGCCAAGAAGGGGAAGCAACCCAAGCGCCCATCGATGGATGATGGGCAAGCAAAACAGGGTCCATCCACACGATGGAATATTTTTCAGCCTTAAAAAGGAAGGAGAGTCTGACACCTGCTATAGCCTGGCCGAACCTTGAGGACGTTGTGCTGAGTGAGATAAGCAGTCACAAAAGGACAATATTGTATGACTCCACTTATATGACGTCCCTATAGAATAGCCACATTTCACAGAGACGGAAAGTAGAATGGTGAGTGCAGGGGCTGAGAAAGGGAAAACGGGGACTCAGTGTCAGCTGGAGGAGACGGAAAGGTTCTGGAGACGACGGGGGTGACGGCTGCACAAGTGTGAACGTACTCAGCACCACTAAACTGTAGCTTAAAAATGGTTGAAGTGGCCACTTTTATTTTGTGTATATGTTCCCACAATAAAAAAATTAAGTTGCCACTTCAAATGCTCCAATCAGAAAATTTCCAGAAAGCTATTGAACAAATGTTTTGCCAAGACGGAAAAAGAGCCCAGGAATCTGGGCCAAGTCGACACTGAAGCTCCGTCCTCTGGTGACCTGACTGCCAGGGGCGCACTTCCTGTCCAGTGAGGTCAGTACTGTGTGACGGTCGTTACGGAAAACCCCTGCACCCAGAGCATGTGTCTGAATGTGCAGGAAGTCTATTCAGTCTCTGCGGGTGGGAATGGGTGAGAAGAGTTTTCTCTCTCCCTCTTTTCCACTCTCTTGCCCCTACAGGAGAACCTAAGGAACACATGCTGCTTCCTGAGGCTCCTTCCCTCGAAGAGATGAACGGAGATTAACGGAGGCAGTACCTGTGCCAGCCGTGGCTGAGATGTGCACGCTCTCTGCATCGGAATGGAACGTGACAAAGTTAACATCATAATTCTATGCACTGCACCAGCCTTGGTACCTGCAATTAGAGGGAACTTAGCCCCATGCCCCCCATAAATGCCACTTATAAGGGTCCCGGCCACGTTGGAAGGGCACAGCACTAAGACAGTTTCTGAAGCAAGCTGGTGGGCACACAAGATAAGGCTGGAAAGGGGGTGGTCTCCTGGTCCTGCCAGAGCCGGGAGTCCACAGGAAACGCAGAAGCACTGAAGAGTCTCAGGTAGAAAAGCAGCCTGGACTGGGTAACCTGTGGGTGGAGCCAGAGGAGACACACCTGGAGACGCAGGTGGGGGGTCCCTTGAGGAGGCCACTGCCCCACCAGGTAAGTCAAAGGTGGCAGGAAAGGATGGGGGAACCCAGCTGGAACCCAGCTGTGGCCCCCGGCAGGCAGGAGAGAGTGGGAGAAGGAAGAGTGGAGGAGCGCTGCGGGCTTGTTTCCCACCTGCTGTAAACTCACACAGTTTTCCAAATAAAACCAAAAGGCAGTATTGATTGCAAATTTAGCGCATTTTTGTCTGCACTACATTTGGAGATAATTATATCCCTTAATAAAATATGGTTAAAACTTTACTTCCGAGAGACTTCCCTGGTGGTCCAGCGGTAAAGAATACGCCTTCCAACACAGGGGACTCGGGTTTGATCCCTGGTGGGGGAACTAAGATCCCACATGTCACGGGACAACTAAGCCCACGCACCACAACAACTGAGCTCGCGCACCTCGATGAGAGGGCCCGCAGGCCGCAAACTAGAGAGCCCACGCGCCCTGGAGCCTGCGCACCACACTAGAGAGAGAAAACCTGCACGCCACAACTAGAGAGAAGCCCTCACGCCGCAAGGAAGAGCCAGCGCCAAAGTGAAAGATCCTGCGTGTCGCAACTAAGACCCAACGCAGCCGAAGAAATAAATAAATAAGGAAAATAAATAAATAAAACCTTTACTTCTGAGGCTGATAAAGGAGGCAGAGGCAGGGGAGGCAGCTGGTGGGGAGGGGGCTCCGCCAGGCTCAGGGGTGTCAGGCAACGGGCCCCCAGGCTTCCTGACACAACTGTTCCGAGGACACCCCTGCGACAGCACAGAGCCGCTTCCAAACCCCTGGGTGTCCCCCAGCTCGCTGCTTTCCTTAGCTGTTACTATAACTGCATGAAATGCCTTTTTTTTTTTTTTTGATAATGTAGCAGATCTGGAAAAACCCTGTGCAGTCAGCTCATCTTAGGATGGGAAGAATGTAAAAACCAAAACCTGGATACAGCCCATAGGCATCTCCTATTCAACACCTAGAATATTCGGGATGCTAACCAATAGTTCCCAAGAACAGCTGACAGCACCTACATACTCCACGCGACTTCTTCCCAACCAGCTCCACCCCTGCAAAGATGAACAGTCTTGGTGCCAACAGCAGCCTCGAGAAGCCTCGCCCTGCCAGCCAGAGGACGCTGACCCTGTCCAGCTCCACGACAGGTATCCCTGGCCAAGGGAGCCCCACTCCAGCTGAAGCCCACCTGTCATGCCCGGACACTTCTTCCTGGTGCACACACACCTGCTCGGTCTCGCCAGCCACTCGTGAGACCAGGAGGTAAGCAGAGTCTGACTCTGCCATCACCTCGCCCCGGACCCCTTCTCAGATTTCAGACACTTCCCGACTCCCCACTAATACTCCTCATACAGGCTTGGCTACTCTGGGTTTCCTCCCCTGTCCATCACCACTGGGCGGACAGTGAGGGTGTCACTGGCAAAGGATGCTGACTCATGAGTTAGAACCCAGGCCGCCTCCTGACCGGTCCTGGCTTTCTCACAGGACACCTGTTCCTCCAAAGTCCCAAAGACGCCCTTGTATTTGCACACTCTTTCCAGCCAGAAAGACAAACCAAGATCCTCAAATGCATTATGTAATCACTTTGTAAACACAGCGAAACAGTGAAAACGGCCCATCAGTTCTTCCTGGCAAGGCAACCATATCTGCCCAATTAAGCAAGGCCAAGGGGAAATCTTCACTCGGTGCTTTCTGGGGGCCAGGTCCACTTTCCAGCTCGCTTTTGTAAGGTTAGCAATGTCCCTCAAGAGGCACCGTTTTCCTTTACCCTTTCCTACTTCGCTAACTGGACGGATGAGGTTTCTCTGGGAAGCAGCACATGAGATTGGACTTCCAAAAATACAGAGACTATAGTCCTGACAAGAGCAAAGCGGAAGAAAAGGATAAATGTCCCCCTACGATTCTGAGATCCTGCTGTACGTCCAGGAGAAGAAAAGGATAAATGTCCCCCTACGATTCTGAGATCCTGCTGTACGTCCAGGAGGGGGCCTGCTTTCCTCTTCTCACGGCTGAGGCAGGTACGCTTCTCCTACCTCAACACCGCCCACCCCAGCCCCAAAACAGGAAGGCTCAACAAGAATCATAAAATATGCCCAAAGCCGACTTCAAAGCCGACAACTTGCCCATTTCACCTCTTCCCAAGATGACTCTTCCAATTTCAGCTATGTTTAACAAAAGCCGCATTTCTCGCATTTCACATCAGCACATCAAACAGTATAGAAAGCGTTTTCTTCTGCATGCAAATGCAAAATTAAATATTGGTTTTTAACTTCCCATTTCTGTCATAAAGCTCATACATTTTGGGAAAAGGGTATTTCTAATTATGATGGAATTTAAGCCCACTTTAGACTTACAAGCGATCAAAATATTATACAAATATTATTCCAGGTGTCATTAAAACACTTACCATCAAGGGGAGAAATGGACAAATTATATATTAGAAATTCAAAACCTCACTCTGTGTCTCAATATTTAAGAGGTTGGTGTAGAAGGGAAAATACACGTGGGAGCACTTCCTTTGCATTTCCTTTGCTTTCAAATGCTTCTTTTGTTATTATTTGAATGTTCTGATTTAGAACCATGGTCTGAATTTTCTAAACACCTTAGCCTCAGGTAGACCGGCCAGCATTTCAAAATTCACCAACTAAACAGTGAAGTGTTAACCAAAAAAAGCCTCCTCTGGGTCAAAGACAAAGAACGAACTCGGCTTCTACGCTATGCTCTGAGAAATGATGGCTTATTTATAGCCCCACATGCCAGTAACTGCAGGAGGCCTGAAGCCAAAGGAGGGATGCATCAAAACATTGCTGGGCTCCTGACGCCGCGCCCACACTGCCGGCTGGGGTTGCTCTGGTTTGGTTTCCTGTAAGAGCGCCTATTTGGTGTATCTGCCCCCAAAACAGGAACACAGATTGGGCTTCTCAGTAGCAACTTTCTTTCACCCGCCCCCAGAAATACCACCTGAAAATAGTTAATCAAATAGCTCCAACAGGCAGGAGGCTCAAAAGACCAAATTCTACAAATTCTATAAATTTGATTATTATTGTTGACTTATTATTGCTAGGACACTGAAAATTGTGAGATTCTCATCAAGCGCTATACAGCCTTCTCATTTTAAGTTTGTAGCGTCCCTACGCCCCGCCCCCCCGCCCCTGAGTCATCCTCTCATTTTATGAAGAGCCACTGACATGCTCGCCCTGCCCGTGCCCTGGAAGTCCATCACAGCCCAAATGCTCTGAAACAATAAAACACAGGTGCGTGGCACCCTCCTCCCTGTGCCCCTTTCTGTGGCTTGTCTTCTCCTCTGGGAAACCCAATTATCAAAATACAGAAAGCAAATGTGTAAACACTGAGTAGTAAACGTGCAGACTCACTAACGTCTCACTCACCTTCCCAAGACACTAACACATGGAAGCACCATCGTGCCGTGTCAGGGCCGGACCTGGAGCTTCTGGGCCAGGAAGCCTGCTGGGCGAGGACCACGCACCTCCTGCTCACCAAGGCTGAGGGCACTGGTTTTTGCCTCTGTGGACATGACTTTGGCCTTAACACCCACCATAACCAAATGTCTAGTTCAGGATGGAAGAAGTCTGGGGCTCAGGGAAATAAGATCAGACTTGTCTCACACGCGACTATTCTTATACATATTCCAGTCATAATTAGACTAACCCTACGAGATGCCTATGAATTACGCACGGAACTGCCAACCATCCAATGTTGGACCCAGATGAGCTGGAAATGAAAGCTACCAGAATGAACTAGTGAAACTGAAGACCTTCATAACCTCGGGACAACAATGATTACTTAAACCCAAAGTTAAAAGTGCGTAGCTTTGATTAACGCTGTAGCTTTTGCAGAAGTCACTTTGACTAACGCAGTAACTTTTGCAAAAGTCACTGTAAATGAAGTTAAAAAGCAAAGGGTTATTGACTATGAGAAAATGTTTTGCGTATATTAAACAGAAATCGACCCAGATTAAATAAATAAAACCCGCAAATCAATGAGAAAAAATAACGATAGAGAAAAAGGGCAAAGATTAAGGATACGCGAATAAGAGAAATCCAAATTGCCTATAATTTTATTTCTTAAATGTGCATCTTCATGAGTTATCAGCTGTCTGCAAATTAAAATGAGATGCTGTTTCTCACCCAGACTGACACAGATTTTTAGAAATGAATCATTCAAACCAGAAAGAATTTAGAGGACACTGGATTAAATGAGATAACTTAAAGAACCCAGACCACAAAGACAGCTACTTTGTAAATAAACACAGAGCATTCCTGTCACTTTCGGTGACTTGCCCGTGCACACCCTCGTGACAGGTGTGCAAAGAGGAAAATACAACTATGTTATATTTGGAGTGAAGAATCACTCCAAAAAAATAACTGGTCAGTATCTAGTAAAACTGCAAATCTCACAGCCCACTACCCCGGCAACACTACTTCTGGATATATTCCTTAGAGAAATTTACAAATTTATCTGCGTCTGAAGACACGTAAGAGCTTCTTT
Organism: Neophocaena asiaeorientalis asiaeorientalis; assembly: GCF_003031525.2. NCBI lineage: Eukaryota > Metazoa > Chordata > Mammalia > Artiodactyla > Phocoenidae > Neophocaena > Neophocaena asiaeorientalis. The sequence goes on from NW_020185335.1 coordinate 14,004,593, forward strand.
GCTGTAACACTGTGTACACGGTATGAAAAAAATTAAAATGAGCAAAGGAACACATGTGGCCTCTTCAAATTATGAACCACCACATAGCATTCAAGAAGACTGAACCAGACTTAAATATATTAACATGGACAGAATTTAAAAACACAAGTGGACAGGGGGAAAAGGCAGACGCACAATACTTGTGGTATGATATACGTCTTAAAATTAAAGCACCATAAAGCAATGTTACACATTGGGGATGTTACAGGAATATGTATATACAAGTAAACTCAACCCACAATAGTGGTTGCTTCTTGGGAGTGGGAAGGACAGGGGTGATCAGGAGGGACTTAAATGCTGCCTGAGAGGGTTTCTTTTAAAAAAAGGTAGAGAATTCAAAAGCAAATATGACAGAAGACTTAACTGTTATTTACTGGGGATGACTAGGAATATGCCTGTTTTACCATGTTTGTTTTTCATTTTTTTAATTTCTCAAAGTGAAAATTCTCCTAGCTGCTAAGCCACCTTGGTGAAGAAGAGACCTTGATCCTACCATCACAGTGTCTGCTGTCCCAGAAAAGCTGAACTGAGAAGCACAGACGGAAGCAAAGAAGGACTGAAGAGTTCTTCCCTGTCGGCCCCCCAAAGTCTTTCCACATCTTCGTGAGGACTTTTTATGCTTCCACTAGCAATTCTAAGAATTTGCCCTGAGCTGTACCTCCAGTTAATTTTACTATGTGGCATACCTTTGAGTTTTCTGATTATACAGAAGTCTTCCGTTACTCTCTCTTGCTACATACGTTACAGTTTCCCCAGAGACAACACCCGGAGACCACCACACAGGTTTGGCTGACTGATGGAGAAACTCCACAGAGCACAAAGGAACATCTGTGATGAACCTGGGTCTCACAGGTGTACAAAATGCAAAACAAAGCAAATGAAAAGGTGGAACTCTCTTTGCCTCTATTTTAAAATGTCAAAAGAAACTCACTTGCCAAATAGATGACAAAAGGTTAATACTGCTAATATTCAAAGAAAAGAGAATGAAAAGAAATGAAGACAGTCTAAGAGACCTCTGGGACAACATCAAACGCACCAACATTCGCATTATTCAGTCCCAAAAGGAGTACAGACAGAGAAAGACCTGAGAAAATATTTGAAGAGATTATAGTCGAAAACTTCCCTAACATGGGAAAGGAAATAGCCACCCAAGTCCAGGAAGCACAGAGAGTTCCAGGCAGGATAAATCCAAGGAGAAACACACCAAGACACATAGTAATCAAATTGACAAAAATTAAAGACAAAGAAAAATTATTAAAAGCAACAAGGGAAAAATAACATACAAGGGAACTCCCATAAGGTGAACAGCTGCTTTCTCAGCAGAAGCTCTACAAGCCAGAAGGGAGTGGCACGATATATTAAAAGTGATGAAACAGAAGAAACTACAACCAAGATTACTCTACCCAGCAAGCTTTACAGACAAGCAAAAGCTAAAAGAATTCAGCACCACCAAACCAGCTCTACAACAAACGCTAAAGGAACTTCTCTAAGTGGGAAACAAGAGAAGAAAAGTGACTTCCCTGGTGGCGCAGTGGTTAACAATCCACCTGCCAATGCAGGGGACACGGGTTCGAGCCCTGGTCTGGGAAGATCCCACATGCCGTGGAGCAGCTAAGCCCATGCACCACAACTACTGAGCCTGTGCTCTAGAGCCCGTGAGCCATAACTACTGAGCCCACATGCTACAATTACTGAAGCTCGTGTGCCTAGAGCCCATGCTCTGCAACAACAGAAGCCACCACATTGAGAAGCCCACACACCACAACTAGAGAAAGCCCGCACCCAGCAACAAAGACCCAATGCAGCCAAAAATAAATAAATAAATAAATAAAAATTTTTTAATGTAAAAAAAAGAGAGAGAGAGAAGAAAAGGACCTACAAAAACAAACCCAAGGGTTTCCCTGGTGGCGCAGTAGTAAAGAGTCCGCCTGCCAATGCAGGGGACACGGGTTCGTGCCCCGGTCCGGGAGGATCCCACATGCCGCGCAGCGGCTGGGCCCGTGAGCCATGGCCGCTGAGCCTGCACGTCCGGAGCCTGTGCTCCGCAACGGGAGAGGCCACAACTGTGAGAGGCCCGCGTACCTCAAAAACAAAAACAAAAACAGACAGAAAATTAATTAGGAAGCACAAGCTTTAAATGACACAATAGGCCAGACAGATTTAATTGATATTTATAGCACATTCCATCTGAAAACAGCGGATTACACTTACTTCTCAAGTGCACATGGAACATTCTCCAGGATAGATCACATCTTGGGTCACATATCAAGCCTCAGTGAATTTAAGAAAATGTAAATCATATCGAGCATCTTTTCTGACCACAACGCTATGAAATTAGAAATAAATTACAGGGAAAAAAATGTAAAAAACACAAACACATGGAGGCTAAACAATACGTTACTAAATAACCAAGAGATCACTGAAGAAATCAAAGCAGAAATCAAAAAATACCTCGAGACAAATGACAATGAAAGCACGATGATCCAAAACCTATGGGATGCGGCAAAAGCAGTTCTAAGAGGGAAGTTTATAGCAATACAATCTTACCTCAAGAAACAAGAAAAATCTCAAATAAACAATCTAACCTCACACCTAAAGGAACTAGAGAAAGAAGAACAAACAAAACCCAAAGTTAGTAGAAGGAAAGAAATCATAAAGATCAGAGCAGAAATAAATGAAATAGAAATAAAGAAAGCAATAGCAAAGGTCAATAAAACTAAAAGCTGGTTCTTTAAGAAGATAAACAAAATTGATAAACCTTCAGTCAGAGTCATTAAGGAAAAGAGGGAGAGGACTCAAATCAATAAAATTAGAAATGAAAAAGGAGAAGTCACAACAGACACCGCAGAAATACAAAGCATCATAAGAGACTACTACAGGCAACTCTATGCCAATAAAATGGACAACCTGGGAGAAATGGACAAATTCTTAGAAAGGTATGACCTTCCAAGACTGAACCAGGAAGAAATAGAAAATATGAAGAGACAAATCACAAGTAATGAAATTGAAACTGTGATTAAAAATCTTCCAACAAACAAAAGTCCAGGACCAGATGGCTTCACAGGTGAATTCTATCAAACATTTAGAGAAGAGCTAACACCCATCCTTCTCAAACTCTTCCAAACAATTGCAGAGGAAGGAACGCTCCCACACTCATTCTACGAGGCCACCTGATGCCAAAACCAGACAAAGATACTACGAAAAACAAAATTACAGACCAATATCACTGATGAGTACAGATGCAAAAATCCTCAACAAAATACTAGCAAACAGAATCCAACAACACATTAAAAGGATCATACACCATGATCAAGTGGGATTTATCCCAGAGATGCAAGAATTCTTCAATATATGCAAATCAATCAATGTGATACACCACATTAACAAATTGAAAAATAAAAACCATATGATCGGGCTTCCCGGGTGGCGCAGTAGTTAAGACTCCGCCTGCCAATGCAAAGGACATAGGCTCGAGCCCTGGTCCAGGAAGATCCCACATGCCGCGGAGCAACTAGGCCCGTGCACCACAACTACTGAGCCTGTGCTCTAGAGCCCGCAAGCCACAACTACTGAGCCCGCGCGCCGTAGAGACCGTGCTCCGCAACAAGAGAAGCCACCGCCATGAGAAGCCCACGCACCGCAATGAAGGGTAGCCCCCGATCACCGCAACTAGAGAAAGCCCGCACACAGCACCAAAGACCCAAAGCAGCCCAAAATAAATAAACAAAATAAATAAATTAAAAAACAAACAAAAAACCCGTATGATCATCTCAATAGATGCAGCAAAATCTTTTGACAAAATTCAACACCCATTTATGATAAAAACTCTCCAGTAAGTGGGGATAGAGGGAACTTACCTCAACAGAAAAAAAAAAAAAAAAAAATACTGCTAATATTCAACAAGCTCTTACTAATTTGTAAGACAAAATAAACTCCCTAAGAAAAACAGAGACCAAAAAACCCAAAACAAAACACAAACATGGAATTCACAAGAGGTGAAATTAAAATGGCCAAGAAGCATCATAACCATTTAGGGGGTGAGGGCTTCATCTGCCTCATCCCATTTAACCCTCAAAGTCACCCTATGGGAGCAGCACTTGCCAATAACACTTGGGAAGGTGAAGCAGCATCTCCAGGATCTCAGAGCCGATAAACAGATTACAAATCAGTCTTGACCACTGAGTCTTATAGCAGAAAAAAGATGACTGACTGATCCCCTGCTGGGAAGGATATCTGGAAAGCGGCCTTCTCATGCAGTCTTCCTGGGGGTGCAAATGCCAACAGCTGGGCAGTAAGTATCTAAGGTGTTATCAGCATGCACACCCCACTGCCCACAACCCCACTTTGGGAAGTACACTCCAAGAAGATAATCTCAGAAGTTCTAAAAGGTACATGTAAGTCCCATGTAAGTCCCATGAACTCCTATAAAAGGCACAAAGGCACTCTTGACAGCACTGTTTACAAAAAGAAAAAAACTGCAAACTTAAAAGTCTATCAGTCAGGGACTAGTCTGTGGCATACATAGACAGTGGAACACTATGAAGCTTTTTTTATACTAAATTTTTCCAAAATTTTAAGAATGGCTTATCTTTGATTGCAGGGGTCCCGGAAGATATTTTACTTTCTTCCCTTTGTTGTCCTTCGCTGTTTGATTTTTTTTTCTTACCTATTGTTTTTACCAAAACATGAGAGCTTACTGAACATCAGAGATCTACCAACGTTCAAATGAACAGAAAGACTTGAACTATGGATTAGGTAAAGCTTTCTTCCTGGGATTTGTTACAAAACTACTCACTATCCTCACTTCGGCCACCACCATCCCTGAGGGGGGGGCATCAGCCCCCTGCAGCAATGCCCGGCTCCACCCACCGCTCCACAGACCAGGTCCTCGCCCTCAGGAGACACTCCAAACCCTCGGGCTCCCCTAACTATTCAAGTTCACCCTCATCGTTCCCGTCAGCTCCGCCCCCAAGGACTGGGGACCAAGGACAGACGTCAGCTTGCTCCCCGGCCTAAACTCAGCCCCAGCTCGCGTCACTGCCCTCGGCGTCCTGGCCCCCGCAGCTGGGGGACCCCTCACCCCTCTCTGATCACCCCATGCAAGCAGAACCCGGTCCGCCGCCCACCCGGAACTCCACCGCGCCCGGAACCCGCGGTCCCGGGTCTGTGGTAGGGCCCCCCGGGGTCACAGCACGCCCCGGCGGCCGGGACCCTCCTGGAGCACCGTTCCAAGGCAGGTGCCCTTCCAGAGCCCGTGGTGACCCCGCCCAGAGCTTCCCCCGGCCAAGCCCCCTCAACCAGGCCCCGCCCCGACGCACTTCACCCCCCTGAGCACCCTTCCATGAAGAATCCTCCAGGAAAGCCCAGAGGACACTGCTCCGAGGACCTCCCAGAAAGGCCTGGAGGAGCCCACCAGAACTCCCCAGAGGACACCAAGAACCTCGCGCTAGGTGTGTAGTCAGTCTGATCTTGCTGTGCCCTAGTTACCTTATTTATTGGGTTCTGGAGGCTGACTGGGGCCTAGGGCGGGGGTGGAGAATGTGCAGACCTTCTCCTGACAGTGGCTTCACCCTAAGGAGCACTGATAACAAGAAACTGTCCAGAGAGGAGGGCCAAGGGTATGGATGTGATTACAAGATTACAGGATTATAGGAGCCTCTGCCTGGGTGGGCCCAAATCCTTTCTGGTCAAGACTGACTTCAATGCCCTGAAGTGCTGGAGAGCCCTTCAGGAGCCCAAAAGGAAGACTAACCAAAGCCCACAAGGAAGTTAAGAATCCACAGCCCACCTCAGTGTTTCTGGTCAGTGTTTCTATTTCTACTCAAATAGAAAATAGTGACCACCAGTTCCCTGGGCCCAGCCTCCACAAGGTGCTGGCTATTCACTACCTCCCTAAGGAGGTCTCCAAGCAGAAGAGAGGGCTGCCTACCCCAGTCCACAGAATCCCATAAACAAGGAAGTTCATCTTCTGACAGAAGTAACCATTCTGTACTTCAAACCTTGACCACCTCAACTCCAGGCAATTGAAAAACAACATGTAGGGACTTCCCTGGTGGCGCAGTGGTTAAGAATCCGCCTGCCAATGCAGGGGACACGGGTTCGATCCCTGGTCCGGGAAGACCCCACGTGCCACGGAGCAGCTAAGCCCGTGCCCCACAACTACTGAACCTGCGCTCTAGAGCCCGCGAGCCACAACTACTGAGCCCACGTGCCACAACTACTGAAGCCCACACGCCTAGAGCCCGTGCTCCACAACAAGAGAAGCCACCCAATGAGAAGCCCGCACACTGCAACTAAGAGTAGCCCCAGCTCGCCGCAACTAGAGAAAAGTCCGCGCGCAGCAATGAAGACCCAACACAGCCAAAAATAAAAATAAATAAATTTTCCAAAAAAAAAGACTCCGCACTCAAAAAAAAAAAAAAGAAAAACATGTAACTGCCCTCCCTGTATCTCAACGGTTTTTCAAACTGTCCTCCACCCTGTTATCAGAGCTCTCTTCCTGCAAATAGCAACACATAAACAAAAGCATACTCATCACTTCACTCACCTATTTAGAAATATTTAACGGCCCCATTGACTTCTTATGACATCACACAAAGTACCTCACAATCCTGTCCTAACCTCCCAGTCTGGCATCATCTCCTATGTCTCTACTGAAACTCACCGTGTCTGCCCCTTGTTCAAGCTGTCTCCTGTGCCAGGAGAACCCTCTCCCCAGTCTATGCCAGTAAACAGCCACCCCTTCTCAGAATGTCCCTTTATTACAGCACCATCATATGTTTTGTCACAAACATTTGCTTCCTTTAGTAGCAGCCTTACTAGATGTATCTCCTGTCACATGATAGACCTGCTAACACACATCATGTAATCAGCAAATGTGTATTGACTAAATGTTCAATGAAAAAGGAACAAATGATAAACTGGCTAGAAGGCTAAAAAGTGAGGAACGTGAACCAGATTTAGAGAAGACTAGTGGATTTATCACCTGAACCATCCAAGCTAGCAAGTCTCCCAGCAAACAGAAATGCATTAACTAATGTAATAAATATTTACAGAATGCCTGACTAACCTACATGGTATGTTCTCTGTGGACCCATAGATTGTAAAGCATGAACTTTGCTGTTGTATATTTCAATCAGTTTGTTTTCTTAAATGTATCTACTCCCTACTAGGTCCTATTAATAAAATACAGTATTCTCCTATTAATAAAATACAGTATTCTCAGGTCCTATTAACAAAATACAGTATTAATAAAATACAGTTTAGAGTACATTAAAATGTACAAAAATTTCCATCTTTAGAAGAATGGTTAACGTATGTTCATAATTTGAATAATGCATAATTCAGTGAAAAGATACCTCTAAATCTATATATTCTTGACAGCAGGAACAACAGAGCGCTGTGTACAATAACCCACAAAGGTGTGAAAGGATGGAATTTGTGCTGACCATCAGAACAGAAAGAAAAGGATGGCCGTGAGAGCTTGGGTAATCCATATCGGTGGAGAGGAACCAGAGGCGAAGAGTTAGGCTGTAGCAGAGAACTATTCCACATTGAACCCTGAAAGCTTTGTGTCCTTGAAACTTTTACAATCCCTTATATAGAACTGTATCCCTTACAAAGAACGCTAAGGAGGATACATTCATAAATGAGAAAAACCTAGATAGAAGAGGCCCTTTTTATGGAAAATTTTAAAAATTCTATACAATTTTAAGGCTTACTTTTTATTTCCAGTTATTACAAAATTTTGGCTCTATTCCCCATGTTGTACAATACATCCTTGAGCCTGTCTGACACCCAAAAATTTGTGCCTCCCTCTCTCCCACTCCTATATTGCCCCCCACAGCAGTAACCACTAGTTTGTTCTCTGTATCTGTGAGTCTGCTTCTCTTTTGTTATGTTCACTAGTTTGTTGTATTTTTAATTTAATTATTTTTTTTCAAGAAAGCAAAGTGAGGATTTACTAAGCGAAAGTACCATCTCAGTGGGAGAGTGGGCAGACTCAGGTGAGTAGCTGCCTAGTTTGTTGTATTTTTTACTTATACCACGTATAAGTGATATCATACAGTATTTGTCTTTGTCTGGCTTATTTCACTTAGCATAATGCCCTCCAATCCATCCATGTTGCTGCAAATGGAAAAATTTTGCTCTTTTTTATGGCTGAGTAGTATTCCATTGTGTGTGTGTGTGTGTGTGTGTGTGTATACATATATATACATATATATATATCACATCTTCATCCATTCATCTCTTGATGGGCATTTAGGTTGCTTCCATATCTTGGCAATTGTAAATAATGCTGCTATGAACATTGGGGTGCATATATCTTTTCGAATTAGTGGGGTTTTTTCAGACATATATTCAGGAGTGGAACTGCTGAGTCATATGGTAGGTTTATTTTGAATTTTTTGAGAAACCTCCATACTGTCCTCCACAGCGGCTGCACCAAGAGATCATTTGTTTTAACAGTATGTCGGGAATATAAGAATGAAGTCTTTGTTAGTGAGAACTGATAACAACTAAGGAAATTAGTAGAGTACAGGACGAGGCATTTCTCAGTTGGTTGCCTCAAAAGTAGTCGTTCTTTCAGGTTGCCCCTGAAAGTAGTAGTTCTTGAACTTAAGAAAACCCTGTTAACTTTCCCCATGCTGGTTCTCAGAATCCAGATGTGAAAAAATGGCATCTTGCCCACTGCTCAGAAGAAACAGTCAAGGTGAATGGAAAGAAGGGAAAATATTCAAAGGCTAAACAAGAGGTTTGAGGTGTGAAATAAGAGTCTCAATGATTACATCCTTTAGTCCCAACATGGGCAAAAAGCTGGAAAATAGCAATCCTTCAGAATTTGTTTGGAATTAAACAAGCAAAAAACGACAACAAAGAAAAAAACCCTGTGGAATGCCTGCCAGCTCCATTAGTTGTTACACACTCACTTAAGAGACAATGTTAGGTTTTAGGAGTGATTTGAGATCACTCTCCTGCATGCACCAGTGTGCTGGTTTCTGAAGTTGTACACCAGAGCCAGAGCGTCCTGGGAGAGGAAGCACTTCCACATGGTGCCTTTCTCGCTTCGGACAATTCCTCCTGGACCTGGTGAAGACCCTCCTAAGGACTGCAAGCTGTGGAGCATCAACTGCAAAACCCTCCTGGCTGAGTCCTTTCTGAGAACAGCGGGAACACTGCTCTTGAGCAATACTTGTTTGTTTACTTTAGCTAAAGAGCAGAGATGACACAAGACTGATTGGACCACTGGCCAATAGTGGCCCAGACAGCAAGGAGGGTGGAATATCTTTCCCAATCAGAAAGAAGAGAGGCAGGACAGGCCGGGCAGGCCTGAAGAGCTGAACTAACTCTCAGTGTGACTTGCCCTCCATACTGAGTGTGGCAAAATAACCCTAACGTGTTCTGCACCGCCAGATAATGTTTCACGCTTTGTGTTTTTGTTTTTTTTTCATGCCTCGTTTAACAGATTCTTAGAAATAGCGAGACAGCATGATTTACAGCATGTTACTTCACTAATGCTGGGACATCATATTCAATTTCTAGCTGTTACCTTATAGAAAGAAATAGGGCAAGAGTTACTTAAAACTGACACTGCTTGGCTTTCTAGAATGATTATTTAATAGCTTAAGAGTACCATGAGATTTCTGGAGAAAACACTGAATAAATTCACATGACAGATGCGGTCTTTTCTACTGTATGTGGATTATTTCAAAGAAGAGTAATATTTGTTAATCGTTTAAAAATAAACCGTACTATTCTTATATTAACTAGCTTAAAATAGATCATGATATTAATTTACCACTCTGAATATCATTTACTACGTCGGACATATATTAAACTGCAGTCTGGGGGGAGATTTCCCTGGTGGTCCAGTGGTTAAGACTCTGCAGTTCCACTGCAGGGGGCACGGGTTCCATCCCTGGTCGGGGAACTATAAGATCCCTCATGCCACATGGCACAACCAAAATGAAACAAAAACAAAACTGCAATCTGGGGGCACATGAAATTTTTCACATACACTCAAGCACACTTGTTTTCAAATTTTACATGAAGTTATGGTACTTCTTGGTTGATATTATTTGCATATGACTAAATTAGTAAACTAAATATAATTTATATTTTATTTCAATATGTTGTTCTTACATGCTCATGAGACACCTTTACACACCAACTGCTCTGGGTGATTTTTCTGAGACACCTATAGGGAAGTGTGGTTTTAGATTCAAGTAGAAAGTGGAGATAATAGCATAGCAATCACTGTAAATGTGCACTTCAGTACTTGAAAATCACAAAGAGTAATCCTGTCCCATCTCTATCACAGCCCTTGAGGTAATCCCTGGGGCAGTGAACCCAAGGCCTGAGGTTATTTGGTAAAGCTTTATGGATGCCTAAGGGACTGGGAAAATATGAAACTCTCCTTCCCCAGCCCCCAGCTCCAGATGCCTGATATCGATTTTTTTTTTTCCACTCCTCTTGCATTTGGAACAGTTGTCCAGCAAGGGAACAAAAAGTCCATTTCTGACAAACTACCAATTAAGCCAAAAAAGCACTCACCAGTCAATACTCAATATCATAAAAACCCAGAAAAGAAAGCAATACACAGTCTACGCTCTCATTTAAGACTACGCAACTGATCATTCTGTGTCTGGCAGAGGGTAGGTACACTTACTGGATTTCCCCGCGCCCCCCTAATCTTCACAGAATAAATCAAAAACAACCAAGATAGTACACTTGGAGCTTAAAACCTTCCTTTGGAACATTGGAAAGCAGACAGAATGTTTAAGTCATCTTTATTAACTGTACACTATTAGAGATTTTTTAAGGTAAAGAACTGTGACAGAAAGAGGAGAAAAAAAAAAAAACCTGGGAAAGTGACATATGCACAAATGCACTTTTCTTTTGTAAATAGCGGCACAGTACAGAGCTACAACTAACATCACTGTTCTGACAGCTAATTATAGAAGATACTTGGCTACTCTGTAGAGAAAGAAATTCCAGGTGCATTGGAACCCCTTTGAGAAATATATTTTAGTAGGTTTTGTACGTTTGTATAATAACTGTATATTAGCACAATCCAATTACTTTATGAAACAGACATTTTAAGAAAGGCTTTTACAAACTTAAAAAGGGGAAAATACTTTCAAAGTATGAAATGTTAAACAGCAAAAACAGCCAAAGAATCACGTGCTGTTCATTCAGATACCTGTTTATCAGATGTTTGAGTTGGGCAATAACTGATTTGATAACTAAACGTTGCGTAGTATCTATATTCTACCAGGCTCCTTTCATTTGCTCCTCAGAAAGCACTTGGAGTTCTAAAATAGTATGGCCCTCTTACACACGAGTCGGAGACTGAGAAAAATGGTTACGTATTCAAGGTAGCTCAGCTAGTTAGTGTTTTAAAGACTGAGAGGTGTGAACACGGGTAAGACTCCGTATCTGAGACCAGCAGAGATGAATGAAAGGCAGTGAACCCTGCCCAGGTGTGGGCAGGCCCGCGCCCTGTCAGCGAAGGTGATGCCCAGGGCTCATTCGACCACCTGAGTTACCTGAGGTCGGATGCTGAGCTCAGGGCACGGACTTTCTCCAGGGCCGGACTTTACCGACCATAACCTGAAATAACACAGTTGCGGTTCTTTTCCTAGTTGGGACAATGCGTGCCGGAAGTTACCAGTGGACAGTTTCCTTAAAAAAGAGGAGAAAACTGAGACGTACTTGACGTGGAAGCCAACGATAACAAAGACACAAAAAGCCGCCGGCGGAAAAGCACCAGCAGCCCCAAAGGAGGCAGGGGCACAACACCCCTTTATTTTCAGGTGCAAACATCACCAGGCATCAGAACCGGCACCGGGAACAGGAGCGAGGCCGAGTCGCGGAAGCTCGGCCGCAGGGGCAGCACCGTGCGTGTCTCCGCGGCGCGTTTCCGCGGGTCACAGGCCGATCCAGCGCTCGCGCTCCCCACGCGGGCCGCCGACCGCCCCGACTCCCGCCAGCCCCGACCCCTCCCCGGGCGCGGCGCTCGTCCTGCTTCCGCCACGCCCGCCATGGCGACGGCGGCGGCCCGCTCCTGGCCCCGCCCCCCGGGACGCCGCGCAGGTCATCTGACGCGGCTGCGGGCTGAGAAGACACAAGAGCCGTCGCTGTCGCCACAGTCGGAACCGTCTCAGCCACCGCCTGGAGCCGCCGGGACTCTCCCCCTCGCCGCCCCCGCCCAGCCTGCCGCGCCATGCCGTCGGAGAAAACCTTCAAACAGCGCCGAACCTTCGGTGGGTGCCGCGGGTCCGGCCGCTGACGGAGGGCCGGGGGCCTGAGGGGCCGAGGCGGTGGGGCCGGCCCTGGCGGAGGAGCTCCGGAGAGGGCGGACGGGCCGAGGTGCCGAGGGCTGAGGGGCTGAGCCAGGCTGAGGCGGGGGCTGCGGGAGGGCCGGGCCCGGGCGGCCGAAGGGCCGAGGCGGGGGCCTGACTGGCCGAGGGCTGCCGGGCCCAGGGGACTGCGGGCCCGAGTGGCCGGAGCGCGGGGGCCGAGGGGCCGAGGGTGCACTGGCGCGGAGCTGCTGAATCACCTTTTGGCCCCGGGAGGCCGGGCGGGTTGTGGGCTCGGGGCCCGCCAGCCCTCCAGCCCTGGGGTGTTAGGTCCCCACGACGAGACGAGCGCGAGCCGCGCAGGGGGTGCCCTCCTTGTAGGGGAGGCTGGCCCGGGCGTCGGGCTGGGACAGGTTCTCGGAAGTGGTGGCAGCGGGGGTGCAAGGCAGTCGTTTTCTGGTGCGTCGTCCGGGTCACACCTGGTCCCTTTACGCGTCAGGCCCTCCGTGGAGAGGAGTGACTCCGAGGCCGCGCCTCCTCACGCCTGCCCCTTCCCCTGCAGCCCCGCGTGGCCGGGACGTCTTGGTCCTATTTGTGGCACAAGAGCTAGGGTGGGTGGCTCTTCTAACCGGCGTGCGACAGCATTCTTTGACAGCAGCGGCGAATCCGTTCTCTCCCAGTTCAGGCTAGAATCCCCAGTTAGCTTGCTGGCATTTCGTTGAAACTGGAGGTGACACCATCACAATATTTACTCCTCCACAAAACCCATGGGAAGGAAGTGATTGGTGCTCCCTTTAAGCAAGACGGTTCTGCAGTAACAACGTGGCCTCCTTGCATATCGCTGTGTAGGGCTTGTTTATCTCAGCCCTGGAAGGCCAGGTGGAGTAGGGCGGCACCAGCGTTCCTTCCTGCTCTAATCTTTGGGAGCTTGAGCAGTAAGTATCGCTTTCGTCTACTTTTGTCTAGTTTCCTGGAGTCTAGAAGGAGCCGAGCCTTCACTTGAGCTAGGATATGGTTTTGTGGATCTGGTTATTGATAATTGTTTCTTGTGCCTTGGAAGCTGCAGTAGATGAAATTCACGTTGAGCTGTGGAGCATATCCTTTCCGCCTCTTGAAGCCGTTGGTTAGCAAAACTTAGACGTGTCTTTTTTTTTTTTTTAAAGAAATTTTCTCTTTAGTGACTTTCATGAACTCAAGTTGATACTCATGAATATTGCTTACTTTATATGCAGCCATGAGAACAGCATTTAGAGCAGATTTGCCGTTGTATCTGGCTTCTGTCCTTACAGACTGTGGCATTGAAAGCTAACTGGGGACATTTGTATGGGAAAGATGCCCATTTTCTCATGACCAATACTATAGTTACTTTCTTTTTGCGTAGAGTATTTTTAGGTTATCTAGAAAAATCGCTCAAGAAGAGTAGGTGGTAAGAGTAGGAAAGGTGAGGAATAACTAGAATAAAAGTGAGAATAAATGAGAATAAAATAGCGAATTAGAAGGAATTCCCCTGGTGCCTGTGGCCTTGAGGGTAGACCAGCAGGTATGCCTCATTTTTTTCTCCATTAGTGTATTTGTGGAGTTTCCTCTTTGTTCACCTTTACTCCCACTCCTCCTTTTTTTCTCCCTGGTCTCCTGACTCTGATTCTTTTTTTTCTACTTTTATTGAGAAATGACATTCATCACTGTATAAATTTAAGGTATTCAGCATGATGGCTTGGTTTACATATATTGTGAAATGATTACCATAATAGGTTCAGCTAACATGCATCTTCTCATAGATAAAATAAAAAAGGAAAATTTTCTCCTTGTGAAGAGAACTCCTAGGATTACCCCCGTCCCCCCACTTTTTTTTAAAAGGGCTCTTTAATAGTCATTTTGCAGGGCTTCCTTGGTGGCGCAGTGGTTAAGAATCCGCCTGCCAATGCAGGGGACACAGGTTCGAGCCCTGGTCCAGGAAGATCCCACATGTCGCGGCGCAGCTAAGCCCATGCACCACAACTACTGAGGCTGCGCTCTAGAGCCTGTGACCCACAACTCCTGAGCTCACGTGCCACAACTACTGAGGCCCGCGTGCCTAGAGCCTGTGTCCGCAACAAGAAGCCACCACAGTGAGAAGCCCACACACCTCAACAAAGAGTAGCGCCTGCTCGCCGCAACTAGAGAAAGCCCACGCACGGCAATGAAGACCCAACACAGCCAAATAAAAAAATAATTTTTAAAAAAATAGTCATTTTGCAGAAAAATATCACATCATTTAATGGCTACTGCCTTTCCTTGCTACTGATTATGGTAATCAGCACTGACAATTTTCAGAGATTTGTAACACAGTAAATGAGGGAAATAAGTTGTTTGGAGATACCTTTTTTTTTTTTTTGCGGTGTGTGGGCCTCTCACTGTTGTGGCCTCTCCCGTTGGGGAGCACAGGCTCCGGACGCGTAGGCTCAGCGGCCACGGCTCACAGGCCCAGCCGCTCCGCGGCATGTGGGATCTTCCTGGACCGCGACACGAACCCGCGTCCCCTGCATCGGCAGGCGGACTCTCAACCACTGTGCCACCAGGGAAACCCTGGAGATACCTTTTTTATAGACACTAAGACCAGCCCCAGTTAGCTTGAACAGTACTGTTCCCAAGTGAGTGAGTTTAGGTTAATTAAAAATTGAGTATATCTCTGCTGTGATATATTCTACCAGGGTTAAAAGGGTTGAGATGAATCTTAGGGCTCGCCCAAAACAACCACTTACTTTTGTGGCCAAAGAAACTGGGTGGGGCCCTGAGAGGTGGAAATCATGGTCCACCTAGTGGCAGAGTCTGGACTTGTACCCTTCTGATAGGAATTCTTCTGTCCTCCAGTAGGTAGCCATCATTTCCAGTACATGAAGTGGGCCAACACTCTGAGTCAAGAGGCAATAGTGTTTCCTTACAAATGGTTTGAAAATTTTTATCAACTTCAGAAGTTGTATTTGAGCAAACATTTTTGGATTCAGTCTTCTCAAATGTCATAATCTCACTCCATTTTTTTCTAGGGTTGCCCTAGTTTGTTTAATAACAGATCTGTCTCCTAGACATCATTCTGCTGAGATTCAATGTTAAACCTAGATCTTAAGCTTCACCATCAATAACAAAAGGTCTGCATGTTTCGGAAGTTCATGTGATGGTCTAGAATAAATAGCTCCAGCTATGTAACAGGGAGACTGGAGAAGGAGATTTATGCCAACACCTAGGTAACACTCCCTGCTCTTACGCTGTGTCACTCACTGATGGGTGGAATTTTATGTTTTTTATTTATAGGCATATTGGGGAAAATATTTATGGTTCCACTTCAGTGAACTAAATCCTGGAAAATATATGTAAGCCTTACTTTAAATGCCCTAGGGAATCTATCTCAAAGCATCTTTGCAAATAAGACACCTTAGACTCCTAGTTTCTATTTTTGTAAGGCTTATAAGCGTTCTTAGAGACAGGAAGAGGAATCTGGGGAAGTATATCATCCATGTACAAGCCTGAGCCCTGGGGAATACAGACATGACTAGAGCTGGATCCCTGACTGCCAGGGGCAGTCTGTTGAGAAAGGCAAATGATAAACAGATCATCACAGCATTAAGAAAATAATTGGGTAAAAGAAGTGCTCTCGTGTGCCTTTGATCCAGTGGCGTTGGTAATGCTTTTGTTAAATATACTGTTGGCTTCTAAAAACAGCCTTCTATTCAGAGTTAGGCGTCAGCATATACCATATTTATTTAATCACTCTGGGCTCACCACTGGATTTTCATTACAACTGGCCAGGATGCTAAAGACATTCCTGCAGGACTTTGGTACTACTCTTTTCACCTTAGGGAAGTCAGTTGTCTTCCTCTGTTGTCCCACCTTTAATGAAAATAATCATTTTTGCCTTCCTTTTTGGATCATATTTTGGGGATAAATCAAGATAAAGAAAACTTTTGACGCTGTAGTTGGACTTTGAAGCCCCACATTTAGAGCCCATTTTGTTTTTTCCTGCTCCACTCACCAAAATAAACCTGTTTTCCTTGCATAACAAATTCTCTCCCCCTTATGCCTCAATGATTCCTTGAACCTTTTAAATTTTTTTGGATGAGCTTTTAAATGTGAAACATTTCGGGGTGTATTAAACTTACTATTTATTGGCTACAGTGAATTAATTAAATTCTGATTTCCCCTTGCTTGTGAAATCTACTCTGACAAGATGGAGGTTTTTGTTGTGAAGATGGCTGATAGCTAAGTGTAGATGGTAGAGCGTCTTTTCTGGGGTAGGACAGACATAGGGACAGGTCTTAGGGCTGAGAGAAATGCTGAAGTATCCATGACACCCCTAGAAATAGAGCGGGGTTCTAAGGATGATAGAAAGGAAAACTCTTCCTTTGTGTCCCCTCTACTCTGCAGTACTCCATAAACACTGCGGCTCACTTCTGACACCAGACAAGCAATTCAGCTAGTTGTCATCCAGTTTAACTCAATTCTAGCACTACCTGGTGATAGCCTCAGATCCAGCAGGTTAAGGGCTCCGTCCCACCTGACAGCCCCCCCCGCCCCCCACCAAAGGCTAATTGCAGGTACAGGTCCTTGCTCTGACTAGCTATAAATCAGTTTCCCAAGACCACCTTGTATTTGATTAAATTACTAGAGTGGCTCCCAGAGCTCAGGAAAAGCCTTTAATTACTAGATTATCAGATTATTGCAAAGGATATTAAAGCGTAGCAGGTGAACAGCTGAATGAAGAGATACATGGGGTAAGGTCCGGAAGAGTGGGGTAAGGTCCGGAAGAGTGCTGAGCACGGGAGCTTCTGTCTCTGTGGAGTTTGGTGATTGCACTCTCCTGCCACCTGGAAGCTCTCCAGACCCTTTGTAAATAAGTTCGTTTGTATTATTTTTTAGATTTTACATGTGATATCATATATGATATTTGTCTTTCTCTGTCTGACTTACTTAGTATGATAATCTCTAGGTCCATCCATGTTGTTGCAAGTGGCATTATTTCCTTTTTTTTTTTTGTGTGTGTGTGGTACGCGGGCCTCTCACCGTTGCGGCCTCTCCCGTTGCGGAGCACAGGCTCCGGACGCGCAGGCTCAGCGGCCATGGCTCATGGGCCCAGCCGCTCCGCGGCATGTGGGATCCTCCCGGACCGGGGCACGAACCTGTGTCCCCTGCATCGGCAGGCGGACTCCCAACCACTGCGCCACCAGGGAAGCCCCTCGTTTTTTATTTAATAACAGCATTTATTAAGCATTTACTATGTGCCAGATATTTGCAAGGGGCGTACCAACATTCTCACTGAATCTTTTTTCTTTTCTATTATGGTTTATTACAGAATATTGAATATAGTTCCCTGTGCTATAAAATAGGACCTTGTTGTTTATCCACTCTGTATGTAGTAGTTTGCATCTGTTAGTCCCAAACTCCCAATCCAGCACTCCCCACCCTGGTCCGCCTTGGCAACCAGAAGTCTGTTCTCTACGTCTGTTAGTCTCTTTCTGTTTCGTAGATAAATTCATTAGTGTCATATTTTAGACTCCATGTACAACTGATATCATATGGTGTTTGTCTTTCTCTTTCTGACTTATTTCGCTTTGTATGATAATCTCTAGGTCCATCCACGTAGCTGCAAATGGCATTATTTCATTCTCTTTGGCTGAGTAGTACTCCATTGTATGTATGTAACACACCTTCTTTATCCACTCCTCTGTTGATGGACATTTAGGTGGCTTCCATGCCTTGGTTATTGTGAATAGTGCTGCTGCGAACATAGGGGTGCACATATCTTTTCGAGTTAGAGTTTTCTTCGGACATATGCCCAGGAGTGGAATTGCTGGATCATATGGTAGCTCTATTTTTAGCTTTTTGAGGAACCTCCGTAGTGTTGTTCTCCATAGCAGCTGCACCAGCTAACATTCCCACCAACAGTGTAGGAGGGTTCCCTTTTCTCCACACCCTCTCCAGCATTTGTTATCTGTAGACTTTTTTTTGCGGTACACGGGCCTCTCACTGTTGTGGCCTCTCCCGTTGCGGAGCACAGGCTCTGGATGCGCAGGCTCAGCGGCCATGGCTCACGGGCCCAGCCGCTCAGTGGCATGTGGGATCTTCCCGGACCGGGGCACGAACCCACGTCCCCTGCATCGGCAGGTGGACTCTCAACCACTGTGCCACCAGGGAAGCCCTATTTGTAGACTTTTTGATGATGGCCATTCTGATGGGTGTGAGATGATACCTCATTGTAGTTTTGATTTGCATTTCCCTAATAATTAGTGATGTTGAGCATGTTTTTATGTGCCTATTGGATGTCTTCGTGGATGTCTTCTTTGGAGAAATGTCTATTTAGGTCTTCTGCCCATTTTTTGATTAGGTTCTTCGTTTTGCTGAGTTGTATGACCTGTTTGTATATTTTGGAAATTAAGCCCTTGTCGGTCGCATCATTTGCAGATATTTTCTCCCATGCTGTAGGTTGTCTTTTCGGTTCTTTTTTAATGTCTCCTTTGCTGTGCAAAAGCTTGTAAGTTTGATTAGGTCCCATTGTTTATTTTTGCTTTTATTTTTACTGCCTCGGGAGACTGACCTATGAAAACATTGCAGTGATCTATGTCAAAGAATGTTTTACCTCTGCACTTGTCTAGCTAGGAGTTTTATGGTTGTCCTCCCTTCCATTTAGGTCTTTAAGCCATTTTGAGTTGATTTTTGTGCATAGTGTGAAGGTGTGTTCTAGCTTCATTGATTTACGTGCAGCTGTCCCACTTTCCCAGAACCACTTGCTGAAGAGACTGTCATTTTTCCATTGTATATTCTTGCCTCCTTTGTTGAAGATTAATTGACCATAGGTGTGTGGGTTTATTTCTGGGCTCTCTGCTCTGTTCAGTTGATCCATATGTCTGTTTCTGTGCCAGTACCACACTTTTGGTTTCTGTAGCTTTGTAGTATTGTCTGAAGTCTAGGAGGGTTATGCCTCCTGCTTTGCTCATTTTCCTCAGGATTGCTTTGGCAATTCTGGGTCTTTTATGGTTCCATATAAATTTTAGGATTATTTGTTCTAGTTCTGTGAAAAATATCATGGGTAATTTGATAGGGATCACATTAAATCTGTAGATCGCTTTGTGTAGTATGGCCACTTTAACAATATTTTTCCAGGGACTTCCCTGGCAGTCCAGTGGTTAAGACTCTGCCCTTCCAATACAGGGTGTGTACATTCAGTCCCTGGTCGGGGAACTAAGATCCCACATGCTGTGCAGCCAAAAAAAAAAAAAACCAATATTCTTCCAATCAAAGGGCATGGGATATCTTTCTGTTTCTTTGAATCATCTTTAATTTCTTTTATTAATGTTTTATAGTTCTCAGTGTATAACTCTTTCACCTCCTTGGTCAGCTTTATTCCTAAGGTGTGGTTTTTTTTTTTCTTTTCTGGCTGTGTTGGGTCTTTGTTGCCGCACACAGGCTTTCTCTAGTTGTGGCGAGCGGGGGCTACTCTTCGTTGCAGCATGTGGGCTTATTGCGGTGGCTTCTTTTGTTGCAGAGCACGGGTTCTAGGTACATGGGCTCAGTAGTTGCGGTGCACGGGCTTAGTTGCACTGCGGCATGTGGGATCTCCCCAGACCTGGGCTCGAACCCGTGTCTCTTGCATTGGCAGGCAGATTCTTAACCTCTGAGTCACCAGGAAAGTCCCTGGTGTGATTTTAAAAGGTAGCTTTTTTACATTCCCTTTCTGATATCTCATTGTTAATGTAAAGAAATGCAACCAATTTCTGTATGTTAATCTTGTATACCAACCTTTGCCAGGCATGAAGTGTTAGTGTTTGGTTTCTCTCAGTTCTAGGGAAGATGTCTTTACTGCTTTGCTCTGCCACAGCTAAGGATAGGTGGATTCAGATGTGGAAGTCACCAGGTAAAAATGCAGGGAAGAAGCTGCATATTTGGCCCTTAATAATGCCTGTGTTTCGTCCTTTCCTTTGCAGAACAAAGAGTAGAAGATGTCCGACTCATCCGGGAGCAGCATCCTACCAAAATCCCGGTAGGTGGTCTCCGCGTCAGTTGTTACTAAGGGACGCAGACGAGGGCACGGCTTGAACGGTGGTCTCCGCGTCCGTTGTTACTAAGGGACGCGGATGGGGGCACGGCTTGAACGGTGGTCTCCGCGTCACTTGTTACTAAGGGACGCGGCCGGGGGCACGGCTTGAACGGTGGTCTCCGCGTCCGTTGTTACTAAGGGACGCGGCCGGGGGCACGGCTTGAACACAGCTTCTGTACAGTGCTGCTGTGTGCGACTAACTGACGGGTTTCTTCTTTTAATTTATATTTATTTATTTTTTATTTGTTTGCTTGATTATTTATTTATTTTTGGCTGCGTTGGGTCTTCATTGCTGCACGCAGGCTTTCTCTAGTTGCGGTGATGGGGGGCTGCTCTTCGTTGCGGTGTGCGGGCTTCTCATGCGGTGGCCTCTCTTGTTGTGGAGCACGGGCTCTAGAGCACAGGCTCAGTAGCTGTGGCGCACGGGCTTAGTTGCTCCGTGGCACGTGGGATCTTCCTAGACCGGGGATCAAACCCGTGTCTCCTGCATTGGCAGGCAGATTCTTAACCACTGCACCACCAGGGAAGTCCCTACCTGATGGGTTTCTATAGGAATCCTCAGCTATGCAACTGGTGTGTCAGTTTCATGACCTAGAATGGAGATACCTTAATCTACAGTTTAATCTAATCACATTCTGTTTCCTCCTAAGTCTGAGTTTACTGTGTTAATGTTACACACTTCACAAATCAAGGGTATTTTACTTGCGGGGGAAGGGATAGAGGGGCTAGATCTGTTGGTATTTTATCAGTGAAAGTTGGTATCCACCCTCTTTTGAAGCAAGCAGAGACTACTGCTGTGGGAAATCGGTAGCCCTCAAGATTTAAATGTGACTGCGCATTCCAGGCTGCCTGACTTTGATGCCCCAGAGAAAGAAGGCTCTCCTTATATTTTATTTCTTTGCAGGAGACTGAGTAAAGATGCTGCTCCTGTCATGTGTAGGCCCTCAGATGCTTATTGCTGTGCCCAGCCAGCAGTGTCCTGTGTGCCCTGGATCCTTTGGTGGTGGACCTTAAATAGGTTTCTGCTGAGGCACTAGGTCTAGAGAGAAATGGTCAAGGAGCTTTTGGCTTCAGACAGTGGCTGAGTTCAGGCCTTAGGTTCAAGGTTACTAAGTGATCTTGGGCTCATTACTAAAATTCTGAGAGGAGCAGCCATATCCCCATCTATACAATGGGAAGAGAATCCACCCATGTGGTTGGAAATTTTTGCATAATTCTGGGGACATGATTGTTACCTCTTACAGACCACTTCCAAAGCAACTCCACTGCTGAATTCTGCAGAAGCTTTCATGGTTGGCTTTCTGATTGATCATCTCATACCAAAGTGGGGGAAAAGAAGATGGGAAGATCTGTGGGGCTGGGGTTGTGGGGTGCACAGAAGGGAGAATAGGATGGGTCTGCTCAGCAGTGTCATGACTGTAGGATTCTGTAGTTAGAAGATACGTTTCTTGGACTGGTTGGAAATGTCAGTCTGTCTTCACACTCAGGGCCAACATACGGCCTGGGGATGAGGCTTCTGGGTAATTTCCTTTTCAAGGATTTTCTTCACTTTTGAGTACCTGCTGTGTCTCTTTGCTAGCAGGTACTCGTCAGTCACTGGAGACAAATAGCCAGCCCAACAGTCTGCCAGTATTTGTTCCATAGCCTCCTTCTGAAATGCGAATGTCTGCGAATATCTACAGTCATCTTTTCTGCTAGTAGTTTTAGGTTTTTTACAGAAGTCACATTCATACTTGTAGATGCCATGTTCTGAACACACCTCAGAGATAAAGCTATTGATCTTACCAAGGAGGGTGACGACGGCTTGACCAGGCCTTACACAGAACCTCATGTAGGCCCCGCACAGTGCTACAATACACATACGGGCATTTTTCCCTCTTCGGAAGATTTTCCGGTCCTGTCTTACAGCTTCTCATTGTCATGGCAGGGTAAAGAATTGCTCTGTGTGGGGAAGGATGTCTCTGGTGCAGTAAACAGGTAGTATTGAGGCTCAAGGGCAGTCACCAGTTTGCTGTCAGAGCCTACGTAAAGTGGCTTAGAACTAGAAAAAATTTTTTCCTTTATGGAAAGGAGGAAGCATGGCAAGGAGCTAATGGATTTATTTCAAGTCATAATGTGGAACTACTTTTGTTCCCTGCAGAGTTCATCAAGGATATTTTATCAAAATGGCAGGATCTTCGAGACTTCTGCAAAAAAAAAACGTATCTCCAGACCAGCTAATCATGGTCTCTGCTTCTCAAATATTTACTTAGGATTTGAGTCTATTACCAGAGTTAAGATCTTACTTACGCTTTTGATAAAAGCTTTATTCAAAGACTCTCGTCATGTCGCAGGAAATGGTGATAGTAGAAGTGGCATAGATTCAGATCTTTACACTTAGAGCTGGTACCCAGCGTCTCTGCTGTTATAAGGCTTGGGGTCTTTTTCTGACGAGGTAGTATATTTTCATGGTTCCAAATACCAGAATTTATAGCAAAGTTCCTTTCCCCACCTCAGGGCTACCTTGCCCCTCGCTGACGGCAGCCATGTTGTCTTGTGTGCCATACTTCATAAGGAGCAGAAGTGCTGTTTCAAAGCCCAGCTCGGCATGTGCCAGCTACAACATAGGAAGTATTTCATCCGTTTTTCTTTGTTAATGGCTATTTTTAAATCACTTTTCTGGCTTCTTTTCTAGGTAATAATAGAACGATACAAAGGTGAGAAGCAGCTTCCAGTCCTGGATAAAACAAAGTTCCTGGTGCCTGATCATGTCAACATGAGTGAGCTCATCAAGATAATTAGGTATTTAATCATCTTTTTACTTTATTTCTTTGGGTGACTTGTCATTCTTCATCAGGCTTACAGATAAATCTTCAGTCTAGCTCTGATAAAAATCTATGCAACTTAATAAAACTGTAAGACATTTCACTTCTGAGTTTTTCTATTTCTTACCTGCTGGATCTCAAGTCCCTTCCGATCCTTTCATCATAACATCTATGTAGATGTCTCTTAATCAGAAAAGTTTTACATAGGAAAATAAGTTAAGAGAATGTAGACGTGGTCCAATGGTAATAAATTGCATCAGCTTAGATCTTAGTTTGTAAATTATATTTTGAACTATTTTTATCACATTAGACACTGGTGGCTACTCAGATAGCATACTAGTTTTAAAACTGGCCTCAGGACTTCCCTGGTGGCGCAGTGGTTAAGAATCCGCCTGCCAGTGCAGGGTACAGGGGTTCAAGCCCTGGTCTGGGAAGATCCCACATGCCGTGGAGCAACTAAGCCCGTTCACCACAACTACTGAGCCCGCGCTCTGGAGCCCGCGAGCCACAACTACTGAAGCCCGCGTGCCTAGAGCCCGTGCTCTGCAACAAGAGAAGCCACCACAGTGAGAAGCCCTGCGCACCACAACGAAGACCCAGCGCAGCCAAAAACAAATAAATAATTAATTAGCAAAATAAATAAATAAAACTGGCCTCAGGAAAGTAGTAAGAATGATCTAGCAAGGATTATCATTAATACTTACCATGCATATAGTCGTAGAAAACATCCTGTGTCTTACGAGAAGAAACATTCAAGTCATCGTAAGGCATATATTTCATTTTGCCAAAAGCAGCATTTACAAAATCTTTATACCTTTTTTTTTTTGCGGTATGCGGGCCTCTCACTGTTGCGGCCTCTCCCGTTGCGGAGCACAGGCTCCGGATGCGCAGGTTCAGCGGCCATGGCTCACGGGCCCAGCCGCTCCGCGGCATGTGGGATCTTCCCGGACCAGGGCACGAACCCGCGTCCCCTGCATCGGCAGGCGGACTCCCAACCACTGCGCCACCAGGGAAGCCCAAAATCTTTATAATTCTAAAAATGCCCAGGGTGGGTGATATTTTTTACACATTCTCCCTAGGTATTGACGTATCAGCATTTCTTAACGTTTTCTTTCAACAGAAGGCGCTTACAGCTCAACGCTAATCAAGCCTTCTTCCTGTTAGTGAATGGACATAGCATGGTGAGTGTGGCCACGCCAATTTGTGAAGTGTATGAAAGCGAGAAGGACGACGATGGCTTCCTGTACATGGTATACGCCTCTCAGGAGACGTTTGGAATGAAGTTGTCCGCGTAAGACTAAAAGAAAACGTGTCTGTTCTAGAGTTTAAACCCTTACCAAGGAATAAAAAAGGGATGTTACCAACTGAGATTGATCAGCTCACCTAATCACAGATCATCAAAACAGTAGTAGTGTTCCTGCCTAGGAGTTTTTAGCAAGTTGTTTTTTTTGTACTTCAGGCAGAAAAGCTGAGCTCCAAATGAGCACATTCAGCTTTGGGAAACTTCATTATTTAACCTAAGCTGTCTTGTTTTCACATTTAGAAGTTTAAAAATAAAATACTTTGCATTCTAAGTTGCCAATAAAATAGACCTTCAAGTTATTTTAATGTTTTTCCCCCAAAAGGAACTTGCAATTTGAGCATTCAGAGAGACATTCACATTCAGTCTTCTCTCTAGAGAAGAGAACCTGCCAGCTTTGTATAGAAGGGTTTCTACTCGACTAGAGAAATGTCCGTAAGAGGATCTTTAAGCCTAAATTGTCAGGCACAGCCAACCCCCACCCCCAGCCCATTGGCCATAGTAGCTGGCAGAAAGCAGGGTGGACGCGGGTGTATAGGAAATAAGAAGGCTGAGCTGCTGTCCAGGGTTCCTGATTGCTAGTAAGCGTATTTCACATCAGTGCTCTTGTCACAAAGTTTTCATTTGGTTTGTTCTCTAGGCAGTAACGCAGAAAAATACCACTGCTCAACAGGAACCTTGAATAATTTATAATTTTGGTCAAGTTTCTCAAAAGACCTAGAGAAAGAGAATGACTTTTTTTTTTGTTTTGAATATTCTCTTAAGAGCTCAAAATAGTGCCTGTTTTGGTAAATAAACAAGCAGTTACATGGGTTTCACTCTTTGGGACAAAGGTAGAAAGCTACAGGATACTGAAACAAAAAGCATTAAAATTCAGATACACCTCCTCGACCTTTTGGCTTAAAGCTGTAGATGATCCGTGTTTTATGTTACGTATGTGACTAAAATATGTTATTAAAAAGCATCTTTAAGGGTATTTCAGTTATCACAGTTAGGTCAAGCGGTCCTCAGAATTCCCCCACTCCGTGTGCATGTCGGTTTTGAAAATAGCAAAAGGAAACATGTTCTTCACAGATATTAATGTCAGACGTTAAGCATTTTCAAAGTCCTACTAGAATAAATAACCAGTGCTTCCTACTACCTGCATGGGGTTCACTATGTACTGTTTTTGTGAGAGCTGTCACAGAAGGCTCACAGGCCCCCCTGAGACTGTACACGTGGCAGGTCGCCATTTATTTACCCTTGTGCATTTAGACGTGTGTGTGTGGAAAACTTGTATCAGTGAGTGGCAGTTATTTATCGTAACTGAGGAAGAAAAAGCAATATTACCGCATATGGGCCCTCAACCCCCATCAACTACTCTTCCCGATGCATGCATCTGTCCACGTGGCTAACTTTTAATATGTATATTTTTACATTATGTAAATTCTTAATTAGCCTGTCTTGTTTAGATTGTATACATCATTATATCTGACATTCTTGTAACTACTATGTGACCGATAAGATTCCTTTAAGAAACTATGCTTTTTAAAGACAAAAGTACCATGCTGAGAGGGGTGACTTACTTATATCCCACATTAGTGGGTGGTTACCCTATTTATAGGATCTTTAAAACAAGTACATTTTTAACGAACTAAGGTGAATAAAGGCACAACTAAAAACTGTCATCAAAGTTCAGTTTAATGGATTCGTATTTGAGACTTGGAGTCTATACCATCCACAGCCAAGTGGGTCATGTCCTTTCTAATGAGGAGTGCTGAGGCTGGTTTCACTGTGCCAGGGTGGAGGGACACCCACCTCTGAAGGCCTCTGCCTTGTCATAAGCGCCTCGCTCGCATTGGTCAAGGTCCTGACTTCAAAAAACTCAATTCTCTTCAAGGTACAGACGTGCCACGAAGTATGGGGAGAAGGGATGGGGGAGCGACCTAGGTGTTTGCTTTGTGGAAACAGGCACTTGAAAACCTGATCTAAATGGACAGACGTGTAACACGGAAAGGACTGAGAGTGTGCGGGGCGTTGTGCGGCACACGGGACCTGAGGTGGCCGTGCGGGGAGCCGCGTACAGTACAGACAGCAGATGCGCACGTGCCCTCCACCCTCAGAGGCCCTGGAAGTGACCAAACAGAGGGGCTGCTAGCAGGTGCCAGGAGTGGCCAGCTGTGTCACCCGATGCTACTTACCCGACAGGGGCCCCGACTAGTCCGAGAACCGTGTGCACGTTTTCCTCCGGGTAACCACGGGTCTGACGACAAGACCAAGAGAAAATCGGGACTCCTGCTGGGGAAAAAGCCCCAGAATTCTCCCTCTGGGGCCTGGCACTGCTCAGGACAGCACCGCAGTCCTGGGCGAGCACAGCACCAGCCCAAGTCCAGAGAGGACGTGGCCTTAGGTGGCAGGGCACATTCATCATGAGTTTGGAAAGGTCCAAAGGATACTTGACCTAGTAATGCTGATAATGCTAGTAATGCTAGTAATGCTGATAACCTTGATTGTTCACGGGCACCTGAGAGCTGGAGCATCTTTAATCCAACCCCAAATCAGTTCACATTTCTATTCACAGCCAGGACACTTCTTAAACACCTAGGAAACTTGACAGAAAATGGATTTAAGACCGGGTGTCCCTTTTGCAATGCTGGGAAGACGGCGGAAAGGACAGACTCCCTAGTTTGGAGGATCGTGGTGCGAAAGGCTGTGTGCTTCACACTCTATCGTAGACAAAGACCTAATAAAAAAAGAGACTGCTCTTCCTTTTTTTTAATTTTTATTTTCAGTACATTAAATTGACTCATAAAAACATTCTAAAAATGTACAATTTTTCCTTTTTAACAAAGTATAATAAAACATAAAAACCCCAAAAACAGAATACTTGACATTTACAATTCAAAATCAAATTAGCAGAATATTAAATATTTACAAAACTATATCTTTTAAAAATATTTATAAAGTTACATGCAATTTTGTAGAATTGACATAAAAGAATGGCTCAAAAATGGGAGAATTTTCCTTCATTCCTAAAAAGAAAATATGTCCAATAGAAGCTGGGAAGATTCTTGAGTGTACACGAGGTCTTCAGTTTCAGTACCAAAGCCTGTCTTTGTGCATCTAAGAACTTTACGCATGTGACGGGCTTCTTAACACCGGGGTGACCTGGCAGGCGCACCCCTCCCTCCAATAACAGTGTAGTAACATTGACCTTTGGCCTCAACCAGCACAGTACGTAGTTTGCGAGTGTTGATTAAAGATAACTCACTTTGATTCAGAACCTCTGGGCTTTTCAGTAACGGAGCCTCTTCAGAACCCATGGCTTTTAAATGTCCCCTGCCTCATTCACTGGGAGTCATCTGCACTTTGGAAAGGACGGCCAACCCGCTCAGGTTCCACAGGCCCATCCACTGGGACGGGTGGTCGAGCTGAGCAGGGTCAGGGTTTCCCTTACAACCTTTAAGACTTCAACACGTAACGCCGTCAGTTATCAGCGTGTGAAACTAGCAAGGCATCAAATAAGCCACCACGGAAGCAGGAGGAGTGACAACGGCAGGGAGCGAGGAGGGCGTGGCCCACTTCCTGCTCAGCACGTGCTCACTAGCAACACTGCAGTGAGTGGACAGATGCGAGCCTCGGTCAGCCTGTGCTCCAACAGGAACGCATTACAGCTGCATAATGTCAGGCAAAGTTACTACCCGCTATGCATCTCCATACGTAGTGTGCCGTGTAAACTAGCTAGGTGGACTTCTTGCGATAAAGGACCTAGAACTCTAAACAGTGAATTAAAATACTGAACCTACTCACTACTGTGTTAACAAGCTGACTCGTGTAGTTTTTTGGAGATGACAAATGATGCTGGTTTTTTAAAATACCCAGTCACGTGTCTGCTTTCAAGAAAATAGCTTTTTCTTTATTATTCTAAGTGCTAGCTCCCATTTTCTCAGTGCTCTTTAGCAATTAGAAGTTTTTAACATTTATACACTTTCCAATGTTCAATATAATCATAAAAGAAAAATTAGAAAATAAGGTAGAAAATTGAGTGTTCTGCTTTAAAAAAAAAAAAAAAGATTAGTGTTTTATCCCAACGTTGTATTCTACTTCAATCTGTACATTCCACTTTCCCCATTCTTGGAGATAAAAAATGGGGTTAGAAACCTTAAAATATGACAGACTACACAGAGCAAAGTGGCTGGTGCCACACCTACCTGGTTGCCACAGCATTTGGAAACTGAGCCCACAATTTCAGGAAAATAAGTAGTTGAAAGGGTCAGTCTGATCTGTGTTTCTAGCTGATGAGGACGTCCTCTGAGGAAATGCCAAATGCTCTTTAGGCTCACTGACTGTGGTTGCTTCTGGAGAGAAATTTCATCAGAGAATACTGCTAGCAAATATTCCCAAGTTCAAGTATGCGATTCACTTGGGAAGAGGTCTCACGGAGCGGCAGCTGAATGCTTTGTGTCCTGGTGTCTCACATTTACGTTTTACCACTCTCAACTCGGAATGGCCTCACTGGAGACGTCACTCTGCACATGCACTTTCAAAGACAGCTGGAAGTTTCCCTAAGACTCTGATGACTGGAACACAGCCACACAATGTCTGAACTTATCTCCCTCAATTTGAATGTCATACTTCAAATTGAAGTTCGTTTTAATTTTTTGTCGTATTTAACGCTAACCTCTAATATTTATCAAAACAGTTACAAGGGTAACAACAGACACACTTTCATTCCCCAATGCTGACCACTGAAACAAAAAACCTAAATATGATTTTTTTCTTTTGTCATGAGACGGTTTTCAACAGTTTCACTGTGTTGAATGAAATAGGATTTATTTAAAATAGTTCTTTGTTTAAAAAACCAAAAATTTTAAAAGTTTGGCTTTCAGCACATATCCAGGCCACTGTAACGGCCTTCAGAAATATTAAAATCGTAAACATCAATGAACACTCTAAGTCTTCCTTAAACATAATAATGACAAGTTCCAGTCTAGTACTCTTTAAGGCAAAGTTGTGTCAGTTCTCGTAATTTTGACATTTTGTAGTGTTTATAATTTAAGAGATCAATGTAACATTCCCCCAAAATGCTGTTGTAAGCATCATTACTTCAAAACTGTATGTAATACTGTGTACCAGGAAGAGAGAGAAGAATACAGAGGTCTGTCAATTCTGCATTGCATAGAAATAAAACTCTACTAAAATAAAACTCTTAAAAACTCTACTAAAAGCCTTTCATTAAAAAAATGTAACAACTTTCTGCTTTCGTTTCCGTGAAGCAGGAAACTGATCTCAAAATTTGAAGCCTTACATCACAATGCCTCAAATTCTAGGGGATTCTTTTGATTTACACCAATTTTACGTGAGGCTGATTGTCCCATTTGAAGAGTGGTCTGAGAATTGTGATTTTCTCTTTTTTTAAATAAATATTCAACTGGAAAATCCCTGGGCAAGACCTTACCAATCAATATTTTAATATTGAAGGCTTTAGCATTTAAAACAATATTGTTTGAGCAGAAAATTCCCATTAGCCTTGAAGCTTTAAGTCCCTAACTTTCGGACCAAAAGCTCTCATTGCAATGGGGTGAAATTGAGAGCTGTGTGGTGGACTTTATTTCCCACCTTGGTAAAACTAGACTTCTGCAGATCTTGTAGCTCTGTCCTGTCAGTGTATTCTCTTTCAGAGTCTTACCACTTTCTATTGTAGTTTTCCAGGTAATTTTTAACGGAACTAACTATTGATACACAGCCTAATACAAAAGAAGTTGACAGGAGAAAATTTCAAATCGTTTGCTCAGAGACTATAGGACTGTATTATTGTTGTTGAAATGTCTGTCTCAAGTGTGAATCCATTAGCAGTGAGCCTTGGGGTCCTTGGGAAGTCCATGGGAGATAAAAGAACTTGCAAACTTGGCTAAGGATGTGCAGCATCCATCAGTGCCGCTCACGAGGTGTGCTGCTATCGCGTCTCTGCCAGAGTTCCTTCGTGGTGGAGGACGACAGGACTCAAAGCTCGGAAGGGCTGGGAAGGAAGGTGTCCTCAAAGCTTTGACTACTAGGGATTCTCTGGGACTTGGACCCTTTTAGAAATTAAGTTGTTGCAAGTAACTATTTCTATTTAATAATGTAGTTTAAATTTATTTGTAGGCGAAAAAAAAAAAGAAAAAAAAAAAAAAAAAACCCTGAAACTGCTACAAGTGCTTTTAGGGAGGGAAGGAAATACTAAAATCTCTGTTGTGTACTAAATCATGTAGCCTGCTGGTGCGGACTCTAAGAACGGATTCTCTGAGCGTCTTGCACTGACCGGTCTCGGGGAGTTTGTCTCCCAGAACTGCAGAGATGGACATCAGTTTCCATTCTTCGGTAGTGCAATCCTTAAAAAGCCCAGAGATTAGTACCTAACCACTTTAAGAACGAAACAGAACAGAACAGAACAAAGGCGACGTTTTCCCTCACCAGGGGTGTCAAGAGTCCGACTGGTAGAACTCCACTTGGAGAACTCCGACCTTCAGTTCTCGATTCCAACCTCACGTAGCTGCCCTGGAATTACGTGTGAGCCTAGAAGGACCAATTACGGCAATGCTCTTCAGGAGACGGGAGGTCTCTGCATTGCAACCAAGGGTGGAGGTGGCCAACTTTCACCCACAGTGGAGATACCCACTAGGCCAGTCCTGACATCAAGCTCCCGTCTAGGATTTTGGCAATAAAACTGAGTTTGATGCACTCCTACGCTAGGTTTTCTATCCAGTCTAGGAAAGTAAAGCACCTTTGGATTAGAAAGATTGAGCTCAACAGCAACTAGACTTCTCAGTTTTGTATTTAATTCTCCTTAGGTCTCCATGGCTTAATAGTGTCCTGTTGCCAGAGAAAAATATCAATCTGTAGAGTCCAGACTTTCTGCTGGAGGGGCATATTTCAACCTAAAAGTACCTGGAGGGGAGAAAAGAGAGATCAAATTTGAATCACCATAGAATTACTGCCATGACCTGTCCAAAGTCACTTCCAGAGCCACTGGAGGGGCATATTTCAACCTAAAAGTACCTGGAGGGGAGAAAAGAGAGATCAAATTTGAATCACCATAGAATTACTGCCATGACCTGTCCAAAGTCACTTCCAGAGCCACTGGTCAAGATCTGGGTGCTGGCTATCCAGACCACCTGTTCTGACCACTCCCAGCTCCCCTGGCTCCACCCCGCAGGCTGGACGTTATCTTAACAAGTTTATCAAAGCAGAGAAGGGGTGAAAAAGACTGAAGAGTTCCCAGTCTGTTTCTTCATTCTTTGGGAGCTCAGACAGCACAGTATTGGCCCCCTTCCTTGGGACAGGGCAAGGGAGGCCTGGCCGCCACCACAGGCCTCTGGGCTCGCTGCGTCAGGAGACGCAGCACCACCTCTATCAACGGGGGAGGGCGGGCCCACAGTCACTCCACCTGCCACCAGACCTGATTCCAAGTTGTCTGTAAAGCTCTCCAGGTGACTAAGGGGCACAGGCAGGTCTGGAACAACCCTCAAAAGTCTCCAGAAAGCAAGTGGCTGACTATCCAAGGTCGCACAGTGAGCAGTCGCAGGCTGGGACCAGTTTTCCCAACGCCCAGCCTAATCTTTCCAAGGAAAACAGCAAGAACAAACCTGGTGTGGTAACGACAGCAGACACACACTTGACTAAAGGAGACAAGAGTGAGTAGCAAAGGGGGAAGGAAGAAGATGCAGCACAGAGAGTAAGGACACCACGTAGCCGCCACACAACGCCCACGGCCATGGCCATGGCCACGGCCACGGCCACTCTAGACGGGGGAAGAGAAGCGGGGACAGCGAGTTCCACCTGTAGCGCCTGAACTCGCATGCCACGCCCTCGGTTCTCAGTTAAACACCGGCGGCGGTGGCACTAAATCACCCATGCTTCCTCCCCAGTCACGTGGCACAAAAATAACAGGCCAAGGAGCCACTGGGCCACAGCCAGCGAGCCACACTCTAAAATGAGAAGCAGGCTGAAACCACAGAGACAGTCTCAGAACCAAAGCAGACCTTCTGGGGGCTGCACAGCCCATCAAGAGTTTCGTGCTTTTTCAGAGAGCATTTGAAAAACCACTTCTTGCTTGCTTTAAAAAAAAAAAAAGGAAGTTGACTATTACTTTCACAGAAAGGACGCTCCTGTCTGGAGCTCTCCACCTCGGGGGCCTTTACCTTGCCGGTTGAAGTCCATGGACGGCTGCTTGCAGTCCTGAGCGCGGTGACCGGTGGCCCCACAGTTGTAACACGACAGATTCCCGCTCTTTTTGTGACTGGAGCCGTTGCTACTACCCACCAAGCCCTGGGCCTGGTAGACGCCCGCCGCCCCCATGAAGTTCTGCACGGGCGGGACGGTGAAGGCCGACTGGCCGCCCAGCACGGGCTCGGGGCCCACGCCGCTGCTGTAGGGCGAGTGCACGACCGGGAAGGCGCCGCCGCCGTACTGCTGGGCGCCCACGTAGCCACTGCCGCACATGGGACTGAACGGCAGGAACGGGAAGGGGAAGACGGACGGCCCCGAGAACGGGTGCTGGAAGTAGTTGGCGTAGCTGACAGTTAGGCCGCTCGAGCCGCAGCTCCCGCTGCAGCCGCAGGACGTGCACACGACGCAGCCGGGGGGCGGGGCAAAAAGGGGGAGCCGCCGCCGCCGCCGCCGCCGCCGCCGCCGCCGCCACTGCTGCTATAGAAGCTGCTTTCGGGGACCGAGGAGAGCGCGGGGCTGGAGCTGGGGGCGGGGCAGCTGGGCACGGTGGCCATGTTTGCAAAGGACGTGGCAGGGTGGCTACCGGCAGAGGCAGTGTTGCTGTTTGCGCAGAAGCTGCCCTGCAGGGGGCCCACGGGCCCACTGCTCATCGCAGAGAAGGCAGCTTTGGTGTTGGCTGTGTACAGAGCAGTCCGAGGGTTTATTATGGCAGGGGGCACGCTTATTTGCACGTTGCCGGAACAGGAGGTTTGCCCAGACACGGCAGAATCTGCAGGGACAGATGAAGACACCAGAAGTTTGATGGGTGGCCGAGCCACATGGAAGACGGTGCTGGACGTCCCTGCGGCAGCAGTGCTGGTCTCCACCACCAGGGCCGGCTGCTGTGCCGGCTTCATCACCCTGTCGAGGGCGGACGCGTGGACGACTTTGGTGCGGGGACCAAAGGAGACAGTGGGCGACACAGAGCTGCTCTCGGTGAGTCCGGAAAGGACCTGCATGGGCTGATGGGGGGTGGACGCGGGTAGCATGTCCATCATGGTGCCGCCAAAGTTCTTGTCCACTTTGATGCCGCTTCTCGGTCCGGAGACTTTACTGCGCTCCTCGAGAGACAGCAGCGAGTGCACAGAGGACGAGAGGAGCTTCATGTCCGCGCCCCCCCTCTCCGCCTTGTGCACGGAGTTCAGCATCCGGATGGGCGCGATGTGCGAGGCCGCCGTCATCATCTGCGGGGGCAGCGGGTGGTGGCCCGACGGGTTGGAGCCTGCTTCGTTCTGCACGGGGAGGACCTGGGCTGTGGGCCTGGCGGAACTTGAAGTGAAATGGTTCAGCAGCATCACCGGCTTCTCCTTGTCAGAGCCCTCCAAGTGGATCTCCACACCTAGAGAGGCGGAAACAGCGTCAGCACAGCTTCCGCAGACCAGGGCGGGGCGGCACAGCGCGAGCCACACGGGGCGTGCTTACGTCTGTCGTTCTCCTCCGCGCTGTCCGAGCTCTCTTCCCGGGCCTGCACGCCCATCGGGCTGGGCGAGGAGCTGGAACACTCGGAGGAGCTGCCTTCCCGGGCCGTCTGGTGCGGAGGCTGCGCCACCTCCACCCGCAGCGCTGCGGAGAAGGCACAGGTGACAGCCCGGAGGTGGCACCAAGGTCCGCGAGCCACGGGATGCCGACGGGGGCTGTGCCAGCCGGCGCCAACCGCGCCCTCCCCTCCCACCCGCATGCATGCCTATCGGGCTCATTTTCTGTCCTGTCCCTATTCATACAGGGCTGAGGCTCACAAGCCCGCCAGGCGGCAGACGCACACGTGGCCGTGCTCTCAGCCTCCCCAAGCAGACGCTGCACGACAGGAAAAGGACCCCCAAACCACCGGGTGCTACAACAGCCGCACTCCACAGACAGACACCTCCGTTTTCTGAGGACCGGGGACATAAGACCTTTTCAGTCAAATAAGCACTGAAAAGATGCAATGACATTTTTTCTTCCTGGTTTACTGTCACTCTTGGTATTTCTAGTGCATGAGGAAAACAGCAGAACAGCTGTTACCGTGACCCTCCCCCTCCTGCCGAGGAGAGGACGGCAGGGAGAAGAGGAGGAAGGCTGGTGGCTCGGCATCAGGGACTTCAGGATGGACTTGGAGGGCGATGGCCTAAAACCGCCTCCACACCTGCCATGGTCGGGGGGTGGGGGGGGAATTCTGGGTCTAACGCTTTTGCCCAAACCACTTCAGGCGAGTCACCAGTCTCCAGCTCCTAACACAAACGTCCCTTCTATTTTCCTGTCGCAGAAACTATAAAAGCTAAAATAATGAAAAGTAACTCTTAAGTATGAGAAAATGGAAACAGAAAAGTCCCAATTTTGAGACTTCCGTGGTGGCTCAGTGGTCAAGAATCCACCTGCCAATGCAGGGGACATGGGTTCAAGCCCTGGTCAGGGAACTAAGATCCCACATACCGCGGAGCAACTAAGCCCGTGCGCCACAACTACTGAGCCCACGAGCCTAGAGCCCGTGCTCTGCAACAAGAGAAGCCACTGCAACGAGAAGCCCGCGCACCACGATGAAGAGTGGCCCCCGCTCGCCGCAACTAGAGAAAGCCCGCGCACAGCAACAAAGACCCAACGCAGCCAAAAGTTTAATTAATTAATTAATTTAAAAATAAAATAAACTAAAATAATGAAAAGTAACTCTAAGCACTAGGAAACAGAAAGGGAAAAGGGGCGTGACCTGCGGCCTGGCCCTCCTCCGAAGGGTCCCAGGTCCAGGCGCGCCCGGCCCCACCCACCTGCAGCATGGCTGCTTCGCACCGGCTGCACAGGCCCCACGTGGCTGGTGGGGGGAACGCGGGCCACTCCGCTGCTGCTGACTGGGGGAGGGGCCGAGGGGTTCAGGCACCGTTTCTCTGACTTCTCCCTGTGCGACAGGAAAGCACAGCAACAAGCGAGCGTTCAGTTCTGCTGCAGAGCCTCTCCGCGTTTCAGTCTCTACTTAATAAGGCTGATTTCCGCCAAAATAATCTCCAGGGTGGAAGATAACGCATTCTGACTTCTCAGATTCACTCTAAAGGGTCCTTCCTAGCAAACCAAAGCCACATTTGTAGAATCTTAAGAGCATTAATTAAGGTTTGATAAGCAATCAGCAGTAATAAGTCCTAGCGTCTGTTCCGCATGTTAGAAACTAAAATGAAGACACATTCCGTAAACAATCTCACACTCACTTCTCCAACTCCAGCTGAGTCTTGAGCTTCTTCTTTGCTCCCATGGTGAGGGATTCAAATTTATTTAGATCTTCTTCCGTGAGGCTCAGAAACTTCCACAGAAGAAACAAATTACAAAGTGTGAGAATTAATTAGGATTCTGAAGACAAAGAACTTGGAGTTTAATTTCATAAACGTATTCTACCTCTAGGATATGTAAACAGATCAAACTTAAGTAGATAATAAAAGACTGGGGATCGCTGTCAAACATTTACTTGCTAAATGACTTGGTGTCCAGGGTCCAAAATATAAGACGCTCATTGTGCGTCCGAGGGTCACGGGCTGTGCCCACTGAGCCTTCAGCACAGGCGTCCGAGTGACAGCTGGGTGAAGACTGGGCACCTGGAAGGTCCGTGCTATGCGGGCAGGAGACTGAAACAGTGTTCTGCGTCTCAACTGCTGCAGAGATGCAGCTGGTGGAAGTGTCTCCCCTCCCGGGGCTCTCCCTCCAGCGACAGGAGCAGTCTTCTTTAGTGGCTCTTTTTTCTTGAGATCATGGTCATTTCAGGGACAACAGCAACTTTGTTGGGTAGCCAATGATCCAGAAAAGTAGATGCCATCCAAACTGAACGGCGACCTAACTCACTGGCCTCATACTAAGAAAAAAGATGATACTTGGTTCTCACAACGGTCCATAACATGATTTGTGATCTTAGCCTTTTCAACTCATACATTACGCTAAAACTTTCTCAACTGATCATGACCAAGGTTAGTAAAAT
Source organism: Neophocaena asiaeorientalis asiaeorientalis (assembly GCF_003031525.2). Lineage (NCBI taxonomy): Eukaryota > Metazoa > Chordata > Mammalia > Artiodactyla > Phocoenidae > Neophocaena > Neophocaena asiaeorientalis. The sequence continues at coordinate 14,041,257 of NW_020185335.1, forward strand.
CTGTTGTTTTTAAGGCTTGTGAGTCCTAAACTGAGAGTATTGACAATTTACCTAAAATGTGTTTTTTATTAGCAGTAAAAGCTTGATTTCTAGATTCTTCAACTGCAGATTCTTGGACAAACGAAACGTTTGCAGAGATAAAAGGCACCAAGTCACTTCATCCAGCAGGGGGAGCTCAGAGTTCAAACATCACATACAGGTCCGATTTACTTTTACCATTGACACTGAAACTTAAGAAATTTCAGAATTTTTTAACAGTGAAAAAATGCTCCTTGTCAAAACTGTATTGTAAAAGATAACTGCTATGTAGGATTTCTTGAAAGACATAAAATTCATCTATTCCTTTAGCTCTAAGAGCCTACATGAAGGCAGGTCATCAGACAACCCTTTTGCACTGGGCTCTTGTAAAAGGCTACGCTGAGGGGCGTCTAAGAAAGGGGGACGCGGGGCCCACAATTCACTACCTCTACCCACTGAAGGGCTGCTGGAGACATAGCCCTCAGTCACAGACAGTGAGTGTCTCGTTTGGGAAGACCCCAAACTATCTTAAGAAAGCTGTTTGTTCACAGACAACTGTGATCCAGTGTTTGCTTCAGCTGCAGGTAGCCTCCAAATTCAAATCCACGGCCCCTCCAGCAAGCTCACGGGACTTGTGGGGACGCGCATCTGCAGGTGTTAAGGACCAGGTGGTATGACCTCCACGACACACACGCTGCAGAAACCCAACTCAGTTCCTCTAGGAATGAAGGAATGAGGTCCAAAGAATGACGGGTTACCTGAGACAACAAGCACATTCTCGCTGCCTGCTAGTAACCAACGTACCTTCTCCATCGTGAGCTGTTTAAAGACGGGGTAGTACTTGTGCAAACGCAGTTTCCGAAGCCAGTCTAAAATCCCATTTTGCTCCTGGGTCTGCGGGGCCTGCAGGCTGGAAGGCATCAAGATAGCGGGCGAGCTGTCCATCGGGGTCCGGTAGGCCAGAGCTGAGCCTGCACCCCCCGCGTGCGAGCAGTGGGGCAAGGCGGACGTGCTGGCCGAGTGCTGCCCGTGATGCTGGGTGCCGCCCTGAGACGACGGGATGCCGGCCACTCCGCACACAGGCCTGCGAGGACAGCAGACAGGTAGTTTTCAAAAGACCACGGCCTCCACCGAGGACCAGCTCCTACAGCCTGGACTGCATCTGCAGCCATGTCCACTGCTGGCGCCAGAGCTACTGCCACCACCACCCTGGGGTGAACGTCTGAAGGTGTGGACGTGTGCGTGCACGGACGTGTGTGTACCCATCTAGATGCTGCGCTTGAGTACGTGTGTACATGTTACGTATATGTACGCGTCTGTGTGTCGCCACCAGACCTGTGGCTTTGCTGCCTAGTTTCTTTCTGTTGCTTCTATCACAGGATGATACTGGTAATCATATATTAAAACTCCAAAATCTTGAACATTCAAGTTAATTTTTTTTTTTGAAAAGTAAATTCTAGAAAGCTGAAGGACCAAAGCATCACCCTCTGTCCCTGCCCCTTCCACACTAAACTGCAAACTGACATATTACATGTTTACACACACCAGGCAGAGGGTGAAGAAAGTCAGCACCTTCAAAGACCTCATTACCTGACTAGAGCTCACGGAACCGTGTGTGTGTGTGCGCGCGCGCGCACGTGTGTACGCCCCGTCTGTGATGTCAGCCCATTTTAATGCTGGCTGTCAGTCCAGACGTGCAGTCTGTCTGTCACCCGCGCACTGCCACCATCACTGTCGGGCCCCGTGCTGGCAGAGGGACCTCCAGAGCAGCAACTCTGGCCCTTCGTGGGCTTAATCACTCCCCAAGAGCTTGTAAAAATGAAGATTCTCAGAAATTTTGGTTTCCTAGAACGTGCAGGGCCCAGAAACTGGCATTTGCAATAAGGGTCTTTGGGAATTCTAATTCCAGGGGCGCTCCAAGAACCACTTTTTTTTTTTTTTTTTTTAAGAAATCAAAAAGTGGATTATCTCTATCCAATTCTCTCAATATTATTATTCAAGACTAAGATCAAGAGTGACTTAACTCTAGAAACAACTATTTACACAAAATGAAAAGTAAGCTCTGTAATAAGGCTGACTGGAAATGTGTTGGTTACACGGTAGAAGTCTCACCTTCCAGACACGCCCATCACGGTACCGACTTTAGACAGGGAAGGGTTGCCAGGACCTACAAGTTAAAATAGATATAATTTATTTACAGACCATAAAAATGTTTCTACTTTTATTCAATTATATTTTACAAACTCACTTGGACTTTGAAGCTGTTGGGTGGGAGATGAAGTGCTGAAAAATTTCTTAACATGGTCATTTTTTAATATCTGAGAAGGTAATGAAGCCAAATACCTAGAAATGAAACAGAGTGGTTTTATCAGCATCAAAACGTGTTACCAAAAAGTAACTGGGAGAGAAATTTTAATTTTCAATTAAGAGACATATATAGCAGAGGAAAACTAAACCGAAGTGCCTTAACCTATATTCTTCCTGCCTTATTCAGTTTTATTCTTGGTACGATTCATACTGTTTCCTGGTGCCCCTTTTCCTTATTTACACTGTGTTACGCTGTATGAATCGAGTCTCTCAGGGCCCACAACCCGGGCCATGAGCACCGCTGGGGCCGTCACAGCTGCTGGGTGGCACGCTGATGTTGGCCCCAGTCCCCGGGGCCCTCTGTGCGCATGTACAAGACCAACGCGCCAGGACGTCATCAAGGGTCCAGAGCCACTGGGCCCAGGAGACTTTTTATTAGGTCCTCCTTTTATCCTTTCAACTACAGGGCAGAGGCAGATTTTATTTCATTAAGACCGTCAAAATTACATTAAATGGTGGCATACACTTTGAAATTCCTTCACTTATATATTCTCAAAATCACGCCTAGATTATTAAGATCCTTCAAATTCTCCATAACTGATGAAAACCCCTAGAGGCAAACAGGAGACCTGAACCATCCAGACCGCATGTCACCTGAGGAGCCCCTCAGATGCCTGGGCAGCTCACGTCGGGCCCCGCCCGCGCCACAGAGGGCCATCGGCGGCCGCCCGCGCCGTGGCCTTGGGTGGGGTGACGAGCATTACCTCAGGTCCGCTTCCAGATCCATGTGGTTTCGCTCTACATAGAATGCATCTGGGCCAGCTAAGCAAGGAATGAATTTCTCCAAATTTTCTTCAGGACACAGCTGAGATAACTGAAAGACGAAAAGGCATAGGAAGTATGTCACAATTCATCTTACAGAACCAGAACTCCTCACTGTGGGAAACACTTGGGCAGGTACTGGCTGCTGACACCTGCTGCTGTGATTCTGGGAGCCACCTGGGCTTCTGCGTCCACGTGGGACGCAGGGAGCAACAACCCACCACAACATCAAGAAGCAGCTCGACACTCCACACAGCCGTGCCTGCTCTTGAGCCCAGCAGAGGGCTGAGCTGCAAGGCCACCATGTGAACCGAATTCCAAGACGGACCTGCCCCTCTGAGGACACAGGGCACGTGAACTGTCTCAGCCGTGGCAGAGCCCGCGGGAGAGATGGCTGCCATACAGGCAGGCAGAAGAGATCGGCTGGGATGAGCGCCTCCCCACAGGCTGAGTGTGCGTCAGACAGCAGTCAGCCCGGAGCCCAGACGCAGGGGGCCTGTGTCCTCATTCCCGAGCTCCCTTCCACAGGCGGGGAGGCTGGGAGAGTCTGCACAGGTGGCACAGGGGTGGGGCGGCTGCCCCTGGGGCTGAGGCTGGAAAGCCCGCAGGCCTTTCCCTGGAGCCCGCTCTCAATCCAAAGCAAAAAGCCCGCAAGCCGCCGGGGGCGGGGCGAGACCGCTCGTGCTCCCAGAGCACAAGCAAAAGCCCCCGTTTCTGGGGCGGAGGCAGAATGCCTTCAGGCCTCTGGAGGAGGAGGGGAAAGTCCTCCCGGCACCAGGTCACAGGCAGAGACACCCTGCTTCTCAGGGAAGATGAGAACACAGCCCCTCTGGCCCCAAGGAAGGGGCAAGAAAGCCCTCCTGAGCCGAGTCAGCTGCTGCTGGGGAAGGAAGGGGCCGGGACGCTGAGAAAGGCCCCCCACGACCCCGTGGCTAGAGCTGGGGCTGCACCGGCAGGACGGGGAACCACTCCGACCCTCACCGAGCATCCATCACCACGCCACAAGTAACAGCAGTCTCCCCAGGGAGGGAGGAGTCAACGGAGCGGGGAGACGCCCTCTGTGCCGCAGGTGGAGCAAGACCACTCCAGGCTCCTCTCGAGGCTCAAGGGAGCAGCAGGCCTCCCTGGAGGAACCTGAGGCCTGTGGTGCAACAGCAAAACCCAAACCCAGCCCCGCTCCCGACAAGACCAACCTGAAGCCCCGCCGCTGGTGCAACAGGTGCAGCAGCAGGCCCGTCTGCAGGCTAGTTTCTAGACGTGACGTCTAACGTTCAGTCAAAAATTGTAAGATGAAAAAGAGGGGGCGATCTATCGTCAAGATAATCATCGGAGCCAGACTGGAAAATAACCCAGATGTCGGCACTATCACACAGGACTTGGAATAACTATGCTGAACATACTAAAGGACTTCGTTTAAAAACATGAACAACATGCGTGAACGAGTGGGAAATTTCATCAGAGAGACGGAAACTTTCTATTAAAAGACGTTATCAAACGGAAAAGCTACAGAAAACAAAAGAACAAAAAACCCCAAAACCATGGTACTAGAGACAAAGAATTCAGCTCGTCGGCAACCTGGGTAGAGCTGAGGAGAAACGTAAGTAAACTTGAAGACGGGGTCACGTACACATGACTCAAGGCCCGGAAGAAGAGAGAGTGGGGCAGGAGAAATATCTGAAGAGATAATGGACAAGAAGTTTCCAACATTACTGACAGACAGCAAGGCAGAGACCAGGAAGGGCAGAGAACCCGAAGCCAGGTGAGTATCAGCCACTGCAAACACCCAGACAAAAGAGTGGCAAAGTCGGCCGGCATCAGCGGAGTCCAGAGAAGTGCTTTTTCACAAGACAAGAGGATAGGCACAAAGGAGAGGAAATTCAGTGTTCTAAGTGGTGCAGAGGAAACAGGGAACCCCCGGGGAGGATCACTAATCAATCCTAGAAAGCACGGCACTGTGGCGTCCTTCAGTGCATGGCAGGCCTAAATAAGAGGCACACTCAAACAACTTCTGCCCAAGCTTCTCAAACAGGATCCATCAACTCGATTCTGTCCTACAGGATTATATCCTTAATTTCATAATCAAATTGCAAGCCAACTTTGGAGACACTTCAGCTATGTTATTCCACACAACAAAGGTGACTGCTTCAGCTGAACAACTGCGGCAAAGACAGTGGTTCACTGCTCCGGCACAGGCCAGGCCAGGGGACTTTAGACACACAGGTGTCTACGTATATAACACGTGTACGTGGGGGTAAAGAAGTAATTCTTTAGTAGTGCAGCTTGTTCAAACGGTATTTTTTGAATCAATTTTAAACCAAACAGGTTGTACGTCATCTGTATTTCAACTTTAAAAAATAAAAACAAACAGGAAAATTCAATATGTAAACGGAATAAGGTGGAAAAAGGTGAAGTGTCTGCCCACTGCCGCCACGTGAGCCCCTCACTCAGCCTCGGCTGAGCTGTAACAAACCACCACCAGCCAAACACCCCTTGGGCACCTTCACACTCGCATCTTTCTGTCCCATCTCGTTCTCCGCAACCGGAAGGAATGTGGACCGTGGCCCTGAGGGCCACTCGCCCTGTTGGAGCACGAATCCCCGGCACTGCACCCGCTGAAGGCTGCAACCACGGAAATTACCTGGCAGTCCAGTGGACCGTGGGGAATGAGACCCTTTTAATTTTTGTAAGAGCCCTTAAATCACCTTACCTTTGAAATAAATTCAGTCACTTCAGAGGAAGATTTGGTTACTGATGTTACTGAAGAATCAGACCACAAGACCTTAAAAACAAATAAACAAACAAACCTTAAAAACAGACGCCACATACTTAATTCCCAACACACTTGTCCAGGGATTCGTGGCCGGTACAGGCGCGGTAGTGGGACAAGCCCTAGTGCGCCTCTCGCATGGGGCGTTTATGTACCCCTTGGCTTGTTACAGAAAGAATGTTCACGTAACTCAAGTGCATTAAAGCTTAACTTCCTGTTTTGCGCAATTATTCAAGGATCAGTGTTATCACTCAAGCTGCTCCCCAAAGCGTCAGAAAGTCCCTGCCGACCCCGACTGCGAGTATGTGTGTGAGCACATCATCCTCACGTGTTCAGGTCAGTCCACGCAACTGTGGATGTGGAATCAAGAAATTACCGGAAACGAGCTCATCCAAACAGTAAGTACTCCATACGTGTTCAGTGCTGGGGGCGTGCTGAGGGGAGGAGGCCAGGTCCCAGCCCTCAGGAATCTGACAGAACTGGGGGGGTGACACAGGCCAGGGCAGTCAGTACCAGAATTGCGGGGAACATCCTCCATCGCAGGGGGCGGGGGAAGAATTCGGGGAGAAAACATCAGAAAGGTCTTTCTGGAAGTTCTACAAAGCCCGGTGTGTCTGTTTTCCCTTCCTGCACCTACGACAGCAGCAGTTTTAGTTCATGACTCCACAAATGGACTGTAAGTTCCCCGGGGCAGAGGGCTTTCCTGCACCGGGGAAAGCGTGAGCTGAACTCAGAAGGCGCGAGAAGGACAGAGGGGACAGGATGAGATGGGAGGGAAGCAGGGTCCATAACAAGAAGGGTTAAACCATGAACGAGGACGTTTACCCTAAAATCCAGAAGGAGCGTTGGAGGATTGCAAGTCGGGAAATAAAATGACTGAGTGTATTTTATCACCAATAGGAAAGCGTTGTATTTACACTGATTTAGAGAAAAGAGGTTGGAGACACCAAACAACTCTCATGCTCTCCTCCCACCCCGCGCTGGCCTTCATCTTCTGAGAAGCGGCCCAGCATGTTTGCTGACGGTCTCCGGGGCCTGAAGCGCTGGCCGTCTCTCCTCTCTGTTGAAATTCACGTGAGTTCCTCTCTGCTCTGGTGGCTGTCACATCACGTAACAATTACTAAGGTATGTTTTTCAAGCCCCCACAAAATACAAGCCAATCAAGGAAAGGGACCTCTCTTCTTCGTCTCTGAATTCCCTACGCCTCCCAGAATTGATCAAGGCAAGTGCTGGCATTTCTGAATGAAGGTGCTGTGCCATCCAAAATCTACCTACACTAAAATCAAAGTACCTACGCCATTTTTTCTGTCTAAAATAATTAAATCTTTTAACAACACGAAAAGGAAGTTTGGGGGAGAGTGAGCTGCTCCCCACATAAAACACCAGTAACATCCATGATTAAAGGTGAGAACTTGCTAGCATTAGATGTGTGACCCAAAGTACAGCTGTCGTGGTTTTCTAAGTAAAACGTGCCGCATGTCACGTGGCACGAACGCACCCTAACCCAACTAAAGCGTGAAGTCCAACACCCAAATGGCGAGCACGGCACGGACACACCATTCTATGCTGAAACAGACAGTCTGCTTCCCCGACAATTATATATTTTAAATAGGCGCGACTGTTCTAGGTTGTCTGCTCCTGGTATATTTTTCTCTGACTTCCAAAAGGACTTGCTGCTCCAACCAGGGGCAAGGGCTGGAAACCAGCAGACCTCAGCAGCACTCTGCACTGCAGGTGACGCAGGCTGGCCTGACCCAGTCCCCTGGAGGGGCACGGACACGGGAGAGCAGCCTCGCACTGTGCCACGTGCTAGAGACACGTGATCTACCACGTCCAAGACAGCACCGATCCTAAGCTACCCCGCTGCTGATGTACCACCAAGAAGAAACACTGCCAATCGGCACAGTATTTTTCAACCACCCATAGTCGCTCCAAGAGCCACTGAGACCTGCTGAGATGGATTTTAATGTATCTTAAACATACACAAAAAAGCATGGGGACTTCCCTGTGGCGCAGTGGTTAAGAATCCGCCTGCCAACCCAGGGGACACGGGTTCGAACTCTGTCCTGGGAAGACCCACACGCCGTGGAGCAACTAAGCCCGCGAGCCACAACTACTGAGCCTGCGCTCTAGAGCCCGTGAGCCACAACTACCGAGCCCGCGTGCCACAACTAATGAAGCCGGCGTGCCTTGAGCCTGTGCTCTGCAACAAGAGAAGCCACCGCAATGAGAAGCCCGCGCACCGCAACAAAGACCCAACGCAGCCAAAAAAAAAGAAGCACAGTATGCACAGAGTACATAAGGGTACTGAGGATTTCTTCACACTCAGGGTCTAACTCCTCTGACCCACTGTCCATCTCAGCTCTCAGCACCCTCTGGAGAAGGGGGAGCAGCGTCTTCTTCACTCACACAGGCAGCAGCTCAGGCAAAGGCCCTGCCACTGCTCAGGCCACAGCCCTCACGTGAGCAAGCAGCCCAGTGCCACCAGACCTGCCACCAGACCTCTGAGGACCTCTGAAGTCGAATACAAGGACAGGCAAAGCAGTCACAAAGAACAAGGCAGCCTGGAGGTGGCACGGACCATGCACTCAAAACTCGCTTTTAAAACTAAAAACTATCAACGGTATTCTCAGCGAACTAAGAGCAGAAAGCATCGCCAAGAACAGGATGCTATGAAAAAAGAATCGCCAGGGAACAGAGGTCTCTGTTGTTAAAAACAGGACAGCAGAAGTGAAACATTCACTTCAAGAGATGGAAGATGAGGGAATCTTCCATAGGATAGATCAAAGAAGTCAAAGGGAAAGAAAATAGAGGAAAAAAAAATAAAACAGAGGACCAGTCTTGAGGTCCAACAGGCAGACAGCAGGAGTCCCAAAACAAGAAAACTGAGAGAAACAGGACAGAGGAAATCAAAGGGAATGATTCAAGAAAAGGAACTCAAATTAATGGACTTAAGTTAAAAGGGCTGACTTGCATCTCAGCACAGTGGATGATAACCTATACCCAAGCCTGGCTCTGAGAAATGTGCAAAGGCTTGGGACTAAGAGAAGATCCTAAAACCTTTAGAAATTATAAAACAGGGCCAACACTGGATCAGGAGTCAGAGCAGATCCATGCTTCTCAACAGCAACACTGCAAGACAGTAAAGAAGAAGTGCTTCCGAGTTCCTAAGGAAAAATGACGCCTGGTCTAGAACTGTATTCCCAGTCACATGTCAGGTCAGAGGGATGAAGACACTGCCAAACATGAAAGCCAGAAACTGTACCTCCCCGGGACCCTTTCTAAGAAGCTAGTAGAACAACTATTAAAACCTAGAACTAACCCAAGGCAATAGATGAGTTAAGAGCTGAGAACAGGGTATCAGAGCCAGGAGGGAGGAAGGGACCCCGCGGGTGATGGTACGGGGGGCCCCGCAATGAGACTGCACCAGGCCGAGTCCAGGTCGGAGCAGGGCCGTAGCTCCAGAGATGAAACCAATGGAATGCCGGATGCATTTGAACACAACCAGGGAAAACTTTAGGGGTGACTTTGTTTTCTAAGTACTTGTTCACAAGCAACAAACAAACAAAAAGAGACAATTAACTCCAGGTAGAATAAAGTATCGGAAAGGAAAGGTACTAAATAAGCATATACCACATGGCTTGGGTAGCAACAACCTTCACACAGTCAGGCTAATTACCATACAAGCAATGAGGTGTATTATCATAAGAAACAGTTCCCTGCGCCTCCGGGTGATGCAGGCACAATCACTGGACTCTCTGCACACACACAGCTGACGAACACAACTAAAGAAAAAAAAATAGTTGTCAAGACTCATCCTTAGCTAATAGTGATAAAATGTTCAGAGCAGTTAAGATTGCTTCAAGATGAAAAACTTCTAAAGAAAAGATACAGCACTAAAATAAAATGTAACGTCTGGGTTCTTAACGAAGACTGGCATAAAAAGAATGGGTGTTTTAATTAGCATTGCTCCACAGTTCCTTTTAAGTCAATACAACTCTCCCGTCTACAGGCGTTTCAAGTGTTCGGGTAATCTTCTGATGTTTTTTTCCCACCCTGTCCTTCATGTGTAATAAGTATACTTTAAAAAAGTTTTAGTTATTCAACAGTGAATTTGGAAAAGCTGGTAAAATTTGGACATTTCACATGTACACAGATATAAAATAATTTTTGTATTTTAAAAGATTCTGTCATTTTCTTCCTGTATTTGCTTTCCTCAGTAACTAGTAATTACAACTTCAGCAAAAACAAAACGAACTCCATGAAAAAAAAGAACAGGAAACTCAAACTCCTGCTTGCAGTCCATTTGTTACTTACGTCTTCCTATAAAATAACCACCTTTCATTTGTATCCTGGAAAACAATGACACATGAAAACTAAAAGTAGAGATAAACAAAGCCGAGAAAAAGGGGAGGGGGGGAAGTCACTGACTTCTCCTTGAATGAGTGAAAGCTTTCAGAAAAAGCCGCTTCTGGAGTCTTCCTATATTGTCAGCAATAGAGGGTACATCTCACCGTGGTTAAGGCAGAGACTCCTAATAAAGTTCTTTATTGTTCTGGCCACAAGTACGATAGCTATTTATATCCATGTTCAAAAGACAACCTATTTAAAGGACAATTTATCCTAATTATTTAGGGCTCTGTGGACAAAAATTAATCCTCAGGTAAACTTCTTTCTTTCTTTCTTTCTTTCTTTTTTTTTTTGGCTGCATTGGGTCTTCGTTGCTGTGTGCGGGCTTTTCTCTAGTTGCAGCAAATGGGGGCTACTCTTCACTGTGGTGCACGGGCTTCTCATGGTGGTGGCTTCTCTTACTGTGGAGCACGGGATCCAGGCACGTGGGCTTCAGAAGTTGTGGCACGCGGGCTTCTCACGGTGGTGGCTTCTCTTATTGTGGAGCACGGGCTCCAGGCACGCGGGCTTCTCATGGTGGTGGCTTCTCTTATTGCGGAGCATGGGCTCTAGGCGCGTGGGCTTCAGTAGTTGTGGCACGCGGGCTCAGTAGTTGTGGCCCGTGGGCTCTAGAGCACAGGCTCAGTAGTTGTGGTGCATGGGCTTAGTTGCTCTGCGACATGTGGGATCTTCCCGGACCATGTGTCCCCTGCATCGGCAGGCAGATTCCTAACCACTGTGCCACCAGGGAAGCCCTGGCAGGCAGATTCTTAACCACTGCGCCACCAGGGAAGTCCCAATCCTCAGGTGATGTTTTTAAAGGTTTTATTGAGTATAACTGACAATGAAATGCACATATTTAAAGTGTACAATCTGACCAGTGTGGACATACGTATACAGCCATGACACCATCACTCCGATCTATATAATGAACATACCCACCAGTCCCTCCCCAGGAAGCTATTGATCTGCGTTCTATCACTGCAGACTATTTTGCATTTTCTCAATTTATATAAATAAACTCATACGCTGTATGCTCCTTTTTTCTGGTTTCTTTCACACAGCACGATTACGCACTTTCCCCCATATCGCCAAGTGTATCCGTAATTCACTCTGATAATGGATATTTGGGGCGTTACAAACAAAGCTGTTATGAACATTCGTGTACAAACCTTTGTATGAACGTGTACTTTCATTTCCTTCGGTTATTGACCTAGAAGCGGGACCGATGAATCAGATTTTAGGGATATGTCCGACTTTTTAAGAACTGCCGAACTGTCTTCCAAAGTAATCTCACCATTTTACACTCCCACGGCAGTCCTTCCACACACCTGCCAGCAGCTGGTGTGGTCGTCCTGTCAACTTCAGCAGGTTAAGGCAGAGACTCCTAATAAAGTTCTTTATTGTTCTGGCCACAAGTACGATAGCTATTTATATCCATGTTCAAAAGACAACCTATTTAAAGGACAATTTATCCTAATTATTTAGGGCTCTGTGGACAAAAATTAATCCTCAGGTAAACTTCTTTCCTTTCTTTCTTTCTTTCTTTTTTTTTTTGGCTGCATTGGGTCTTCGTTGCTGTGTGCGGGCTTTTCTCTAGTTGCAGCAAATGGGGGCTACTCTTCACTGTGGTGCACGGGCTTCTCATGGTGGTGGCTTCTCTTACTGTGGAGCACGGGATCCAGGCACGTGGGCTTCAGAAGTTGTGGCACGCGGGCTTCTCACGGTGGTGGCTTCTCTTATTGTGGAGCACGGGCTCCAGGCACGCGGGCTTCTCATGGTGGTGGCTTCTCTTATTGCGGAGCATGGGCTCTAGGCGCGTGGGCTTCAGTAGTTGTGGCACGCGGGCTCAGTAGTTGTGGCCCGTGGGCTCTAGAGCACAGGCTCAGTAGTTGTGGTGCATGGGCTTAGTTGCTCTGCGACATGTGGGATCTTCCCGGACCATGTGTCCCCTGCATCGGCAGGCAGATTCCTAACCACTGTGCCACCAGGGAAGCCCTGGCAGGCAGATTCTTAACCACTGCGCCACCAGGGAAGTCCCAATCCTCAGGTGATGTTTTTAAAGGTTTTATTGAGTATAACTGACAATGAAATGCACATATTTAAAGTGTACAATCTGACCAGTGTGGACATACGTATACAGCCATGACACCATCACTCCGATCTATATAATGAACATACCCACCAGTCCCTCCCCAGGAAGCTATTGATCTGCGTTCTATCACTGCAGACTATTTTGCATTTTCTCAATTTATATAAATAAACTCATACGCTGTATGCTCCTTTTTTCTGGTTTCTTTCACACAGCACGATTACGCACTTTCCCCCATATCGCCAAGTGTATCCGTAATTCACTCTGATAATGGATATTTGGGGCGTTACAAACAAAGCTGTTATGAACATTCGTGTACAAACCTTTGTATGAACGTGTACTTTCATTTCCTTCGGTTATTGACCTAGAAGCGGGACCGATGAATCAGATTTTAGGGATATGTCCGACTTTTTAAGAACTGCCGAACTGTCTTCCAAAGTAATCTCACCATTTTACACTCCCACGGCAGTCCTTCCACACACCTGCCAGCAGCTGGTGTGGTCGTCCTGTCAACTTCAGCCACTGTGACGGGCGTGCAGTATGAGCTCACCGTGGTTTTAATCGGTGTTTTCCTAATGGCGACCGATGCTGAACATCTGTCATGAGGGCTATTTGCCATCCATACATCTTTCTTGGTAAAATGTTCACTTTTTTTATTGGGTTATTTTCTCATCATTGAGTTTTGAGAGTTCTCTTTATAGTTTGAATACAAATCCTCTATCAAACATGCAATTTACAAATGTTTTTCTCCTAGTTCTGCGGCTTGGCTTAATTTTCTCCACAGTGCCTGTCAAAGAGCAAGTTTTAAACTCTGATGAAGTTTAATTCACTTTGTCTTTTATGGCTCATGTTTTTGGTATCCTACCTAAGAAATCTTTGCCTGTTTAGGTCACAAACTTTTCTCCTATGCTTTCTTCTAGAAGTTTTATGGTTTTACGTTGTACATTTAGGTCTGTGATCAGTTTTGAGTTAATTTCTACATAAAGGGTGAGGTTTGATGAAGGTTCCTTTTTTTGGGCATACGGTTATCTGCTCCTGAACCATTTGCTGAAAAGACCGTCTTTTCTTCACTGAAATGCCTTTATACCTTTGTCAATAATCAGTTGACCAGGGTGGTGTGGCGTCCGGGGCCCTTAGCCCGAAGCAGACGCGGCCTGGCCCACGGGATAGAGCAGTCCCCACCGTCAGGCCCCGAGCCGACCCCAGGGCCACCCTGCAAGGAGCCGCGGGCAGCGGGAGCCTGAGTTGCTGCCAGTGCTGGCACCAAAACTGACAAGCCGCTCCTAAAATTCACATGGAAATGCAGCATCCCCAGAACAGCCAAGACAATCCTGAGAAAGAAGACCGAACCTAAGAGGACTCACACTTCCCAATTCCAACGTCAAAGCCACAGTACTCAAGACAGAGCAGTGCTGGCCTAACAACGAGAGAGATGAATGGAACTGAGAGTCCAGAAACAGCCCCTCACAATTTCGCTCAACGGATTCTCAACAATGGTGTGAAGACCCTTCAGTGGGGGAAAGAATGGTCTTTTCAACAAATGGTGCTGTCCAATAAAGGTGTTAAAAAAAGTGTAAAATAAACAAACAAACAAATGGTGTTGGACAACAGGACGTCCATATGCAAAAGGACACATTCGAACCCCTACCTCACACCATACACAAAAAATCAATTCCAAATGAATCAAAGACCTAAATGTAAAAGCACAAACAATAAAATTCTTATCAGAAAACACAGGAGTGAATCTTTGCGACCTTGGCTTAGGCAACGGTTTCTTAAATATATAATACCAAAAGCACAAGGAGTGAAAGAAGAAGTAGGTAAACTGGACTTTATCAAAATTGAAAACTTCTGTGTGTCAAAGGACAGCATCAAGAAAATGAAGACGATGCCCACCCAATGGAAGAAAATATCTGCCGCCCAGTAATTCCAGTCCTAGGTGTGTATCCAAGAGAAATGGAAGCACCTGTCCACACAAAAACTTGTACATGAATGTTCATAGCAGCATTACTCATAAGAGGCAAAAAGTGGAAACAACCCAGAAGTGCATCAACTAACTGCTGAGTGGATGAACCAAATGTGGTCCATCCACACGGTGGAATTTCACTCAGCCATAAAAAGGGAAGCACTAATACATGATATAACATAGAGAAGCCTTGAAAACATTATTTGCATGAAAGAAACCGATCACGAAAGAGCACATACTGTATGATTCCATTTATGTGAATGTTCAGCATAGGCAAATCCACTGAGGCAGAAAGCAGGTTAGTACTCGCCAGGGACTTGGGGAGGAGAAGTGGGGAATGACTGCTAATGGGTACGGGGCTTCTTCCTGGGATGGTGGAAATATTCAAATTAAATCGTGGTGATGGTTACAAAATTCTGAATAAATTTTTAAAAGCCACTGAACAGTTTAAATGGATGCATTTTATGTTATGTGAAATCTATCTCATCAGAGGCGTGAAGAAGAAAAGTCAATTCGAAAATTTTAAAACCGTCTAATCTTGAAAAATGCCGTCAAGGATATTCTCCTAAAGTCTTCAAAACAACCAACTGAGTGCTTTACACGTGAGTCTAGCTCGGGCCCCACTGCCCCGGGGCACAGCGTCTCCTCCCTCTTAGCAGCACCTTTAACACAGGTGCTGAAATCGGGTACCGTGAGTCTTCCAGTGTTTTCTTCGTTTCAGAATTGTTTGGACTGCTCTATAGTGTTCTCCATATAAACTTTATTCTATTTTATTTACTATTTACTTATTTACTCAGGCTGCGCTGTGAGGCTTGAGGAATCTTAACTCCCTGACCAGGGACCGAACCCGCGCCCTCGGCAGTGTAAGAGCGGAGTCCTAACCACTGGACCACCAGGGAATTCCCTCCACATAAATTTTAGAATCGTCTTGTTGATTTTTTTTTTCTTTTAAATTTATTTATTTATTTTTGGCTGTGTTGGGTCTTGGTTTCTGTGAGGCGGCTTTCTCTAGTTGCGGCAAGCGGGGACCACTCTTCATCGCGGTGCGCGGGGCTCTCACTGTCGCGGCCTCTCTTGTTGCGGAGCACAGGCTCCAGACGCGAAGGCTCGGCAGTTGTGGCTCACAGGCCCAGTTGCTCCGCGGCAATGTGGGATCTTCCCAGACCAGGGCTCGAACCCATGTCCCCTGCATCGGCAGGCGGATTCTCAACCACTGTGCCACCAGAGAAGCCCCTCGTCTTGTTGATTTCAAAAACAGAAAAACGCTACTGGGACTTACTTTTGCCGGGCGGTCATGTAAGATGACAGAAAGTTTGTAAGTTTAAAGGTACATGGAGTGATGTTCTCCCACTGTCCACAGGTTCTCCCTCTTACAGAACTGTAGTCCTGACCACAACGAGCTAGAGAGACCGCGGTTAAACGCCCGAAGCTATGTAACTACAAGGTGCTTCACTTTTCGAGTGTGACAGGAGCCCCAAACCTAAGCACATGCATATCGCACATTCGTGTAGGAGACTGCAACTCACCTGCAGAGAACAAGCACACAGTTTAAGCTGCGCAAATGAACGGGGTGCTTTATAAATAAGAAGATGGTTGTGTTTTTTTAAAATCTTCCTTGTATCTTTCCTTTGTGCCTCAAATTACCATCAACAAATGTAGTGTGGGCAGTAAATCCCTTAGGGCGTATCAAGTTAGTATGAGTCGGACTGCTGGCTAGTGAAGGATCACCACTTTCCTAAACACAAGAATCCTTTTATCAGTTTTCGAGTCAGGAAAAGCAAGCTTTTCCGATAACCAAACCTTTTTCTTTAAGTACCAAAACACTTCATTCAGCTTAACCATTTGGGGTTAGAAGCGTCTTAAACTGAACTTCAACCCAGCTGTCCGCTCTGCTTTCAGAAGACTCACGGCGCCCTATCCTGCCAGCCTGCCGCCTCCCCACCCTGATCACAAGGCCCTCCTCTGGGGAGAGGCCACGAGAGGCCAAGTGTCTACCCTGCCAAAGCTCATTTCTTTGCAGAGAGGCTGTGGACTGGGGCCGAGTCCAAGCCCAGTTTGATCAGACGGGCTGTGAGTGGGATCTGAAGGGCTTGACGCTCAGCAGTTCCCACACACGCAGGCCCTGTGCACGGGGACCACGCCCGCCACCAGCCCCTCAGGCGATATCCGCCAGCCAGAGGCTGACTGCAGAGGAGAGGAGCCAACACACCCAGCGTTTCAGGGACTCTCTGGGCTCCCCAACCCCAGCAGGCCTTGACGATGCTGGGGTCCTGAGGTTCTGGTTGCTGACACTTGGCTGCTGGTCGCAAGCTCTGACAACCTCCAAAACCGAAGGGAAGCCTTTCCCATACATCTATGGAGTAACAAGTGATTTGCACAATGCAGGACTTCCCAAATCGATCAGTTTCCTACAATGCACGTGGTCAAAGGAGAACCTCGCACAACAATGGGGTAGTAACAGAACCCTGATGACACAGCCAGCCACGCACACGCAGCTAAGCGGGACCAGGAAACTCAGTCTGGCCAGTAAGACGTAAGTGGAAGTGTCTATTTTTTTGCCACGCCTCGTGGCATCTGGGATCTTAGTTCCCCGACCAGGGATCGAACCCGTGCTCCTGGCAGTGGAAGCGAGGAGCCCTAACCACTGGACTGCCAGGGAAGTCCCTCTAGTGGCTGTTTTTAAGAATGGTCCATGAAAAAGAGGTAAAAGTAACCTTTCACTCTCCTCTTCATCCCATGTCCTCCTGTTGCCTGGAATGAAAATGTGAGGGCTGGAGTCCTAGCTGCCATCTTGGACCATGAGGCTAAGGGCCACCTCCTAGAGATGTCAAAGCAGTCAGCTGGAGGGAACCTGGCTCCCTACGTATTTTATGGAGCACAGATGCCATTCCAGCCCCAGGGCCGACTCCTTGTACACTCCGACGTTGTTTAAGCCACTGTTATCGTAGATCTGAGATTCTAATAAACAGTATGCCTCAATTTTCACAGTTCTCTACGTTAGCCAACTCTGGTGACCAGCCACCAGCAGCTGAGCATGTCAGTCTAGAGAATGTTCCCCCCCACACACACACCAAGGACTTTCTGTCACCCAGGAGGTACAGAAGAACAACAGCTCATCTTTGCAGCCACTTACTATATCCACACCCTGTACTGAGTGCTTTGAATGAACTGTCTCATTTAATTCTCCCCCAAACTCCATCCTGTTCGACTGAATGGAGGTGCTGGGGCACAGAGAAGTCCAGCATTGTCCTCGGTCACACGGCGAACAGGAACACAACAGGACTGCGCACTCCAGGCTGTGGCCGAGCACAGCCCCTCCCCCTCATGGAGCCTGCTGAGGTCCAGGGGGAGCAGCCCCCCAGGCCCAACAAGCCCACCGTGGAGACGGTCCACCCACAGGGCCCAGTCCCCACTTCTGTCTCCCGCAGCAGTGGCACAGTGCTTTGCAAAAGACTCGCCTTTTATTTTGAGACATAAAAGTACCACTTCATGGTAAATGTTTCCTTCCTATCCCTTAGAGGAGAAAAGGAAAAAAAAACTTAGCATCTTACCTCAAAGGAACATTCAACATTTCTTTCATTTTTTTTGTGTGATAATCCCTTCAGGTCTATCTTTTCAACACTCACTGTAAAGGTAAACAAAACAAAACAAAACAACAACAAACAAAATTATAAAAATGAAGTAAGAGCTTGAAGTACATATGATTAGTTTACATCGATACATTAGCAACTTTTCACAAGTACGGCTCCCAACACCCGGCCCCGTCTCCTCTGTGGTGGGTGAGCTCGCCAGGAACGAGGAGGCTGCTCGCGCGGGAATGGAGGGCGAAGTTGAAAGTGACACAGGAAAAACAGGCAAAAAATAAAAACAAATCATAGAAAAGAAAGAGATCGGTGCTTGAAAATGCACAAGGGCACAGACCATAATTATAACTGAAGATTAGTTATGATCTCATTTCTGAAAAACTAATGCTCAACGTTTTCCACTGTGATTATTTAGAGACACAGCTGCCCAGAACCTCTCACTGGCATCTCCTCATCTCCTCCTTCTAGGACAAAGCCAGGCTGGAGGTGTGAGGAGAGCAGCTGCGGAGGAGACCCTGCAGACCCCCAGCACCGCCTCTGCAAAACAGAGCAAGGACGGGCGGAGGCCGCAGTTGCACAGGTGGACAGGGATGAGAAAAGGTCGTCACCGTTAAGAGTTCCAAAGCCATCACCTCTGCATACCTCCCTTTTCACATGCAAGGGTGCATCTTTTTTCTCCTCAAAAAAGAAAACGATACAATTAAGTTTCTAAGCCCTTAAGCTTTAAGATGCAAATATTTGAGCACAAATATTTGTTGAAAATAAAACAGCACTTATCAAACATGATGTAGCTTCCAAACTCCCAAACCACATTAAGGTACGTATGTCCTATTTCTGATTCAAATACTAAAGTTTCTCAAGTACCGATTTAACTGCTTCTTCAAGCTTATGAACCTTGGGCAGGCACACGGGCGGTCAGCTCTTATGCAAAGACCCTGGCAAATGAGGGAGGCTTTACTTTCTGAACAGAACACGCACCTTCTTGCACTATTTTTCACCAACATTTCCAGAGATCCCTTGGCTGTGCACTATGGGGATTTCTACAAAGCTTCAAAACCTGTCTAGCATGACACACTCAACATAACTTATTAAAGCTATTAAGTTACACTTTCTGCAGACGCCCCATCTCCTGGTCGGCCATACCTTCCATGGTTTTCTCCGGACCACCCCCAGAAAGCTTTGTGCTCAAAAGTATGGAGGGAAAATCTGAGAAACTCCTTTTTGTAGGCTGCCCATGTACATTAGCATATTAAAGGCTCTGAGAAGTCCTGCAACAAATAAATCTACATTTTTAAACCACAATTCCTCAATTTCTTCGGCCACAGAACTCTCTCCTCCCCTAACACGTCTGAGCACCCCAGAGAGCAACGAGCAGCTCTGTGCACGGGGCTTCGGGGAAGGTTCTAACCCTGCACTGCCCACTGCTGCAGCCACAGACCACACGGGACCACTTAAGTCGGTACTAATTACAATTGAGTAGAATTAAAAACCTCGCCCCTCGGTTGCACTAGCCGCATTCTGGGCGTTCCCACACGGGGCTAGCAGCTGCCATATTGCAGCAGACACAGAAGCCTGGCCATCCCAGGGAGCTCTACTGGGCGAGGGGCAGGCAGGCTGCAGGCTGCCCTCGGCCTGTCTGTCTGTGTAAACAGGCTCCGGGGCACACAGCCACGCCGTGGGCCGACGTACCGTCAATGGGTGCTCTCCACCCAGCGACGGCAGAGCCCGGCGGCGGTGCCAGACTCCGCACGCTTCCCAGAGCCAGAAATACTGACTTTCTGGATCTTTGCAGAAAAAAGGGTGCCAATCCCTGCCCTAAACCAACAACTGTTCATTCACCAACTCGTCTTACAAAGCTCCTGCTGTGTCCCGGGCCGTGTTCCAAGGGCTGGGCACGCAGCGATCAGCACCGTCCATGGGTTCTCGCACTCACAGAGGTTGCGGCCTGTTGGGGAAAAGCGCTTTCACGCCCTGAACTTTCCTCACGAGTCTCCCTAATTTTATAAAGTCGCATCGGGGTTGATATGGATCTTGGGAGACACTAGAACCCATTTGGTTTAGAGTATTTTTAGCTTAAAATAGCTCACAGGAAGGAATTACTCTAAAAAAAAAAATAAGAATGTTTTCTTCCTTTCTGGCAAAACAAAGAAAACACTACATTTAGCAGCTGTGCACTGCCCGACCTCACTCAGTGAAACTACTCACTGTTCCTGTCTGACTTCCCCAGTCAGATTGCCGGCAAATAAGCAGCTCTTATGTTTTCCCAATCACTATTTTTAAAAACTTACCCACAATGACCTCACCCTAATCCAGATCCTTTACTTTTTTAAACAACAGAATATACAAAGTCAATGAATACAGAAAAATGTTATTCGGCATTTTCCCAGGCCACAGAACACCAACGTGTACCTAAAAGTTCCAGGACTGAGTATGAGGATTTATGAAAAAAAAAAGAAAAAAACCCCAACTGGACTGAAAGCGGGAAGTGACTCATAACTGGACAGGAAAATGTGAAAAGCAGATGAATGTTACTCAGCTGTTTTCAAAGAAAAGAGGCATTTTGGACCACAGGACTGAAATGTTTGTGAGACCTCTTCAAAATCACCAGCCCACCTGACTCGGTGTTCTGTGTCCGCGCCATCGGCCCTCTGCAGGCAGCTGCAGCGGCCCCGGCACTGCCAGGATGGCTCCGGACCAGATACACGGCCTGCCGACGAGTTCTGCTGCTTTTCTCTTGGTGCCGCGCCCACTGCGTGGCCACTCGGGGCTCTGAGGGTGGGAGGACGGCCTGCTGGGGC